>NC_050444.1:119130341-119430341 GCF_903995425.1 Onychomys torridus
GACAGGCATAATGGAGACAGCCCTCTCCTGGCACATTCAGAGACAAAGCCAGGCTCCTATCCTGCTTGGGGGCTTCAATGACTCCATTTTAAGACCAGGAAATATAGTGAATATTCAGCTATACTTTCTGGACAACCTACCAATTTCCCTGGCAGTTAAAACCCAATTTTCTATTCCTCTGGCTGATACCTCATAGCCACAGGGTGCCCGGGATCTTGACTCTCCTTGGCAGACCTCTGTCACAGCTCATTATGTCTTAGGACCTGGGCTCCTTCCTCTTCCATTATGTTCACACCACTCACTCCACTTCCCCACTGTAAGAGCTCAACACGACAGGGAACAAACCTGGTGCTGATGGCCGTGGAGATCCTGCTAACGGGGTGGGTACGTACGGAGTGGGGAGAGGAACTGTGTGGGGCAGCTCTCTATCATCCACTTGACTTTGTAATAAATACAAAACTGCCCTAAAATAAGTCAGCCCTAAAGTTTATATCTGTGCACCAGGGAGAGCAATGGATGGAGCTAAAATGAGGGCAAAGGGTAATGACATTTATGTATGAAGATGCCACTATACCATTTCTTTAAGCTAAACTGAACAATTTGAACCCTAAAGGCAGGTATTACAGCACTTGTCTCTGATCCCAGCATTCAGAGGCCTGATGCAGAAGGATCATAAAACTAGCCTGGGCTACACAGTAAGACCCTGACTCAAAAAAAAAAAAATTAATTATGTCCAACTACTAATGTGAATTGGTGTAAGTTACCAGCTATCTGTAAAACCACAAGTTTTTTAACCAGTTGGCCAACACACCCAGGGCCTCATTTGTTGGCATCTCCCCCTGGCTCACCAAGGGCCAGCTTCTCTGCCACATGTTCCTTCACAGAGGAAAGCTGTGCCGTCCTCCAGATCATGCACTTACTGTCTATAGCACAGTCATCAGCCACATACTGCAGCTCTGGGTAGCAACAAGCCTAATCTATGACAGTAATCCCCCCCAAAAAAATGATGTCACCTCATGACTATCTTAGCTTAGGCAAGCACACTATAATAGTCACAGTCATGAATCTGCCTAACAATGCCATCTCTCCAATTGCACACATGAAGCACAGGGTAGCCACTGAATCCCCTCTGCCTGCTATTGGTTTTTGTTGTTGTTGTTGTTGTTTGCTTTTTTGTTTTTTCCTGCCAGCCTCTTTATCAGTTAATTCAAAGCTTATTTGTCTCCTCAGAATGGGCCTTCCTGACCCACCTCAGTGAAACAGGCCTTCCCTCCTCCCCAAACCTGAGTCCTTCCTGAGCACACCACATAACCACTTATCCAACCCCAGGGAAACCCACGAAGCCAGGGTCTTATCTGTCTCCACCTCTTCCGCATCTTCTCCAGGGCAAATGAAGTCAAGGGATGTCTAGGGATGAGCAAATAAAGTTCTGGCTATAAAGTGAGTTCACAAGCATCACACATTTACCTCAGCAGTGAAACATAGGGACAGTATGAGAGTCCTCAGCTGAATGAACTGACCAAGGTGATTGCTTGTAAAAGAAAGCTAGAACCTAAATTTGGAGTTTCTGACTCATAACACACTGGTGTGTCCCACCCTGTGTATACAGCACAAACACAAACACACACACACACACACACACACACACACACACACACACCATCCACAGCTAGGTGGTGGTGGCACATGCCTTTAATCCCAGCACTCAGAAGGCAGAGCCAGGTGGATCTCTGAGAGCTAGAGGCCAGCCTGGTCTACAGAGCGAGATCCAGGACAGGTGCAAACCTACACAGAGAAACCCTGTCTCGAAGAGAGAGAGAGAGAGTTGTAAATACAGACAATCCAGGCCTCACCATGAGGAAAGGAAAGATAAAGGTTTGTTTTCTTGCAAAGATGAAGTAATGAAAGAAAGGAAAAACAGGGAGCTGTAATCTTGCACACCTTGCTTGGGATGAGTAAGTACATTTCCCCCTTCCTCCGATTGAACACACCAGCCTCTGGGACACTCAGGAAACTGTTCTTCCCCAGGTCGTAGTGTGGAACACTTCGCTAATTGAAGCAACTGAAACTGTAGGGAGGTTAGATGCAATTACCCAAACTGGAAAGTAACGCTCGTGTTCACACATATCGGGCCACAAGCAGCAGGCGGGGGCTAAGACACACACACACACACACACACACACACACACACACACACACACACTAACTCCACTCACTGGGAGGAAGGGAGGGGACCCAGCAGGGAGGAGAGAAGGAAGCAGAAGAGAAGCAGAGACACAGAAGGAGAGAGGAATGAGGAAGCCGAAGATGGAGGAGGACGGAGAAAGAGGAAGAATAAAATAGAGGGAATGACTGTAGAGAGACAGACAGAAAGAAGAACTCAGAAGAGGAAAGAGAAATCAGCTGCCTGATTAAGATTTTGCCACAAAGCTCTAGTAGCCAAATACTGGTTGGTACAGGAAGTCCTTGACAATCTCTAAGGTCAGGGTTCATTTCCACAGAGACCCAGAATCCTTACTCTCCACAACCATCGCCCATGGTTCTCTGGTGTCTGATCTTTCTTGCTGGGACTCATCACCAAGCAGGAAGCAGAGTTGGATGCTCACCCAGTGAGAACGAACGAACGAACGAACGAGGGGCAGCCAGCCACCCTGCATCTGCCCGGCTTCACCAGTGCCACAAAACTCAATTCTGACATCTCCACCTATCAGCCCTGAGCTCAGGGACTCATTTGGTGAGCAAGGTGAGCAGAAGTGCATTGGAAGCCAGCACACCCTTTGAGAACTGAGCAGTTTAGGTGATAACCTAAGGGGCTGGACATCCAAGCCAGAGGGCAGTGCCAGCTGGCCTAGGAAAAAGAGGCAGGACCTAGAGCATAGCACAGGAGAGTGGAGGCTGATCACCAGATTGATGGAGAGGGTTCAGGGAAGGCAGCCATTCCAGCTGGCCTGGCAGCAGGAAACATGGTAGCTTCTGGTCCGGAAGTCTTCCTTTCTTTCTTCACCTATTGATTTCTGCTCCAGCTGCCACCTTCAACTGTGGCCCTGGCTAGCTAGTCCTCCTATTAAACAGTGAATCTTTCTTTGGCATTTCTCAGGGAAGTCTGCTATTATACCACATATTCACCTCCCAATTCTAACGTGCACCTCTTTCCCAGCAGAATGCTCTAAAGTCAGGAGGCAGCACCATGTGCACCAAGCTCTCCTGTCAGCTCCCAGGTGCAGCACCTGCAAAGCACCAACAGTCATTTTCTGCATATGCAACCCGAAGTCCACTCTGGCAATAAGTAGTCTGATTATGTCCTTGGCAGTGGCCTTCGTATTGTTAATGCTATATACAGTTGAATTTTCATTGAGTTTCTATCTCTAATGCCTTTTAAAATTATATCTGGATGAATTATTGAAATAAGATATTTTAGATCTAGATTATGGCCTGTGATATAGAGCAATGAGAGGCAGGAGAATATGCCAGATCCCTTGGCACAAGCTATGAAATTTCCTAATTCCTTGGACCATGAAGTTCATACTCCTCAGAGACTGAGTTTCTCCATCAAATTCTCCAGGGAAGTCTTGGGAAGAATGGTTTCATACAAAATAATGGGCATTTAGTTTCCATCTAACTTAAAAATCTCGCAGAAAAGAAACACATGATCTTATCTCCAGGATTCTTTTATTTACTTCAAAGGAAGGAAGGAAGAAAATGCAACTGTAGAGAGCAATGCAGACTGTAAAACAGTAAGCTGTGTCTCGCTTCAGATGGCCAACGGTGATGTGAAGAACTTCAACAGTGATATGCAGAACTTCTAAAAGGAAAATGGCCAAGACTTAAAGTCTGCGCTAATGACTAAGAAACATTCAGATCTGTGGATAAAGTCATCTCTGGTTAAGAAAGGAAGTGAGCTGATGGTGGTGCATGCCTTTAATCCCCACACTCAGGAGGCAGAGGCAGGCAAATCTCTGTGAGTTCAGAGCCAGCCTGGACTACAGAGAAAGTTCCAGGATAGGCTCCAAAGCTACAGAAAAACTCTGTCTCTTGGGGGAAAAAAAAAGTTTGACTTTAGGGTAAGTCAAACAATAGGCTATACTTTTTTTTTTTTTGAGGAGGGGGGTCAAGAAAGCAGTCTTCAGATAAAGTATTTACTTACATTTCTGCATTAAGAAGCTCTTGGGAGTCTGGGTGCATCTTAACCATCTTCCCTCTCTGGAACTCTTGCACATAAAAAATGTTCATTATTGAATTGATTGAGCATTCTGCCACAATTTCATTTAAGCCTGCCCTCATTTCTGATCAAATCTAACCGTCTACTTATTTTTAGGTTTGGCCAGGCACTTTCCATTATAAATGCCCTTTTTAAAAATTCAGAATCTGTTCATGCTTTCTTTTTATTCAACAAGTATTGGTCGGGCTACTAATAAATGCCAAGCAGTGAAAAGAACACAAAGGTGACTAAGACTAAGCCTCCCTCTGAACTGTATCTCCAGCCCAACAGGAGACACGCCAGGCAGTGTACCACAGGTCAGTACAATGAGAGCCAGGCTGATGAGGAGCAGGGATCATGACCACCACAGGCTGCCACGGGACAAAGAACATCCAAAGAGGAGGAGAGATGCCAGAAAAGAGCATCCAGATGGCTCTGGAATAAGATGCTCAAAGCTGAGGGGGCAGATGTTTGCAAAAGCTAAGAAGAGGAGGGAGGCGTCCTCTGGTCTGGGACAAGAGCAAGCACCTCTGGGCTAGTGTTCCGAGGCCCCACACTGGGCTGCTGGTGTCCAGTTCAGAAGATTCCGACCTTCATCCCGAGAGCACTAGGGAGCCGTTTTCTTTGGCAAGATATTATTCCATAAATTTTAGAAACCTGCACCAATTACATTATTCCCAAAGTGCCATCTCAAAGCTTAATCGGCCTTATTCCACACTGCTCCAACTCTGTCTTTCTTGCTCTTGCATTTTAAAAATTCTTTATGTTGTATGTAAATAAGGATGGCATAGCTGTCATGCTGGAGGAGATTCAAAAGGAAAAACAACGACATTCATTCCAGTTCCTTCAATCACTCTTGTTCCACCTTGCCTCCGAGAAAGAAGCAGACAAAGAGAATTCACCGCAAGTCTCCCTTTGCAATTTGAAGGGCATTTCTCCACTGTGTCCTGCTCCCTAAAAGAGTAAGCGAAGCCTGTGGAACCAGAGACAACTAGCTCAACCCCTCTGGACCTCAGTTACTTCAAACGCAGGCAGGAGGTAACAACTGTACTCTACTTTAAGCAATTTTTTTTCAGACTGCATCTTTCCCACCAGCTATTTTGTGAGCATTCAAAAAATGGCTTCCTCTGCGATGTTCATACATATAGATCATACTTGGTTCTTATTCCCCACTCCCGCTTCCCTGACCCCAACCTCTCTCCTCATCTTGCTGGTTTCCTTAAGCCTGCCCCACATACTCCCTCCTCTGGCTTCATGGCTAGACAAGCCATTGTTCTCTCTTATTACCCCATCACCCGTTCCTTTAAACATCTCTCTTCCCCATCATAGTCCACCTTTTCCTTTCATGTCCTACATTTATAGAAGAAAACATGCAATATTTGCCTGAACCTGACTTTTTTTTTTTTTGCTTAACAAAATGATCTTCAGTTCCATCCATTAAACTGTAATAAAATCTCTCTGTAAAATTAATAACAAACTTTATTCTTCCTTACAACTAAATAATATTCCATTTTGCATATATTTGTGTGTAATATGTGAGATAGATAGGTAGGTAGGTAGGTAGGTAGATAGATAGATAGATAGATAGATAGATAGATAGATATCACAGTTTTTAATCCACCCATCTGTTTATGGATATAGTTGGTAAATGCCTTTACAAGCATAAGGACTTGAATTCAAATCCCTAAAACCCATTTTTAAAAAGCTGGACAGAGGTGGTACTGCAATGGCAAGGTGGGTAGCAGAGACAGGTCAAGTCACTCACTGGCCTAGAACTTGACTAAGTTTTTATTAATTGTTTGGTCAGCATTTAGAGAAGTGGATCTCACTGGGACATTTTATACCTACATACTCTATTTTGATCTTAATCCCCTCTCCACTGCCCTGCTCCACGACTCCTTTCCTTCACTGCTAGTTCCCTCACTGCCCCCCAGATAGTCCCTGGAACCCAGTCAAGACCAAGGGCCGTGAGAGGCCTTGCTGCAAAAGGTGGAAGACATCTGAGGAATGACATGCAAGGTCTTTCTCTGACCTAAACATAAAAATGCACACATGTACACATGAGAACATGCATCTACCCGTCCATATCCACACAAGACTAGAGCAGCAATAACATGGCTGTGCAAACATCTCTGTGGCAAGTTGACTTACGGTCCTTCAGTTCTCTACCCAGGAGTGATACATCTGGGCCACTTGGTTGTTTTGCTCTTAGGTTGTGGAGGAACAGTAACTACACCAGTTTACATTCCTACCAGGTACTTTTGGGGTTCCTCTTTCTCCACAGTCTTAACAGCATTTGTTGTCATTTCGCACTTCCATATTTCTTCTGAAGGTTAAGAAACACCACAGGTACAGTGTTTAGCATGATGCTCAGATCATATCCATTTTATTGTTAAACATTACTGAATAGTGTAAAACACATATATAACGGGAATAAAATTTGAATTTTTCACTTATTGCAATTTTAATGTAATATATAAATGTGTGTATATTATATATTTTATACAAACATACATTATATGTTGAATGTCCCTTCAGAAACTTCCAATTTTAATTTTTTAGTGTGTGTGTATGTGTGTGTGTACAGGAATGTGTGTGCGATAGCATGCATGTAGAGGTCACAGGACAACCTTGAGGAACTGAGTCTCTTTCTCCACCTGGTTTCTGACACATTGCATATACTTGGCCTGCCTCCCAACTCCCTGAAAGAGTGTTGTGATTACAGATGTGTGCTACCAAATCTGGCCTTTTTACTTGAGTCCTGGGGATTAAACTCAACTCATCAGGCTTGTGTGGCAAGAACTCTTAGCCACTGAGCTATCTTGCTGGACCCCCAGAAACATTCAGTAGGGTTATCTCTGAGGTAAAAGCCTAAGGTACCAGAGATGAAAGGTTACTTTCCATTTTTTCATTTTGTTCCTTTCTGTAATAGTTAATTCTTTTTTAACCAAGAGTTCCAGAACCTTTTATTATAAAAAATCAATGAAAAATCCTGTTATGGAAAATCAAAACTATGAATTATTCTCCAATCTTAGAAATAATAATAAGAAAATGACTAGAAATCAAATGGAAAATAAAAAAAAAAAAGGGTGAAGAAGATAGTTTGGCCCAGAAAAGAGACCAGGCCAAGAGAAGTCTATTCTCAAACTGCCCAAAGTCACCATGTTAAAGAAGGACCAAATTTGTTTTGTATCTAAAGAAGAGAAAGGTTACTTTTGCCCCCAACACAGAAAGGACTCTGAACAAAAGCAGTCCAAAGACACTGCCTCTGAAGGCAGACTGTTTTCCACAGGGCTCCAGGGCTGTGCTCGGGAAGTCTAGCTCCTTGAGGGTCTGTTTGGGGGTTCCACCAGGAGCATGCAGTTACTTACACATATTGGACCCTGTCAAAGGCAGGCCCTCTGCTGAAAGTCATCCTCTTTGACTGAGCATGTCACTTGGAGAAGGATGTACATGGGGAGGTGAAGGAGGATGTGGACACCCGTCTAGCCAGTCAGATCAGACCCATCAACTACAGTGATGAACTGGGTGAAAGATGCTACAGCCAGATTGTCCTAACATCCAAAGGATCCTCCTTCCAAGTCCAAGAGGTCTGGCAGTCCTCATCATTGGAAATTTGAACATATTTTGCTTGTGACCTACCCCATAACTAGTGCATATTTAGCCATAAATTAAATAAGTTACAGAAATGAAATTTGCCTCCAAACTATAAAGTCCCCAAATGGAATTTGATAGGAAAGGGTTGTTACATGTACGCTTATTTCTATGAAGCATAAAGTTACCCAAATATATATTTCATGACAGTAAACACAGTTCAAAATGTGAATACTACAGTTAAACACTCTTAACATTGTATTTACCAAAGATAATTATTTCCAAACAGATTCTCATGCTCAATTGAAAAAGCATTCTAGCATTCTTCCTGTGTTAGTCACTGTGTGTCACTGTGATAAAATGCCTGATATAAACTACTTAAAGGGACAAAATTGGGCTCATGGTCCCAGGTTTCAGTCTACCATGGCAGAGAGGATGTGGTGGAGTAGAGCCCCTTACACACACAGTAACCAGGAAGCCGAGAGAGGGAGAGGGCTGGTCCAAGTTAGTCTACCAAAGGCAGAAACAAGGAAGGCACATCTGTGACCCACTTCCTCCAGACAGGCTGCACTTCCTGAAGTTGACACACACCACCACCACCACCACCACCACCACCACCACCACCACCACCAATAGCACCAAGTGTCAAACACATGAATCTGTAAGAGACATTTCATGTTCAACTCATAAAACTTCCTTATCCTTATTCTTTACAATTTCATTAATAAACCCCAGATTTTAAGTGGACCATCTTCTCTGGCCTGTCAGTATAAATTTGGCAAGTTAGCCCTAATTGGTGCAGGCTAAGGAGTTTGACTTTTATGTGCTTTATGGGTCCTACTTTCCCCGGGAGGCAGTATATACACAAGAGAAATGTGAAGTTTCTCAAGCAGTGTACTGGGATAGCTCAGTTCCTGGGGGACGTGACAAGATGACTTTTGAATGACAGCCCTCTCTAGAGAATAATCTGAATGAAGTGAACCCACCCACCAGCAGCAGCAGCCAAAGCAGAGTACTCTATGAGATACATCTGGCCAGGAAACTGCTCTAGACTCCAGAAATTGTTGTCAGAAAGTTATTACTGTCCTCAGAACAGCTGACCCTCTTTCCTTTGAAAACAGATGGGGAGTCTACTTTGATAGGATTGTTTGATTTCAACAACCAATTGACATAGTGTCTACACAGAATGTCACTTTGTTCCAAAGGAGGAAAACTCAGTCCATGAGCATAGGTGTGATGGCACACACCTAGAAGCTCAGCACTGAGGTTGAGGGCAGAGCATCACTGCAAGTCCAAGGCCAGCCTGGACTACATAGTGAATTCTAGGCCAGCCAGGGCTGTATATATTGAGACCCTGTCTCCAAACTAAACAGGGCCAGCAAGATGGAGCAGGAGGTAAAGATGATTGCTACCAAGTCTGAGGATCTGAGGTTGATCCCTGGGATCCACCTGGTAGAAGGAAAGAACTGACTCCTGAGAGCTGTCTTCTGACCTCCACATATGGGGCACGCGCACACACACACACACACACACACACACAAATAAAATTTTCAATAAATGCAATAATTCCAAGAAAGAAAAAAGACAAAAGACCAGTCTGGCTGTCCCTAGGTAACTCCTTTTCACTAGACAAGTCTCTAACATCATTATCATCATCATCATCATCATCATCATCATCATCATCATGCCAGAATCAGGGAGCACAGAGTCAAAAGAGTAAGGGAAATTTGTAACTTCAGCCTCGAATTGCCTTGAGCCTCAGCTAAAGTTCCATGTTAAGAATGTCTTCTTTTGCAAGTGAGGAATGGGCTTAAAACCTAGAGTTTCCAGCTAGTAACAGTGGTTATGAGGCTCCATCCTCCAATCTCAGGCACACAGGCACAGGCTGCTACTTTATTATTTCATAGCATTCTAGAGAATGAAATAAGGTAAGTCCAAGAGGTCTATATAAATTGTCACACATGTGTAAGGCACTACTGAGATCAAGTTTTGCATTTTCTACAGCAATGCCCACATATTTTCCAGTTCAAAAACATTCCTACTTGAACAAAGCCCCACAAACCTCCTATCCGGTCCACCACATCATACACAATCAGCTGGATAAACGGGCAGATGACTATCGCATTAGAAATGATCTATGGGTTTAATTAAATATCCTAGCAAATGGATATATTTACACAGCACGGGCCACACTTTGAGCCTCTCAGAAGAAAGGCTCTAATTAGGCAAGACATACAGTCGCACTAGGAAACAAATACGGTTCTCAGAATCTAATCCCTCATCCAAACCCAACATTATCACTCTAAACCATGTTCTCAATTGAACATATGCATCAAGTCGCCAGTTGTACCAGCCTGCTACAGCCCAGCCCCAGCATTCCTCTGAGCAGATGCACGAGGGGACAGACATGGCAGGGCGGCAGGGAGCTGCAAGGAGGCATGCGCTCTCGACACAGCACCAGCTTGATGAAGTTGAAGAACCAATTCCTGGCAACAGCACTTTAGAGATAACTGTACCTTCCTTCCCACCTCCACCCTTGAACAAGGCAACTCATTGTTCTCACCACCTACTGAAAACCCTGATTTAGTGGGGGTGGGGAGGAGCCAGTCCTCAAAAGTCCAGGACCTAACTAGGCCTTGTGTGTTAGAATAGTTGTCCCTATCAAATAACAACCCACACTCAAAAGACTGTTCCTGACTGAATTCTCCTATAAAGTTTAATCTTGTGTTTGGGCACCACTGGACCCAGGAAATGTGTGTGTGTGTGTGTGTGTGTGTGTGTGTGTGTGTGTGTATTTCCTACAAAAAGTATATGTTTTTCCCTATAATGTAATGTACTTTAAAAAACAAATTCCCACTCCTAAAATGATTGTTGTGGAAAAAGAGAAAAAAGCATGGACTCATTTTTCCTCTCCCTGATGTGGGGCTTCTCTGCACTCATTTGGAAATGTGCCCATTTCAATTTCCCCAAAAGGACTATGGGTCTGAGTACACGAATCTGCTAATGAGTTGAAGGAGGGCCATGTCTAGTCAAAATACAAATAGCATCCATGTAGAAAACTGCAGCTCAAATAACCAAACACAGGATCACCCCTCAACCCCCAGAAAACAAGCAGTCCATCAGGAACAATAATAGCTGTATGTTAGTCTGAGAGAACCTCCCACTACACCCTCTTCAATTTAAACCACCGCTTAACTAGTAAGCTCCCTTTCACTCCAGAACGTCTGAACATCTGTGAATAGTATTCCATGTCACTTTCGGGAAGAGGGAAATAGGAAATGATAGCCCAAGGAGAGACATTACACAATTAAAATCCACAACCAATTCTCTGTAAAGTGAAGGAATAAAACCCAACTTGGTTTCATCCCAACGTGACTCCCACCAGTCCTCAGTTGCCACTATTACAGTCACAAAAGTAGAACCAGCCCCCTGTGGTTCCCATCCTGGGGAAAAAAAAGTAAACAAACAGCTCTTACACAAGTCTTTGCCAGCAGGGACTCCTGGATGACTGTTTTGACACACAAATCGCTAACTCTCCCCGTGTCTAGGCGGTCTCTTACCCACTAAAACATTTTATGGACTTGGAAACACAGATAACAAAGTTTGGGTGCATTTCCATTTCCCTGTATGAGAGGCTTTAGGAGCGATTAGCATGCCGAAGAATAAGATCAAAGCCAACAAACAGAGCAAACAAATTGCATTGTGTAGAGCGTAAGAGCTGTGTTGTTTAACAGGGATCTTGATCCCAGGTAAAGCCTTCCGTGGGAGAAAGGAACCATTAACCCTAGCAGACCGTTCAGACGTGGCAGAGCTTTACATAATTGTAAATAACAGCAGCATCAGGGGAACAACTGGAATATGCGTCGTCGGCAAGCTGCTCCAGCGCCCGGAGCTTCTCCTTCACCTCGGCCCCTGCTGCTGGGCGGAGAAAGCAGCCGCCTTGCCTCGCGGAGCAACCCTCCCCTAGCTCCCTCCCCTCCCCTCCCTTCCCCTCGTCTCCCCGCCCCCAGCTGGTGTATTCAGCAGCCTAGGGAGATTAAGAGGTGCTCGCTAATGTCACCGAGCCTCCAGACGGATCTAACGTTTCTTAGCTCCCTGGACCAAAGAAATTAGAGACGTTGCACCCCGTGGTATTAGATGCCGTGGCCTACAACCCAGCCTCTCCCAGCCTGGGCCGGGCACGCAAGCCGGGTTGGAGGACTGCGCCACGGTGGCCGCTACCTGAGCTGTCCGTGGTGCTGGCGCGGTGCGGAGGCTGCCGGGCGGGACTGCGCGCCGCACCCGCGGTCACCCTCTGCGTGCCAGCCGCCGCGCCCCGCGCACTCGAGTCCCCGTGACTGTCCACCAGCTGCAAAGATTCATAACCATCGCTGCTGGTCTTTTTCCGGTAGCTCCCGAGGAGGCTCATGGGCAAGCCCGGAGAAGAGGGGGGAAGAAAAAGAAATCAACCTGGGAAAGAAAGGGGGAGGGGAAGGCGGGACGGAGAGGGATGCAAAAAATAATAATAATAATAACAATAATAATCAAGTGCCCGACATGACGCGAAGAGGAGGGGAAGGAGGGAGCGGCCACCGGGAAGGGCTCGCAGCCGCCGCCCCGGGCACAGCGCGTGGAGCCGGCCCGGCCACCCGTAGGCTGGACAGCGCCCGAGGAAGTGTAGGTACAGCGGGGCAGCAGCCGGGCAGCTCCCGGAGTGGCTGGAGGGGGAGGGAATAAACAGAAGCGAGTAAAGGAGGGGAGAGTCGAAGGGAGGGAGGCTGAAAGCGGAAAACGGGGCGGGGCGGGATGGGGAGGGGACCGCGACAACGCGGAGGGAGGGGTGTGTCAGCGCGCGCTTGCTTCAGAAAAAAAAGGGGGGCGGGGGAGGGAAGGTGTCTCAGGCCCGGTGAGCCTGGGAGACAGGGCACTATCACAGAGAGCCAGGCATGCCCATTTCATGTAATTCGTCTCGTCTTTGTTGGAGGATTGGGCAAGTAAAAGCCGCCTGGGTGGTGATCAACCTGGTGGACTGGCTGGCAACTCCAGTAGGAGGGGGAAAAGAATCTTGTTGATGGCAGACCATTTGTGTACTCAGAGCAGAGCGGCATCTCTGCACATTCCCTGCATGGGATGAGCTGTGGATATGGGAGAACATGTGCGCTTCTGGGTCTCTTACCCTTTAACTAGGAGCCAGGAGAAAGGCCTCCCCAACTCAGCTGACTTAAGGGATTTCTGGAAAGGAAATTACACCAGGTTTTCTTTCCATCCTCTAACCTCACCCCTTATTTTTCTTTCACAGTTGTAGACACAGAAAAAAAAAAATGTCATTATCAAATGTCATTATTGGAAGGGCTCTGTCACAAAGTTAATTAAGCTGGAGAGCCAAGGCCCTCTTGTTGAGGAAGGCTCTGCAAGCCTGTCTGCCTAGCCATCCGCTTGTGTTGTTTGCATTCCTAAAGAGACCCAGCCAGCATTGTGCAAGTCAGACCTCCACACTCTAGATAGGAACTCTGTTCGGTCTCAAGATGCAATCGGCCAACGTTTGTTTTCACCTGATAGTATTTCAGAAGGCTCCCTCCTCAGCTCAGGTGAAAGACTAGATAAAAATGTTGACTTAAGAGTATCATTTTTTTTTTCTCTCCTGGTACTTGGATAAAGTAAAATGAAAACCTTTTAGAAGCACTCTGACAGTTTCCAGTGAAACAAGAAAAAAAAAAGTGCATGGGGCACAGGCACAAAGCCAGCTTGACCTGCTTCTTGGTTTACATAGATTTCTCTTGCTGTTATTATTTTTATCACATCAGAACACACACACACACACACACACACACACACACACACACACACACACACATCAAACAACAGCAACTAAGAGTCTTCCCTCCAGATCATCTGGAACCTAAAGTCCCTGGAAACTCCAGCTCCTCATAGACCAACACAAATTCACTGGCTTGACGGGCATTTTCTTGTTCAAAGATCACACGGACACACATCCTGTGGGTAGAGAAGGAGTCAGAAGAGGTCAAGGATGCTGGGTGCTAGAACCCTTCATCCCTTCTCCACTCCCTGTCCAGTGTGCTCCCATCTGCTGAGGTGGAGTGTGACCAGAAGCTGAAGCCATAGCTAATGCTTGCTTATAACAACTTTGAAGGGCGGCAGGAAAAACTGAGATATGATTTTAAACACAAACGCTTTTCTTTCAGACTTACAGATCTGTAAGCCTGGGCTATTTTGGTTACTTCACTGAAGCAATAACTTTTAAAACCTAGTAACAAAATAGTTTCCAATGGCACCTAATAATCTCTTTCTACAGTTCTCAACTCATTACTGACCCACAGAAATCTCATGTCCATCATGTGTCTTGGCAGATGCTGGCTTTATAGTCACTAAATTTAGAGAATTCAGAGACAACCATTTCTGAAAGCGAAAACTATTATTTTCAAAGGGAGCACTTTGGGTTATTTTTGCTACACTTCAGAACTGCAAACACATTGGTGAAAGAAACTGAGACATATGCCTTTGTATTTTTGGATATCTATCTCCCAAGTTTGAAAATTTAAAGAAAGATATGAATGGGCTAGGCAGCATTTTTTTTTTCTTTTCTGGGACAGAACCCAGAATCTCAAATATGGAAAGCAAAGAATGTACCACTGAGCTACACCCTGGGCCATATCATCTTATTTTTTAGCTTTACAGTTAATATAAACTAAATCAATCAGAATAACTGTTAATATTTCTACAAAGCTGGGCTATAATGAACACAGGAAGACTACACTATCTATCTAGATTAATTTACAACAGCCTGAAGTCTAGAGTTTGGAGACCAACTTGGAACATGCACCAACTGAACTCTAACAGATTCCTAAAAAGCTCACTTCCCCCATGAAGATCTTTCTGCTCTGCACTAGCAAGTGTACAGAATACAACGATTAGCATGATGGAGCTGAAGAGACAAACAGGATCTGACCTAGTCATCTACACCAAGCACATACATGTTTCCTGTTGTCACTGCGCTGGCCTGTCTTCAAGAACAGCTCTACCATCCTGTGCTTTTGCAATCCCAGCCCCTCCCACGACTGCAGCTGAAAGGAAAGTGTTCCCTTCTCCAGAAGCAGAAGATAGAAAGGTATCTGTGTTCCTAGTAAGAACTCGGAGAGGCGTGGGTGGATGGAGAGATGGTTCAGCTGATAAAGGACTTCCTCCTGATCATGAGAACCAATATTTGAGCTTAAGCTCCAAGGTGGGGGGAGGGGAGTGAGGGAGTGGAATTAGGAATTCAGATGTGGTGGTTCAAGTTTATAATTCCAGCACTGGAGAAGTGGAGAAAGGAGGAACCAAGACTCTAGACTAATGAGAGACCCTGTATAAACAAAAATAAAAAGTTGGGTGGACCACAACTAAGAAAACACAGCAGAAATCGAAATCAACTACTGATCACACATGTGCATCTGCATGCGTGAGCGCGCGCACACAAATAATAACAATGATGAGAACCTGGGCTTCAGAGAGGGAGGTAGTACTGGTAAAAGCTGAGGTGAACATGTACACCTACTCTGATGTTTCTCAAGATCAAGGCTGATTTATAAAGGCTGGAGACATGGCTTAATGCCTAAGAGTACTTGGTACTCTGAGAGCACTGGAGTTTGGCTCCCAGCATCAATGTTGGGCAGAAAACAATTGTCTATAACCCCAGTTCCAGGGGATCAGATGCCCATTTCTGGCTTACACACACACACACACACACAGAGAGAGAGAGAGAGAGAGAGAGAGAGAGAGAGAGAGAGAGAGAGAGAGAGAGAAATACAATTGCCAAGTGTGGCGGCACACACCTTTAATCCCAGCACTCAAGAGGCAGAGGCAGGTGGATCTCTGTGAGTTCAAGGCCAGCCTGGTCTACATAGTGAATTTCAGGCCAACCTAGGCTACACAGTGAAATCATACCTCAATATAAATAAACAAGTTATTTAATGAAAAACTAACAGAATGCTCCATAACCTATTTTATCTCAAGAATAGAATATTGCGCCATCTTGGCGCCAGTGGAGGCCTGCTGGGAACAGGACTTCTAAAAGGCAAATATGTCTGGAAGGCTTTGGTGCAAGGCCATTTTTGCTGGCTATAAGCGAGGTCTCCGGAACCAGAGAGAGCACACAGCTCTTCTTAAAATTGAAGGTGTTTATGCTCGAGATGAAAGTGAATGCTACTTGGGCAAGAGATGTGCTTATGTCACAACACAGTGACACCTGGAGGCAAGCCAAACAAGACCAGAGTGATCTGAGGGAAAGTAACTCGGGCCCATGGAAACAGTGGCATGGTTCGTGCCAAATTCCGAAGCAACCTTCCTGCAAAGGCCATTGGACACAGAATCCGTGTGATGCTGTACCCTTCCCGGATTTAAACTAATGAAAGTAAATAAAAGTGGATTTGTGCTCTTGTTTAAAAAAAAAAAAAAAGAAAGAAAAAAAGAATAAAATATTGCATATGGGGATGTACACAAAGGATTGGACGTCCCCTTTGGGGTGACTCTTTGGTTGATTTCACTAACTGCATGGTGAGTGTCCACTCTGAGAGATGTTCAGTCTCTCTTCTTCCATACCCCCAACCAAAGTTCTCTCCTGAGCAAATTTCACCCACATTTGGCAGTGAGGCTATCAAATGAAGGTAAGCAATGACTGTACACCCCTTCACTTCTGGGAACAGTGATGGAGAATGAGGTTCTGGAACCAAACCACTCAGCAATGAGTCCAGGGCACTCAGGCTCTGGCCAGATCACCTAATCTGTCTTACTTTTCCCATGGAAAAGGTCAAAGTGAGGATTAAGTCAATTTTAAAATATTTTTTTAATGTAGGTATATCTGTGGATGCCATGTGAATGCAAAGATGAGAAAAGAGCCACATCCTTGGTGCTAGAGTTATAGACTGGCAAGCCTCCTAGCATGGATGCCAGAAACTGAACTCAGGTCCCCTAGAAGATCAGCAAGCTCTCTTAACCACTGAGCCATCTCTCCAGTCCTTAAGTAAATTATTACCAGATAGAAATCCTTAACAAATGCTATTATCATTACCTGTTATTCCTACTATTACTATCATATAAATGACTTATTGCTATATTTCCAACTATTACTGTACTTTAGAGCTCATTAAATCACGTTTTCAAAGATGCAAATAATTTCCTACCTTTAAAATTAAACTAAAACCTGTCCTGCTTTATTTGTTATCATTTTGATAGATGACAATGTAAAAAGCATTTTGTATAAGGTAAGGTGATTTTTCTGCCTTGGGTTTTTACATGTCTGCAGGCCTATTTTTCCAGTTACATTTGGAGTATTTATGAAGAAAAGTCCATGTTTTCCTTGTGTTCCATGACAACCAGAGAGTACCCAAGCAGTTAGTAAATGCACAAATAGTGAGCAAAAACTAAATTAACCTACTAGTGAAAAAACAAAAATACTGTATCATCACCTTCCTTTTTGCATGTGTGTGTGTGGTGTGCTCATGTATGTGTTTGCATATATGTGGGTGCAAATGTATGAGGTGTACATGCAGAGATGCAAGGTTGACATCAGGAATCACCCTAGGCCACTTTTCCATGTTATTCTTCAATGCAGGGTCTCTCAATCAAACCCAAAGCTCACAAATATCGCTAGTTTTGCTAGCCACCTTGTTCTGGGGATCCTCTGTCTCTGCCTTGGAGGCTGAGATTACAAGTGAGCTGCCATACCCACGGAGCATTTTGTGTGGGTTTTGGAGATACAAATTCAAGCAAGCACTATAACCACTGAGCCATATCTTTGGCCTTAGTCCAGTGATATATTTTTTTTTTAATTTAATTCATATTTTGGCCTCCTGGTAAATTGTAATATAAACAGCAGTTCATAGTCATGATTTTCACCAAAAGGAAATAAATTGAAAAAATAATTAGGTTTTGGAGTGTGGGAAATGGTGTGTGTGTGTGTGTGTGTGTGTGTGTGTGTGTGTGTGTGTGTTTACACTCAGTAAGGATACAGATCTAATTCTCACCACAGGTTCTGATGGTAAACATTTGCCTGTCTCTCTGATGAGCACAACCTCTGCTACTGAGCAGTGCCAGTGTTCTTAATTGTGACAGCTCTCTACACTGTGACGCCTGGGTTCACCTGAACAAATGGATAACAAAGAATTCTTCCAAACTAGATGGTAAATGAGGACCAAGTCCCTGGTGCATTCTTTCTGCTTCAAAGCCAGGTCTCTGAAACACGGTCCTTTAGTCTTCTGCTGTGGCCAATGTAAGTTGACGAACAGCATTAAAACTTCTGTGGGCAGCATACCTCAGAGTCATATCAGGTTGTCAACTAGTGGGACATGACCTGAAGCACTGAACTGAGCAGTTCCCAGCTGTATCCCAGACATGTTTGGTTTGTCTGGACTTTAAAAAAGAAGAACTTTAAGTTTACACATCTTTCCAGAAGGTTCCCAGGATCTAGTTTGAGCACCACATCCCACCACCAATTCCCAGCCTACGGCTCTACTTCCTGCCAACCCTCACAGACATTTGGACCTCAGACTTGCAGTTTCAAAGTCTCACCTGAAGGTCCAAGAACAGGACCAAGACCGGTGACAAAACCTACACCTCTGAGCCACAGCCAAGAAGAAAGAGGACCACCTGGGAATCTTTTCTCCCTCTGTTCTTCAACATCAGGGTGGACCCAACCCATTCTCTTCCTGGCAGTAAAACCGAAGGTGCAGACTTTCAGGAGTCTCTTGGGCTCAAATTTTCTATCTTCTCAAAACTTATCCTCTCCTTCTTCTCTTCTAAATGATGTCCAGAGGGGAAAACTCCAATCATTCAAGCGCTCCCATTTGCTACACCCCAGCAGATCAAGGTTTCAGAAAAAAAATCGCATGTGTAACTTGGAGCAGCTGCTGAGAGTTACATATAGCAACACACAAGAGCAAGCAGGCAGTGAGCTGGAAGATGATGAGCATGCCATGGTATCACCAACGCAAGAAAATCCCTACTTAACATTACTTGGGAGTAGAGATGTCTGTTTTGGGTGTCTGACCAAGTGCTAGGTCTCCTGGAAGGCAAAACCAGTTTTCTAGGTAGGGCATACTTTCCAAGACAACTCATCCTGAAACCTGTGCTTCCTTCAAGACTGGTAGTAATAAAGATAACTCATTAGTTAGTTCCCATTTTCAGGTTCCCTTTCTTGCTCATCTCTCACACCCCTGAGAGCCCTGCAAATGCCATCTTACTTTTAAGCAAACTTGGAGTCCCTGAGTCTCTCACCCAAGCTCACACAGATATCAGGACTCAAATGTCGAATTTTCTGGTCACACTTGGCTGCTACACAAGGCTACAGTGATAGCTCCACTGTGAGAACGAATCTTCAAGCCAGTGGGGTCACCGCACTTCTCTGGCGTTCCTTTCTCAGGGTGACCAGTGAAAAGGGATCTGCCCTGGCTGTACTGCCCATGTGACAGCCTGTGCCCAGCGAAGCCTGAAATTTTCGGATAGATACGCCTTCCTCATATGCACTCTTGATTTATAAACAACTGGTTCAAAGAACATTTCGGGTTGTACACCTAAAAGTTGATGCTTGGTTACCCTTGGTTCAATTCAAAGCCCTTAGAAGAGCTGGGCAGTGGTGGTACACACCTTTAATCACAGCACTCAGGAGGAAAAGGGAGACAAATCTGAGTTGGAGGCCAGCCTGGTCTACAAAGCCAGGTCCAGGACAGCCTGGGCTACACAGAGAAACTCTGTCTCAAAAACCCAAAGAGGTGGGGGGATGACTAGAAGGAAAATGCTTTTATTTTTTATCAAAAGCAAGCTCCTAGCCCACCCCCATACTATATTGGCAATTGTAAATTAAAACTACTTAAAATATAGTTTAGTTTTTAAAAAGTAACCAAGTAACTCCACAATGGGGTATAGTAACACACACTTATAATGCCAGCACTCAAGAGGCTAGGACAGGATAGAAAGTTTAAGGGTGGGTGAGGCTACACAATGAGATGTTATTTCAGATAAATAAATTTTTAAAAATAAAAAGTAAAGCTTGAGACAGGCTTGGTGATGCATGCCTGTTTCTCCAGCACTTAGGACACAGAGGCAGAAAGATGGTGAAGAAGAGTTTGAAGCCACAAAGATATAAAAAACAAACTCTTAACATTGAAAGCAGTTTGGCTTCTGTTACATTTGACATGTCATAATGCCAATCTGAGCACACAGGGATTAAAGAGATGTGGAGAAAAGTCATGGGCTTTGAGGGAAATAGTATACCTATGTTTGAGTGCTGTCCAAACATGCATATACAAGTTTTCTATGACCTGGCATGGACTCACAGCCACACTCTTGTTCTCTCCCTCACAGGATGAAACAAAGTAAGATGCATGAAAGCGGGCATTGTGATGACTGACACCAAGCCTGGTGACCTGAGTTCCGTTCCCAGAACCCGCATGGAAGAAGGAAAGAATAAACTCCTATTGAGTCACTCTCTGACCTCACACACTCCTACCCCACCTGCACAAATAAATTTAACTTTAAAAACTTTTAAAGACACACAAAAGCACATAATGAACAGGAAACCTTTCAAATGTTGCTTTTTATCAAATCTAAGAATTCATTTTAAGTCACAGCATTCAGAAAGAAAAACATGATACAGATGCAAATATGACCTATCAATTTTAAGATGCTTCAAGATTTCATACATGTTTACATGTAAAAAAAAAAACTGCTTTAGAATTGTCATAGCATTCTTAACTATGTATTATGCTGAGAGCTGCTGGCAGTGATAGCTTTACCAGAGGCTGTGGGAGTATACAGAAGGTGACAACTTATATTCAACAGGTCAACCTACCAGATGAATAACTCTCTGATGGGAAACCCCACTTGGGAAAGACCATGGGGTCACTGATTGTAAGTGAGTGGCTGTACCAGTCTGTAATTTTTCTCATATGCCACTACATTTCTCCCCTAAGAACTGCCATGGGTGTTTTCCCACTGCTTGTGTGTTTATCTCATGTATATATTCCATCTATTAGGCACACTTATAGCTGTGGATGGTCAGGAAGATGATTTCTGCTTAAGCTGTATAATTCTGATGAACAGAAACAATACTGGGATTTTTTTCATAACTGACATAACAAAGTAACAGTATTCTCAGTCACAAAGACAGTCTTTTACACATTTAGCTGGCTCAAAACAAATTCAAAACAGACTAGCTACCCCTGCAGAGAATACACAAAGACAAGTTCCCAAGTGTTTGTTGAATCAAGGCCAGGCACCAACAACTTCGGTAGACATAACCCTCTGCAGTAATGAACTTTCTGCATGTACCCCTACCACTCAAGGTACAGCCAACTAATTGTTTATTGCTTAGGTCCTGGGTTTCAATGTCATTTCCCATCTGGGAACCCTGACCACTCAGAGCTACATGTTACTTTACTCACCATGCCCAGTCAGTGAGACCTCCCTAGCCTGAGAGAAACTGTGTGACTTATCATGTGTTATGAGAATGGGTCAGACCCTGAAATTGTAACATATAATTGTCCAGAGTTTGGATGTTGCAGTGTGTGTGTATGTGTGTGTGTGTGTGTGTGTGTGTGTGTGTGTGTGTGTGTGTATGCTGAAAGGAAGATGTAGCTGAGTGTGTAGAGAGAGAATGTGTAGAGATTTGTAACTGTGTGGAGACAAAGAAGATAAAGCTGTATAGAAAAGAGATGAGTATGTAGGACAGAGATGTGGATATAGGGTAGGGAGGTATGTGAAAAAGAGAGTGAGTGAATGATGTAGTAGTGTGTGGAGGAATGTAGCAGAGTAGAGAGAAAAAAATGTGTATAGAAGAGAGATGTGGAGCTATACAAAAAAAGATGTAACTGTATATAGAAGTATATGGCTGTGCAGGAGAGAGATGTATGTATGTAAAGAGAGACATACAGCTATATATAAAGAATGTAGCTATGTGGAGATAGATTTTCAGAAAGAGATTTTTTAAATGAAGTAAAAGAGAAAGTTACTGTCAGAAAGCATGTGTGTTTCCTTATTTTTCCCTCAGATAGAAAAGTCTAGCCCTCAAATAAGAATTTTTCCTAAGCCTTCACTACTCTGAGGCATTCTTTTTGCTACCCTGGAGCAGTTCTGGGAGCTGGCTTCCCAGGCTGCAGTAGTAGTAGCCTAATATTGCCAATGTCCCATGCAAGTATTTTAAGCAACTCTGGCAGTTACATAAAGACAATCCACATCACAGTTTAGCAGGCCCTGCACCATGCCTGCTGCATGTTAGGTGCAGCAGGAAGCACCCAAGAGAATGAAAATACAAAATGGTATTTGGGGACTATCTTTAGTTAACAGAATAATCCACCCTTAATGAGCTCACTTATTTCAGATATAGTTACCAATGTCGCTTGCTAGTATTTGCCTTTTTTGTTTTGGTTTGGGTTTTTGTTATGTTTTGTTGTTTTTTTTTGTTTTTGACAGGGTCTGGCTTTATATCACTGGCTGGCCTGGACATTTGGCATGTCTTTTGACTTTTCAAGAAAATGTTTGTAGCATGACAATATGCCTGTGTTGCCATTGCATCAGTATCCCATGGAGATCACATGGTAAAACCATTGGCCTAAGCAATGTGTTGTATGCAAAAGAATTACTGAAACAAGTAAGAGCTAGTGATAGTGTAAATGATGCCACTAAAAAGCAGGCAGCAATCCTGAAGGAGTCCCGGATGATGAATCCAGCTTGCCAGCGCAGGTTAGAGGCTATGTCTACACCCATCTTCAGCAAACATTAGGATGTGAAAAAGACTCATAAGAAGCTGAGGAAATAGAAAGAAGCAAATTGAATTCTAGATTCAGTGAAGTCAGCAGCCTGAAACCTTGTACAGGGTGTTTTCTGCAACCCTGGGTCCTTTCTACAATTCATCATTTCTGCCCACTGCTGTGTGTTCAGTTATATGAGAATGTGATTCCTTTCATGCAGTCGTATGTGCTTTTCTTTGAATAACCAAGTGTGTGAAATAAGTGATTACATCTAATTAAAGATAACTAAGTAACTCACAGAAACACTGGCTGGTTTCATGTCTTCTTTCACGCAAAGAAACCTCAGCTACGCAAACTGGCAAATGCTAATAGACCACTTCAGAGCTCAGCTGCTCTCTATCAGGGAGAAACAGATAAATGTTTACCTTTTTTAGGTAGAGCTCCCCCAAATCAGGTGCAAGCCAGCACAGGACTAAATCTTGGATGTTCCTATTAGCCCTGCTTCATTATGTATGGTTTTTATGTTTGAGACACTTACAATCTGAAGCTTTTCCCCAAAACCCCATTGTGCCTAGCCAAGCGCTGGGGCCCAAAGCACATGGAACACCTGGCAGCTACCGTGTGGTGATGACACAGAGGGAACCAAGTCTGAGTGCTGGTGTTCAGTCTAGAACACCAAAGTGCTGCTGCCTCCTGGCTACATGTGGCTGGAAGAATCTAGCCTTTCTGGACATTAAACTGAATTCTTGGGCTGCTTGTGTTTTAACCTTGTTCAATTTTTGAAAGGTCTTACAACAAGAATTTTATTCCAAGAGACCAGAGCTCTAAAATGAGCTGTTTGGGCTAAACAGTTATTGCAGGGATCCACCTACATCCCTCTCCATATTCAGGGTTAACAGAACCCACTCGGCTGGGAGTCTAACCATTCAGAATAAAGAATGCACGTTTCATTTGTCTCTCATGGTGTGGACCTGCCACAAGCTGCTTTCTACAATCTGCTAGACATACACAAGGGGCTAAGCTGTAGCCACTCTCATATAGAAAGAAGCCATGTGAGCGGTTGCTGGCATTGATCCTTAAAAGCAAATGCAGGTACAACATCCTGCTTCCAATCTTTTGCTTTTTCTTCTGGCTGGACATTGGAGCTCCCACAGGCATCTCACACCATGAGATGGGCTTCAGGATAAAAGGCTTTGGCACCGAAGCAAAAGACATAAGAACCCCGAGCCCCAGAAATCCATGGCAGCCATGTGATAATTATCTCTAGATTAGTTAAGGGAAAGAAAGAAAGAAAGCCCTGTGGTGAACCACTCTTTTCTTCTTCCTGTTACAAGCAGCCATTCTAGCCCCCAAGGGGATATAATGTTCCACCTGACCTCTGAATCTCGAGTCTGCATTCACCACAACAGTGACTAGGAATTCCTTCTCTATATGACACAGGCAAGTTTTAGAACTTAAGACTCTGTTAGCTCACTCATAAAATTGTTACATCTAAGTAATAAGGCAGCTATTAAAATTGTGTGACATCAAGGACAGAACGAGCTTAGGTTGGCGGCTGCCTGTGGTGTTTTCTGCTGCGCTTCAGCAAGTACATAGCTGTGTCTGCTGCACCTGACTCCAAGGCCAGTGATGCCCTAAGGTCCCCAAAGGCTTCTTCGAGACAGGCCTAGCTCGGACCTGCAATCCTGGTTCATGTCACCTGCGACTTCCCTAGTCTAAGCTCCTTCCTTTGTACAGGATTCTATCTCTTCCATCTACCTATATAATTCCAGTGTAGTCTAGAGCAGTTGAAGCCATCCAAGTTAACTTAAAACAGTTTGTAGCTATTTACGACACAAGAGTTCTGAGACTGTTTTATATGGCCAAGTGAGAATCTGATTCATTCTCCATCTGTCCAAAAAATAATAATAATGAATGAGAAGGTTAGGTAATGAGAGGGAAGCATTTCTATTTTATTATTTTATTTTTTAATTTTTATTATAGAAGTTATCAAGCACACACAAAAGTAGATTAAATGATGTAGTTGATTCCTTTGTACCCACAACTCACCATTAATACCAAGACATAATCAACCTTCTTTCACATGTATAACCCAACTTCATGTATTCACTCATTCATTCATTCATGCACTTAGTCTTTTCCCTTGCAATCCAGAGCCTCATGCATGCTAAGCCACTAAGCTGTACCTCACCCTAGCCCTCCTCAATGTATTAAAGTACATTTCAGGCTTCATATTATTTATCATTAAATACTTTGATGTGTAGTACTTTAAATTTTTTTGGCAGGCAGGGGAATGCTATTAAATTTCACCCATGCCGCAAGCAGAGCAAGATGTATTCCACCTGCATGTTGAGAGGCTAAAGCCACCCACCGGCTCCCTGTCAGGTGACCCACGAAGAAATCCGCTACTTCTAGTGGGGAAGATACAGCATCCATTTAGCTTCTTGTCCCTGCCCACCCCCATCCACACCGTGCACCTCTCCCCGCTCTTGTTATAGTCTGGGCCTTGCTGGCCAGGAGATCTAGAAGCTAGCATGGGATTAAGGGTTCTACAGCCAGAGAAATAGACAGAATGTTAAAGTAGGAAGGAACTGTAGAGGGCAGGAGATCCCTTTCAATTAGAGATAAGAAAAAACAAGTCAGACGAGGGAGCAAACTGATTCACACTGGAAATGCAAACCCAATTATAGGACTGTGCTGGCTGCTTTCTGTGTCAGCTTGACACAAGCTGGAGTCAGTTGGAAAGAAGGACTCTTAATGGAGAAAATGCCTCCATATAACTGGCCTGTGGACAAGTCTGCAGGGTGTGAAAGAACCTAGCTCACTGTGGGTGGTGCTACCCCTGAGCAGGCGGTCCTGGATGGTATTAAAAAAAAAAAAACTGAGCAAGCCAGGAGGAACAAGCCAGTAAGCAACACTCCTCTCCAAGATGAAATAAACCCTTTCCTCCCTGTGATGATCTGAATGATAACGGCCCCCATAGGCTCCGTATATTTGAATATTTGAATGCTCATCCCAGTTGATGGAGCTGTTTAGGAAGGATTAAGGTGTGGCCTTGTTGGAGGAGGTGTGCCACTGGGGTTGGGCTTTGAAGTTTCAAAAGCCCACACCAGGCTCAAAGTGCTGCGCTCTCTCTCTCTCTCTCCTGATGCCTGAGAATCAGGATGTAAGCTCTCAGCCTGCCCACCTGCTACCACGCTCCCCACCATGGTGATCATGGATTAATCCTCTGGAACTGTCAGCAAGCCCCCAGAAAAATGCTTTCTTTTGTGAGTTGCCTGGCCTTGGCCTTGGTGTCTCTTCACAGCAATAGAACAGTAGCTAAGACACTCTTCAAGTTGCTTTTGGTCACGGTGTAATAGTTTTATCACAGCAATAAAAACTCTAAAAAAGACAAGGACTCAGCCCTCTATCTAGGTTAGCAGTTCTTCACCTCTGGGGGTGCAACCGCAACAACCCTTTCACAGAGGTCACCTAAGACCACAGGAAAACACAGATATTTACATTATGATTCGTAACAGCATCAAAACTACAGTTATGAAGTAGCAATGAAAATAATTTATGGGGGGCGGGTCACCACACCATGAGGAACTGTGTTAAAGGGCCACAGCGTTAGGAAGGCTGAGAACCTCGGAGCTAGGTGTCTAACACAATGTACTCTTCACCTGCTTCTTGTTTCACCTCACTGCTGTCTTTTTTAATGATTATTATTACATTTTATTGCTTTAGTGTGTGTGTGTGTGTGTGTGTGTGTGTGTGTGTGTGTGTGTGTGTGTGTGTACCACAGCAGGCATGTGGAGGTCAGAGCACAACTTGAGGGAAATGTTTCTTTCCTTCTACCAGGTCAGCAACCTTGACAGCAAAGTGCCTTCACCCACTAAGTCACCTTGCAAGAATCCCTACCTCAGTCTTGAAGTCCAGACATTTGGCATCCCTGGATCCCCCACCTGTCCAAGCCCAGCCTGCTCGTCAGGTCTCTCTGTGGACAGCACACACACCACCACCCCCCATGGAATCCTCAAGTCCTCAGAACTAGGGTAGATAGAATCCCATGAGGTCCCATAGAACATGGTACAATTCCTAACATATCATAACATGCAATACTGAAACTGACAGTCTACACGTGTGTCTTCCCACTCCAGACAGTTTACTCCATGACAGAAGGGCCGTGTTAGTACTCCATGTCTGACAGAGCCCTGGAGAGTGAGTGAACAACTTCCCTGGGAAGTTGGTATCTCTAGGAAACACTCTGGTTTGCTGCTTCCCAGCCAGTACTGGTGAAGACCATGGCGCTGTATGCAGAGGGACGCTTTCCTGACAAGCTCAGGTCAGACTCTCAGAATTTTAAAAATGGATTCACCCAACAAAGCTGCCACACACTGCCATCTTGTATTTCTCTGGGATTGAAGAAAACAGATTTTTTTTTTGTCTTTTCAAATTCTATTAGCTTGAATTTTCTTTTTATTTTGGACCAGCTTCACATCCTCCAGACTCCCCTTTTTGAGTGATGTATGAACCATAACTCTAAAAGAATATCCCCTTAGACCATACATAAGTGACAGAATATAATGTTCACCTCTGTTGCTACAATCACCATGCCCATAAGCTGTAGACCACAGAGAACCATGTAATGATGGAAAGTAAGTTCATATATACATACATACATACATACATACATACATACATACATACATACATATATACATATATGTAGCACTAACAATATCTGAAGCTCAGTAGTTGAAAGACAGTAATTGGTATGCTTTCTTTCCCATTTCCTTTCAGGCTTTGGCTACAAGGCTGCAGGGCACAGTGGTACCAATGCCCAGTTCCAGAAGAATTCCCCTGGTGTTACCAGGGGCCACTTCTTCCATCTGCAATCCCCACCATCAGGTTCAAAGGGAAGTGATCTAATGGGGGTGGGCAAGAGCTAACGCCATAAAATTCAAGTCTGCACAACCCAATTTACTAGGATGCTCTTGGTGTATTTGTTTTAAATGTGGGCTTTAAAGAGACTTGAGCATCTAGCCTGGGAGTTTGAAATAGGGCAAAATATAGAACTTCTGTGAGCCATAATTTGCTCTTTTTCCAAATGAAGCTTTCCAGTGTACTTGTTGACTGTATGTATTCGTTACCACTGTGGTCCTTGCCTGTTTTATGTGGCTATAACAAAGGATGTGAGTTCAGGTCCTTCTAAAGAGGTTTATAAGGCTCACAATCCTGGTGACCAGAAGGACCAAACAGCATGGTACAGTTGGCTAAGGCTCCCTTGGTACAACATAGGAAAAAAGTGTTAAGAGAACTGGAACACAGAAGGGCACATTAGCTTAACAAGGAACCAAAAAAGTCAAGGTCTTGATAACAGACCACTCTTCACAGGAATAAACCTACTTTTTGTGCTATGGAAATTAAACCCAGGGCCTTGCATATGCTATAAGCTAAGCAGGTGCTCTACCACAAGACTGTATCCCTAGCCATCTTTTTTATTTTATTTTATTTTTTTTTATTTTGAGAAAGGATCTTCCTAAGTTACCCAGGCTAGCTTTGAATTCACACTAGGATAGGCCTTGAACTCAGGATCTTCTTGCCTAAGCCTCCTGAGTAACTAGAATTATAGACTGATACCCAGCATGAGTCCATACCCATGGGCCACTAAACATGAAGCAATATTAATCCATTCAAGAGCTTGGAGTCCTCATGACTCAGTTTCTTTACACTAAACCCACCTCTTAAAGGGTCCACTGCTCTAGCAGTACAATAGTGGGGACCAATGTTTCAGCACACAAACCTTTGGGAGACAAGTCATATCTAAAAACAGTAGACACAGTACATTTTTTTTTAACCAATCAAAAGAAGCACTCTTTCTGGAAAAGTCTCCTCTTCTGTGACTGGAATTGGAACTGCCCCAGTCCTACCCAGAACAATATCTAAAACGAAGCTAGGTCAACAGGGTGTACTGAAAACTAGAGAGTAAGTCAGACTGAATCCTGCTGTAGAGCAAAGATTATAGACAGCGGGCCTAGGACCTATGTTTCTGACACATCAGGACAAGAGATCTGAGAAGAAATTGTCACCAACTAAAAGAAGTAAGTTGGAGAGAAAGAAAGAGCTAAGAAGACAGCATTCCAAGTGCAGTAATTCCAGAAACCCACTGCCTTTCCATACTTATAAGACACCCAGTTTTTTTTTTTTTAATTAAATCGATTTGCACTATATCTGTGGTGTATAGCCAAAAGAATTCTACCTACTACAGGACACAGTGCTCACATCATTGTGACCCAGTACACTCAAGTTTGCTCACATAAATGAATTATTCATTCACTATTATATATCAGGAGGAAGACTAAGATGTCTGCATACAAGCTTACATTAAAAATGTAGTGACTGTTAATAAATAACCTTTTGATGAAAATGGAATCCCAACCTACACGGCAACATCTTCTATATGTCTCCAGGCTAGAACTAACATTTATACAATACTTCACAGTCACAGAGCATAGCACTGGTCTGAAGAAATGGGATGCAAGTCACCAATAAGTAATAACTGTGTATTGTTTAGTCTTTTGTCAACTTGACAGAGGCTAGGATCATCTGAGAAGAAGGAATCTCAGAGGAGACAGTGCCTGTCACATTGGCCTGTAGGCAAGTCAATGGTTAATGGTTGACGTAAGAAGGCCCAGCCTACTGTGGGCAGCATCACCCCTAGGCAGATAGTCCTGGAGTGTTTAAGAAAGCAGGCTGAGCAATCTAGGTGGATCAAGCCAGTAAGCAGCACCCCTCCATGGTGCCTGCTTCAGTCCCTGCCTCTAGATCCTGCTATGAACTCCAGCCCTGACTTCCCTCAGTGATGGAGTGTGACCTGGGAGTTATAGGACAACTAAAGTCTTCCCTCCCTGAGTTTGTTTTTGGTCAGTGCTTATCACAGCAACAGAAACTATACCTTTCAAATGTCTAGTGGCCACATTAAAAACTAAAGTGAATTCAGTTTTGTAGTGCCTCTCACTTATCTCAGTAGACACAAAGTGTTGCCACTTCAATGTGGAGCCAGTAAGATTTTCTTCCTGCTACATACTTGATAGGCCTTACATTTTACATTTACAGTGTATCTCATTTTGCACTAGCCTCTTAGAGCAAATGGCTACTGTGTGACCCAGCAAGCACAGCTATAAAATGTTTCCATCTCCCTAGCAACCTGAGATGACAAGCTTTGTGTAGTTATAAAGGAAAAAACTAAAACTCAAAGATAAATATTTTTTCCAACAACAACTGATCAGTAAGTGCACAGCACAGACTCCAACCTTGGCCTCTGGCCTCTGCTTCTGAAGCTCTGCACCTCACTCTGAAGTCTGCAGAGGAAGAACCATGCTCCACATGATCCTGAAGTGCAGCCACATCAAAGAAACGCATGTGCATGTGCAAAGGCCTCACCCATACAGTGCAGCCTGTGGACATAAGGACTCCGTTTCCTCTCAGATCACAGAGAGCCTTTAATGAAAATAATCTCCAAATCCATGCTTCTCTGTGAGTGTGTATTCACGAGTGGAATTAATTACTGTCACTAACATATGTCTTCCCTCCATCACGTTCTCTAGCCTGTAAGATACCCTCTGTGTTCACAAAACTAAATGTATGTGTGCATGCATATATATGGTATGCATGTATGCATGTATGCACACACACACACACACATACACAGTTTCCATGGCTCCAAAATGGTTGGAACAGTAAGTATACCTTTTGTTAAACTATTTGGTCTTTACTTTAGGAAGCAGGTTTAGAGCCATAGAGGATAGAAAGTGTCTTTGTTCTGATGCTGGGGCAACTTATGCTTCAGAGAAAAACCTCTCTCTGGCCTTCTATTTTCCTTTGCTCTGCTCCTTTTTCTCCTCAAGCCATACCATAATAATTAATGTTTTTCTTCCCCATGTCAGATTACTAAAACCATAATTGTATTATAACCTTCTCCTGCTTTTCCTGTCTTACATCTTACCAGAAAGACACTCTTGTCCTACCTTGTCTAATAGTAGATCCTAAGACCTTCATTCCACATGGCTTCCTGCCCCATACCAGAAAGAAAGGCACACTGTACATAGAGGCCATGAAGAATCTGAACAGACAAGGTGTGCTGGCGTCTCTGTCTCTGAGCATCAGACCCTACCTTCTGTCCAGTCACACTGGTACACAGTTGCCCGTGCTTCAGTCATGCCGATGTAGTAGAGTCTCCATAAAAAAAAAAAAAAAAAAACCCAGTGGAAGAGTTCAGAGAGCTGAAATCTGTGGAGACTGATGAAAGTGAACTGATCCACGTCCCAGGAGCAGCCATACCCCTGCCATACAGTTCCGTGTGTGTCTTCATCCACATACCCCTGCCATACAGTTCCGTGTGTGTCTTCATCCAAGACCTTATTTGTGGCCTTACAATAAACCAACAAATGCTTTTTCCCTGGGTTCTGTGAGCTACCCTAGCAAACAAACTAAGCCAAACCAGGGAGTTGTAGGGAGCTGCTTGTAGCCAGCTGGTCGGAAACCTTGAAGCCTGGACTCCAGACTGATGCCTAAATAGTCCTGTGCAACCGAGACCTTAACATTTGAGACTTGATGCTGCTCATAAGTAGGCAAGGGCAGAATTGAATTGAATTCTGCTACAGAATTGCTTGCTTGCTAACTGATGATAAGAAATGACCAGGCATTTTGAGATCTCAGAAGTGACGTGTGCTGTAGTGGGAGAGCACACAGTTCAGTAACAGAAATGGAGTTTGCCTTGACTCACTATCCCTGGACCTCTCAAAGTGCCTAACCCCCCTAATATGTTGATGTTGGAGATGGGGACCTTCAGGAAGTAATTGGGTTAAGACGAGGTCATGTAGGATGGATGAATGCTCAGCCCTAGCAAGACATTTATACCATCCCTAAGGCTGAAGAAAAAATTGTGGCAGAGGGGGGTAGGAAGGACATAAGAGCCAGAAGATAGGGAGAGGAGCTTCAGATCAGCCATTGCCACCTACACTCACAGCAGCTGTAGTTGCCTACATTGAGCCAGCAGAACCATCCCATTAACAGTCACCCAGGGATGGGAGAGGACTCAGGGAACTCTACCACTCACTGCTGTACTACTCACTACCTATAAGATTCAGGAAGAGGGGGATCCATTTCCTTCAGTGTTGTGCCCACTGATTAACCCACCAAGTTCCAATGGACAGTGTCAATCCAATGGTCACACAGATGACCTCTAAATGGATCACAAGACAAAACCGAAAGTCAAAACCCCAGGAAGGGGACTGGAAGGAAGGAGGAAGAGGAGTTGATGAGAACGGGAAGGAGATAAGGGAGGATGTGGAGAGAGAATAATCAGAATACATTCTAAGTGTGTATGAAATGGTAGTTCAATATAAGTCGATTTTTAAAATATTATTTTATAATGAAGAGGTCATGAGGGCAGGAGCCTTGTGAAAGGATTAGTAACTGTAAAGGAGCAAAGAGATCAGAGCTTTCCATCATGTCAGGACATAGAAAGAAGGTAGCTTCCTTCAAGCCACATGATGGTCTGTACCAGGTGTTAAGTCAGCCAGCATCTTGACCTTGACCTCCATGCACTTAAAACTATGAGACATAAACACCTGTTGTTTGTACCACCCAGCCTGGGATACTTTGTTAGAGCAGCTTGAGCTAAGACACAGCAAGTGTACTGTCTGTGTGCCGAGGCCCCAGACCTCCATGGACTTCTACTGGCTTCCTGGGCTCCTCTCCTCCAGAAGCATGAGTACAAGCTAGCCAGCTGTAAGGTCGGAGCCACTTGGAGAAGCTGATCCCAGCATCTCAGCTGACGCTCCAGGCGTGAGAACAGTTGAGTGTGGACCAACTCAGCCAGGCTGAGCTGACGCATCTAATTCCTGTCAGTAGAAATGTGAGCTGAGTGTATGCTGTCTTGAGCCACCCTGTGCAGATGGTTCTTTATACAGCAAAACCTAAGTGACACGAGAATATCCTTCAGGATGGATACAATAGAAAGTGTAATACTTTAGAGTACGGAAGTGGGCTAGAAGCTGCCTCCCTGTGATCCAGAAATAATTGGTGGCACACACCTTTAATCCAAGCACTCAGAAGGCAGAGGCAGCAGGATCTGTGTGAGTTCAAGGCCAGCCTGGTCTACATAGTGAGTTCCAGGCCAGCCAAGACTACATAGTGAGATCCTGTCTCAAAGAGGGAAAGAAAAGATAGATTCTGTCCCATAGAAAGTAAGGAAGAGCGTCAGAAATCCACAGAAGGGATGATAAGATAGCTAGAAACTGCAGAGAAAGAGAAGAGAAGTCGATAGAAAGGGAGTGGAGGGGAGTGGAGAAGCAGCAATACAGATCTGAGTTCAAATCCTAACTCTACCACATAGTAACTACGTTAGTTAAATCACCCAAAGCTGACTAAACGTATACTTCTCTCCCAAAATCACTTTTAAAGATGTTTACATTATCCGGCAGAGCAACTGATCTTCAATGGGCACTCAATATATCTCAAATCCCTTCCTCGACTTCTCTTGTACCTAGCAAGGCCTACAAACAGATTATGGCTCAGTTTTATTCATGTATACAGCACCATCACTACACTTTATTCTTAATTTATTCTCAGCTCTTTTGACTTGACTGGACAAGTCCAATGACTCAAGGTCCACTTGAGGAGTTATCAGAAACCTTGTGAGGACTGTGCTGAGGCTCAGTCCAAGCACTAAGGCCTCACAACAAGGGAAGCAATGGTACAATGGAGGTCAAAGTCCCGAGGGCAGGAGAATGCTTCTGGTCTAATTCTGCAGTCTAAACCTGGAGTGCTGATGGCCAGGAGGAAAGAGTTGTGAATCCAGGATCCAAGAGACAAAGACCTAAAATCCTCCAGTCATTTTGTATTGTCTGATTGCCCTTGGCTGAAGGGATGGCATCTGCCGACATTGAGGGCAGAGCTTCTTTACTTAGACAGTGTCTCAAAGGCCAGGCTCCTCAGGACACAGACACACCCCACAAACAATGCTTTCTTTACCAGATCTCCGGGTAATCCTCACTCCAGCCAAGTTGACACCATCACAGAGATGAAAGATCTTTACACTGAAAAGAAATTGGAGAAGACACAAATAAATGGAAATACATCCTGTGCTTGAATGCTGTAAAGTGTCCACCAATCAAAGCAAGTGACAAACTCAGTGTAATCACTCTCAAATTCCAGTAACATTAACCATAGAAAGAGAAAAATAATCCTAAAATTCACGTGAAATCACAAAAGACCCCAACTAGACAAAGCAACCGTAAGTAGACAGAGCAAAGTTAGAGACATGATACTACTTAATTTCAAAATACACTACCAAGCTATAAAGACAAATCAAATGACAATGACACCAAACTGACATGGGGACCAGCAGGACAGATGAGAGAGCCCAGACATAATCTACATACTTAGACCCTCCTGACTTTCACCAAGCGTACCAAGAACACACAATGAGCAAAGAGTTAGAAAACAAATGACCAACTGAAAACAGACATTTCTCCAAAGAAGACATACAAAGACCAACAGATATATGGAAAGGGCACAATGTCTCTCATCATCAGTATAAATCAAAACCACGGTGGGCTCCGCCTCATCCTTAGAATCGCTACTACCAAAACAACACAAAGGGCGCATGTTGACAAGGAAGTAAAGAAAGAATACATGCACACACACACACACACACACACACACACACACACACACACACACACACCCTGTAGGTGGAAATATAAGTTATATTTATTTTTATTTTATGTGCATTGCTGTTTTGGCATGGGTGTCAGGTCCTCTGGAACTGGAGTTACATAGACAGTTATGAGCTGCCATGTGGGTGCTGGGAATTGAACCCAGGTCCTCTGGAAGAGCAGTCAATGCTCTTAACCATCTGAGCCATCTCTCTAGCCCCGAAATATAAGTTAATATAGTTATTGTGGAAAACTTTTAGAAGTTCCTCAGAATTTAAAATAAAACAACTATCCAGAGAACCCACAACTTGGTGTTATATACTCAAGTGAAATGGAATCCATATCAAACGAACACCTTCACTCCCATATTTATGGAAGTATTAATTACAGTGGCTAAGATACTGAATCAAACAAAGTATCTATCACTATAGAACTTGATGAAGAAAATGAGGTTTGCATACACAATGCGATACTGTTTAGCTATGAAAGGAGGAGACCCCATCATTTGGGAACACAGACGAACCTGGAGGATAAGTGGACTAAGCCACGCCCAGAAAGACAAATGCCACATGATCTCACATATGTGGAATTTAAACTGTTGATGCAAACAGAAAGTAAAATGGTAATTACCACAGGCTGGCATGGTGTGGAGTAGAGCAGGGGTGGAGAAATGTTAGTCAAAGGGATGTAATTACAGGGATACGTTAAAAAAGTTGACTGAATGGCACCATCACCATGATGGCTCTTTATATTATATACTTGAAAAATATAGAAAGAGTAAATTTATGTTCTCATCACAAAGTGATAATTATGTGAAATAATGCACTTGTTAATTAGCTAGATTTGATTATTCCACAACACAGACACACTTGTATATGTAAATATATATATATATTAAATATACAAATATTTGTAACATATTATAAATATTGAAATAAATGTAAAAACATATCTCAAAATGTCATGTTGTACATTATATATATGTATATATATATAAAACATGTCTATAAATTTTTAGAAAATAATAAAATGACATAGAGATGTAGCTCAATGGCAGTGCACTTGTTTAACACGTGTGAGTTTCTGGGTTCGATCACTGGCACCAAAATTATTTTTAATGTGTGGCAAGGTTATTATTCAAGATTTCTTAAGTGTTTATTTTCAACAGATCAAATTTGTTGAAAATTTTAAAAATCAACACATTCTAAAACAAAGCTTTTGAGAAGAATAGCATAAAATAATATCTTTACAACAATGAGGAAAATAGGAATTTGCCAAACAGAATCCAGAATGCAGGATTCAAAAGGCAAAATCAGCAGACAACATTCAAGACAGTGGTGAATCTGAGGTTGGCTGCTCGGCAGTAGGACACATGCACAGCAAGTATGAGACCTTAGGTCCAATCCCCAGAAACCCTGCCCCAAAGAAAATCGCTTTTGTTCTTCCATCAAATACATCATAAAGAAGCTGGATATCATTGTACATTCCTGTAACTAATATTCATGAGGCTGAGGCAGGAGGATCACAAGTTTAGGCTAGCACAGTTGAAAATCTGTTTTAGCTGGGCAGTGGTGGCACATGCCTTTAATCCCAGCACTCAGGAGGCAGAGCCAGGTGGATCTCTGTGAGTTCGAGGCCAGCCTAGTCTACAAAGTGAGTTCTAGGACAGCCAGCACTGTTACACAGAGAAACCCTGTCTTGAAGGAAAAAAAATTGATAAAAGTTATTAAATCAGATCTTTTACGAAAGACGCTATCCAAGTGGCCAATATATCATGACACGCTGCTTAACCCCTGAGTCATAATGGAAACTCAAATTATAACCACAGTGATCAACTCCATACCAAATAGGATGGCTAAAATTTTAAAGACTGTTGGTATCAAATGATATAGATGTGGCTAGACAAGGTGATCCTCACAAAGCGGACAGTACACGGGGTACCACCACTGAGAAGCTGAAGGGTCACCCTCTGTGATGGAGATTGCTCATTGTCAACATGATTGCGTTGAGAACTCTATACAAGATCAGAAAAATTACACGTCTGGAGAGTCTGTGAGAATATTTCCAGAAAGGATTGACTAAAGAGGGACCGAATGTGGGTACCATCATACCATGGGCTGCACAGAAGAAATTTAAAAAGGAAAAAAATCAGATAATGCAGATATTATCTATCTATTTTCTATTATCTATCTATCTATCATCTGTCTATTTCTCTCTCTCTCTACTTAATGTGTGTCCTGAGTTGAGTAGTCTCTGCACCTGCTCCTGTTGCCATCATTAACTGCAATACCACAGGCCCCAAATCCATGGAGCCTAAGAATAGGAAGTGAAACCTCAGATACTGTGAACCAAAATCAATAATTCCTACTTTCAATACTGTATTTGGTCACAACAAAAGTTAAAAAAAAAAAAAAAAGTTAAAACACAAAACTGGCCCTGAGAAGTGGGGTCATTTCTGTGGCTACAGCTGACTGAGTGGTTTCTATACTGTGTCTTTCGTTTGCAAGAGAAATTTGGAAAAATTGGAAGTGGACTGAAGAAAGTCTTGGTTGTTATAAGCAGAGGTTACTAAGCAATGAAGGTGGGAGTTCAAAGGACTGGAATGACAACAACGTGGTGGTATTGTGTTCCCCAAAATACTGTGCACCCTAATAAACTTATCTGGGATCAGAGAACAGAACAGCCACTAGACAAAGGCTAGAAAATGGTGGCACTCACACCTTTAATCCTAGCATTCCAGAGGCAGAAATCCCTCTGGATCTCTGTGAGTTCAAAGCCACACAGGAAACAGCCAGGCATGGTAACAAGAGCCTTTAATCCCAGGAAGTGATGGCAGAAAACAGAAAGGAATACAAGGTGTGAAGACCAGAAACTAGAAGCTTTTAGCTTGTTAAGCTTTTAGGCTTTGGAGCAACGGTTCAGCTGAGATTCATTCTGGATGAGGACTCAGAGGCTTCCAGTCTGAGGAAACAGGATCGAGGTGAGGAACTGGCAAGGTGAGGAAGCTGTGGCTTGTTCTGCTTCTCTGATCTTCCAGCATTCACCCCAGTATCTGTCTCCAGGTTTGTTTTTATTAATAAGAACTTTTAAGATTCCTGCTACACAACAGAAATGTGGGTAATGGTCATCGTTTAAATGAGCATTTGAACACTTGTTCCCCAGTTGGTGGTGCTGTTTGGGGAGAATAGGGAACTTTTAGGACATGTAGCCTTGATGGAGAAAGTATGTCACTAGGGGTGGGCTTTGAGGATTTATGGGCCTAGCCCACTTCCTCCTCACTCTCTCTGGCTGTGATGTGATCTGGCTGCCTGCTGCCATGCCTCCCTTACCATTATGAACCCCTCCTCTAGAACTGTAAGACAAAATAAACTTCTTTAATTTGCTTTTAATCACTAAATTTTTATCACAACATAAAAGTAACTGCCACAGCAATAAAGATTATTCTTGTGAGGATTCAGATGAAAATAAGGTTTCTATTGGCCATTCCTGTTTCCATTTGGGCAAAGAACTTGATTACATTTTATCCACGACCTGCATCTTGCCAGGAGGCTGAGTTTAAAGGTGAGAGACTAGTTGATCTGAGTGAGGAAATTTCAAATCAATCCAGAATTTAGACTGTGGCATGGTTATTGCTGGCTTCTTCTAGCCAAGTTTACAGTGAGAAATAGGAAGCTAGATACAGAGCAGAAAGACTGGGAAAAAAATCATAATTTGGTTATAAAAGCCAGTGTAAAATCAGAGCTAAGAAAGGTATGGTTTCTAAAGAAACTAGGGTGGTTTAAAAGAAGTCAGGTCAGTTGCATCAGAGGAATTGTGTCTTTATGTGCTTTCAAGAACTGGCCTGAAACTTGGTATGCCAGACCTTGTTGACTACCATGGGAGGCCTTACCCACTCTGAGGAGTGGATAGAGGTAGAATGGGAGGGAGGTGAGGAGGCAGGAGAAGGGGAGGGAAGGGGAACTGGGGTTGGTATGTAAAATGAAAAAAATTATATATATATTTTAAGAACTGGCCTAAACTCACTCGTGACAAGCTCAAGAATGTAAAATACTTTCCTTTGAATACAAGGGCATCTCTGAGTCACTTGCTTGCACAAGCTGACCTAGAAAACTGTTTCTTCAGAATTCACTTTACTGCTCTGCAATCCAGGCAGACAGACCTCAACCGTCAGCACAACTTTTGCAGGTATGTGGAATATAAGAACTACAGGGTTATGAATACTTCCACATAGATTTCAAAGAAGACATGGGAGGCCAAGTCATGTGTGGCGGTATCAAGACCACTGTAGGCAGCCCCTGAGGGGGCAATGTGGAAACTGTGAGCATGAAGTCAAAGGCACAATGGAGAACACAGGAAGTTAGCAATGCCAGAAACTTGGCCTGCCAAGAAAAACCACAGGCAGCAAGCAGAGGCATCGCAAGAAGTAAATCTCGTGGGCTCTGGCCAGCAAGGCCATAGGGATGGTGCAGCCTAAGCCACTAGGAGCTTACGTTACCACCTGATGTGCTCAGATAACAAACATCAGACAAGGTGCTACAGGGTTTGTGTTGGCCCTGAGGCACTTGGGGCTTGCTTTGGCCTCACCCCTTCTTCCTGTACATCACCTACCCATTTGGGTTTGGAATGTTCATCCTGTGCCACTGGACATTAAAAGTATGCAATTTCCTTTTTTTATGTTACAGGAGTTCACGGCTAAGAGTTTGCCTTGAGTCTTGGGAAACTTTGGATTTGAACTTTGAAACAATGTTGGAGATGTTACTATGGGGACTCTTGGAGATGGACTGAATACACTTTGCATTATGAGATAGACATGAGCCTTTGGGGGCCAAGGATGGAATGTTGTGGCTTAATTCTTTTAGTGTGTGTGCATCTGTGTGTGGGGTGTGTGTGTGTGTGTGTGTGTGTGTATGTGTGTGTGTGTGTGTGTGTGTCTGTGTCTGTATCTGTCTGTCTGTCTGTCTGTGTGTTTATGTGTCTGTACATGCAAGATGAATGTGTGGACATACATACATGCCACAAGGCACAAGTTCAAGTCAAAAAAACAACTTTATCTTTCCTTCTACCTCTACGTGGGTACCAGAATCACACTCAGATGGCCAGGCTGGCTTTTAATTTCCTGTAAAGCCAAGAATAACCTTCAACTTGTATCCTAATGCCTCCAGCTCCTGGGGGTTGGACTCAGAGGCATGTACCACCATGCCTGGATTTATACACTGCTGAGTGTCAAACTCAGGGCTTTCTCCTGCTGAGAAAACAACCTGCTGAGTTTTCTAGGAGGCCCAGGATATTTGGTTTTAGTTGGTTGTTTTTTTTTTGTTGTTGTTGTTGTTGTTTTGTTTTGTTTTGTTTTTTTAATAATTATTACTTTTTTTATTTTGGTTTTTCGAGACAGGGTTTCTCTGTGTAGCTTTGGTGCCTGTCCTGGAACTCACTTTGTAGCCCAGGCTGGCCTCAAACTCACTAAGATCTGCCTGGCTCTGCCCCCAAGTGCTGGGATTAAAAGCATGCACCACCACCGCCCAGCAATAATTACTACTTTTATTTATTCTGTTTCTATGTGTGAGCACACACGTGTGAGCACACATATGGAGATCAGAGGACAACTTTTAAGGGTCAGTTTCATTTGTCACTTTGTGGAATCAAGTCATCAAGCATTCTGGGAAATGCTTCTGCCTGCTGAGTCATCTCACAATAGTCAATCTGGATCATGAACTTCACTGGATTGGGAAATGCCTCAATCCAATTGAGAATAATAAAGGACACATCTGTGTGTGTGTGTGTGTGTGTGTGTGTGTGTGTGTGTGTGTGTGAAGATGTTTCCAGACAGTATTGACAAAGGGGAGGAAATGCATTGAAATGTGGACGGCAACTGTCCCACAGGGTAGGATCATGACAAAACAGAAGGGAAACACAGGAACCAGGGATGTGCATGAAATGATACAGTGCTTTCCTCACATGGAGAAAGCCCTGAGTTTGACACTCAGCAGTGTATAAATCCAGGCATGGTGGTGCATGCCTCTGAGTCCAACCCCCAGGAGGTGGAGGCATTAGGATACAAGTTGAAGGTTATCCTTGGCTTTACAGGAAATTAAAAGCCAGCCTGGGCGACATAAGACTCTGTCTCAAAAATAACTAAAGAAAATAAAGTAGGCAAAGAAAGAAGACCAGGTCTTCTCTACCCACTTCAACTTCCTGTCTACCATGAGGTGAGCAACTTCTGCCACACGCTCTGGCAGCTGTAGTGTCTGCTTCTTCCCAAGAATGTGGACTAAAGACTCCGACCATGAGCCAAAATCAGTCATGTTTCCTTTGGGTTGTTTCTCTCAGGTACTGGGTCAGAGTGACAAAAAGCTAACATGCTCTATGAACTCAACAGTGGACTCTCAAGTATTTAATCCCCGGAGATACGTTCACGGGTGGGAACACAGATGCCTGTGGGTATGTTCATGAGCCGTTCTCAGAGCCGACCCAAGTGGTGTACCGCCAAAGCATCTGTCCAAATAAAGACAGTGACGTGGCGTATTCACTTCGTGGAGAGCTGTGTGCAAATGAGAGCGGATGTTCCACGCACTGCAGACGGAGCCCACAAACAGCAAATGACTCACCGGGGCATTTCCTCCACACAAAATTCAAAACCATGGCACTAACCTACAGCCTGATCCCTTGGTGCTGGAGTTAGGCTGTGCGTATGTGAGACAGTGAGGATTCAAAGGGGGTCTCCATGTTACTTGGCTTGGACTCAAGTTACATAAGAAACACACACATACAAATTCATCAACCTGTATGCTTAGAAGGTCTATGTACTTTTTTATGCTGAATTATAGAGTTTGCTTTACAAGCCAATTTTCCTTTCGCATCAACACACTCAAAAATCATTACAAAGAAAGTTCCTGAAACCAAAGTTTAGCAGTTCATCTCCCGAGAAGACCCTGGTGGTGCCCATTTCCACAGCGCCCTTACTCACTGCTGCCTGCCACCTGTACTTCTGTCTCCAGATGCTATCACGAGGTGTGGATTTGTGCTGGCTGGTTTTATGTCAACTTTACACAAGCTATAGTCAGAGGAGGGCGCCTCAATTTAGTAAATGCCCCCAAAAGGTGGGGCTGTAAGCAGACAAGCCTGTGGAGTATTTTCTTAATTAGTGACCCAGAGGGGAAGGCCCAGCCCATTATGGGTGAGGCCACCCCTGTGCTAGTGGTCCTGGGTTCTATAACAAAACAGGCTTAGTAAAGCTTGAGGAACACGTGGGTAACCAGCATTTCTCCATGGCCTCTGCATCAGCTCCGGGTTTAGGTTTCTGCCTTGGTTTCCCTCACTGGACTGTGATTCAGGAAATGTGAACCAAATAAACCCTTCCCTCCCCAAGTTGCTTTTGGTCATGGTGTTTCATCACAGCAGTAGTGGCCCTGACTAAGACAGACTCTCACCTTAGAAATGAACTTCTTGGTTCTGCCTTTCCTTCTACTGTATCAGCCCTTTCTCGTGAAGTCAAAGGTAGCCGGCAATACATTTTAGAGGATAAAAACAGACTGAAGGGGCTGGAGAGGTGGCTCAGAGGTTAAGAGCACTGACTACTCTTCCAGAGGTCCTGAGTTCAATTCCCAGCAACCACATGGTGGCTCACAACCATCTGTAATGAGATCTGGTGCCCTCTTCTGGTCATACATGCTGTATACATAATAAAGTAAATAAATCTTTTTTAAAAAATAACAATAATAATAATAATTTTAGGGTTAGGGTTCACCACAACACAGGGGACTGTATTAAAGGGTCAAAGCATTAGGAAGGTTGGGACCCACTGCTCTGTGTGATGAGTGAGTTGTGAAAGCAAGACTAAACTCAGAAACTAGGATTGGCTAGAAGTCTACTTAAGAAATAGTGAGATCTGAAAATCCTCTTCATCAGACCCTGAAGTGGGCGGGTGCCAGGCCCTAAGCCCAGCAAAGACTAAAGGTTAGGGGAACAGGGAGCCAGGTGGGGGTTTCATGCTGGAATCAGAGAGTGAAAGTAAATGATCATCTCACAAATGCCCCAAGTCCTCAGGCGGCACTTCATGGGATACCCCACACTCTCATAAAGGAGACTAGGCAGCAAAGCAGGTGGACGCAGGCGCATGGGGCCTCGGTTATTCTGCAGTTCATCTCCTGAAGCAGAACAACACGGGCCCAAGCTGCATATGTGGCTTGGTGGGACCCAACTTTTCAGGCAAGTGCAGGACTTTTGATTCAATCCTAGCACCTTAAAATCAATGCCCCATAAGTAAATAAATGCCTATTCCCCTAAAGACTGATAACAAGATAAGAGGAACATGCTGTAACAGGAATAAAAATTACTATTTAAGAGGCACTTGGAGAGGTCTCTAAAGATGGAAGTAGGAAAGCCGGGTCACAACCCACTGCTATTGCATCTCACTACCCCAGGGATTCATGGACCTGTAGGTCTTGACATCTAAGTAATGTATAAGTAGTATAACAAAAGCCCATCCTCATCTTCTCTTCTGTGCCTTTATACTATATTATCTCATTTGTCTGCATTGCTTGGGTGGAGTTTTAATTTCCTTTAATGGGATTTTCCTGGCAAATCTATCAATAGAAGACTCTAATTTAAGTGCCCTGCTATGTCAGGCAGGGCAGTCAACCCAACTGCCCACCCGAGGCCACTCACCTATATGACCTTCCAACCTAGCCCCCGCCCATCTCATTCATTCACTACTGGCCTAGGCATTCCATGCAGGCCTGGGATTATTTCAAGAAAACAACTCTAAACTACAATGTTCACATGGGAATTGAGTCTTACAGTATGATAATCTCTGCCTTTATGGAGGCAGACAAAACAATGTAAAGAATACAGCTGTGACTGGCACATGCTAGTAATCCCAACACTCCAGAAGTTTAGGCCAGAGGGTTGCTAATTTGAAACCACCCTAAACTACATAATGAGCACCTGTCTCAACAAAACAAAACAAATAAGTTGTGGGGTCAAAGAAACATGCTGGAATCCTGGATCCAGCCTTGTAACTGTGACAAAAATACTGTAGCTAATCAACACAGAAAGAGGAAAAGCTAGCCAGGCAGTGGTGGCACATGCCTTTAAACCCAGTACTTGCAAAGGGGTGGGGACAGATCTCTGGTCTACATAGTGAGTTCCAGGCCAGTCAGAGCTACACACAGAAACCCTGTCTCAGAAAAAATAAAGAAGAGAAAAGAAAAGAGTAAAGGCTGATTTTTGGCTCACAGGTTCAGAGGTTTCCATCCCTGGCCAATGAGCTCTACTGCTTTGGGGCCTGCAGTGAGGGCATGGTGGAAGGATTGGTCAAGCAAAGTTGTTCATGTCATACCAACTTGGAAGTAGAAAGAAAAGATGAGCCAGGGCCCCCGAATTCCCTTTAGGAGCATACTGCCAGTGACTACCTTCCTTTACCTTCCTTCCGCTAGGCTTCCTCTCTTAATGCTTCCACCATCAGCAATAACACCATTAGCCAGGGACCAAGTCCTCAAGGTGTGAGCCTTTGGGGGGACAGCTGTTATGAGAACAACCACCACCTACTAGCTGTCTGACTTTGAACAAGGCATGGCTCAGCGCTCATCTTCATTGCCTCCATCCACAGAATGGATACACTAATACCTACTTGTATGTGGCAATACATGGTTATAAAAATATCTCTTACATTCTAAGAGGCTGGAAATTTTGCTGGACCTCACAGCCAGAGTTAATAACACACCTTGAGGTCACTTATAACTTAAGATTGCTATCCTGGTGTGTATTCTGCCTGTTTGTTTAACCTGCTTTTAAAAGAACAATGTAATAGACAACCTTACTTGCCTTGAGGTCCCATGTAATCAACTTTTATAACCTAAGCTAATGTATAGCTTTAATGTTAAATATATACTCTGCTCTGACCCATGGGTAATGCATGTGTGTGTTTGTGTTATGATGATAAACACTGTAAACAGCAAATAGATGAGAAACAACCTTATAAAGCAAATATCCACCATAAATGTTGGAAGAGACATGGATACAGGTTGATAAGTCTGTGTGCAGTGGTGTTGGTAGCACAGCCCGGGTCAGTTCAGGGTGGTTGGAGTCAGGAAGGTTTCATCCCCTGTAAACTCTGGTAAAGACTCCTTTGAAGTATCCCTCATTCCTTCTCCCTTGTGACTCTGTCTGTGCTGTTTAAAAAATACAGAGCAAAGCCCTTTGTTAGAGACACAGACAGACAGACAGACACATACAGACAGACACAGACACAGATAGACACAGACACAGACAGATCCAGACACAGATAGACACAGACACAGACAGACAGAGACACAAACAGACACAGACACACAGACACACACACACACACACACACACACACAGGCAGACACAGACAGACCCAGACACACACAGACAGACACAGACAAACACAGACACAGACACACACACACAGAGAAATAAGACAGCATTCAAGCAGGCATAGATCCAGACTCTCACAACAGGCATGAGGTGATGGACGACACAGGGAGAAATGAGTAGAGAATTCAAACCTGGTTCCCTCTCAGTTAAATTACCCGAGGGGAAATGTTTTTCATTTCTTTTCTGTAATGCAACACAGACACATTTTGGGTATTCTGGGGTTACTACTAATGTGAGACAGGTTTATTTTGCTTCATAGTTTGGGAATAGAGTCCATCAGGCAGGAAAGCATGGTGGCAGGAGCGGGAGGCAGTTATTTCATCAAATTTCACAGTCAGGAAGCAGAAGGAGGATGAACATTTATGCTCAACTTGTTTTCTCATTTTTATTCAGCCTGGGACCCCATCTATAGGACAGAACTGCTTATGTTACTTGTTTGTGGGCCTGACACCTTTCTTGAAATGCCCTCACAGACACGCTTGCAGTATGTCCGTCTGGCAATGATTCTAAATGCAGTCAAGCTCACTCTGCTGAATATCCATTCCAATAGGCTGAGAACACAGCCGGGTCCAAGCACTCAGTAAAGGGCAGCAGGCAGCAACTTTGTTTCAATGCACTAACCTACTCTGTAACATTTGTAAATCAAATGCATCCTCAAAGGAGTTAGAGCAAAAATCACACATTCTTCTAGTCATTCTCTCTGTGGTGTCATACATTTGTCAAGCAAGATGAAACAATCCATGGGCTTTCTAATCCTAAGAGGTGATAGATACTATAAGGGAGCAAAGGGGGGAAACCAAATGATCCCCATTCTAGGTAACTGAGAATTCTGCTAGTCCATAGATACACACACCCATAACCAGTTGGCCCTTCCACAAAAGAGGAGGGCGTGAGATGAGGTGGAAGATGTGGAAGGCTGTGGTGCAAAGATGCTGAGGGACTCCAGGCTGAATGGTCTTGGCCTTGCTCATGGGTGGAGAGGGTACCTAAGAGAAGAGGGCTTGATGATGGTTGAACACATTTGGAGTGGTACTTTCCAGAAATGGAAGGGAGTCACCAAGGTAACAGAAAGGGGTATACAGGAGTTGTGATGCTCCAGTCCCAGCAGGTACTTGGCTTTGTGACTTTCCCCAGGAATTTGGAAGGCAGTGGGCTTGTGATGGACCCTGGGACTCAGTCTGTGAGGGAAGAAAACTAAGTCAGGAAACAGACTTAGGAAACAGTTTGGAAACCTCAGGAGAGGTCTGCTGAGAGCTGGAAAACTGAGCTCAGAACCCATATGTTTGTTGGGTGGAAGGAGGGACAATGGGTCATCTGTGTATCACTCAATACCCATGGTAATGGCTAGATGAAACATAGTTGCAGTGGCACACACTCACAGGTGTGTGAAGACATTCACGCAGTGCTGATAAGACTGGAAAATGCTACACACTTTGGACAACAGCTTAGCAATGCCCTTTTAAATTGAAAGAATGCCTTTACCATATACCATGCAAGTACAGTCTTGAGCTCTTTTTCACATAGAAATGGAGTCTTAATTTCACACAGGAAGTTGCAAACAGATATTCACAGAAGCTCTGTACCCCACAGACAGGACCTGGAAATGACTCACATGTCTCTCAAGGCTGAATAAACAAGCTGTGGTGTGGGCAGACCATGGACTACAACTGTATCGATCCATACCACCTCCATTATCCATAAGGAAACCAGGCTGAGTGGAAAAAAGCCAATCATACTTCACGACTTCATTTGGGAAAACCTATGAAGTAACAATTATAAAGATGAAGGACAAATAGATTTAGATTAAAGGAAAGGGGTGGCTATGGAAAAGTAACACAAGGAAGTCTACAGTCATGATTTAATTGACTGTCTTGAGTAAAGTAGTGGTTACCCAAGATCATAAGCCTGCTAAAAAACTGCACAAAGGTGTACATACAAACACACAGATGAGTTCGTGTGTGATTCATACAACCTGAATAAGCTCAATGATGTACAAGTGTCAGCTTCCTTTTGGTGATACAGTACTAGAGAGGCATCAGAGGTTTAATGGAGCCTGGGAGGTGGCTCAGTGAATAAAGTACTTGCTGTTCAAATCATGAGGACTAGAGCCCAGATCCCCAGAATCCAAGTAAAAGCTGAGCAGGCATCGCGCTGCCTATAATACCAGCACCCAGAGGGCAGAGACAGGAGGACCAGAGGGCAGCCTGGCTACCTATACTATCCAAGTTTGGAGTTCTGGGTTCAGCAAGACCTCTTGCCTCAACTAAACTGGAGAGCAATCAAACAAGACATCTGACATCAGCTTCAGGCCTGCGTACACGCATACACATGCACACACATGCAAACACACACAAATACACAAATAACTATAGTTGTACATGGAGGGAACAGGAAGAATGCACAGGACTTCAGGCTTCCTCACTTCTGGGCAATGGATGGCTCCTTTATTCCTTTAAAGACCAAAAACAAGCTGGGCAGTGGTGGTGCACATCTTTAATCCAGTACTTGGGAGGGAGAGGCAGGCAGATCTCTGTGAGTTCCAGGCTAGCCTGGTCTATAGAGTGAGTTCCAGGAAAGGCACAAAGCTACACAGAGAAACCCATTCTTGGAAAAACAACAACAAAAAAAAAAGGATAAAAAATAACCCTCTCATCCACTGAAATATCACAAAAAGAAAGCAGAGAGGGGAGAGAGGAAGAAACCTGGCCTATCTGGATCATGTCCACCATCTCATTTACCAGGGATTTGAATTATCTCCTTAACTCAAGACACAGTATCTGGTTGGACTTCAGAAGATTGGTTTATAAACCTCCTTTCTGTAACTGAAGACCTAGGAATCAAGGTGAGATGCTGTGAGTGTAACGGCAATTTTATGTTCAGGAAGAAAGGATACAATGACAAATAAGCGCATGAGCAGAGACAGAAAGGAACTCTGGGACATCTGCAGCCTTTCTCTCTAAGAAACAAGATCACGGATTACAGGTTTTCTCTGTGCTTTTCTGGGTTTTCATAAACCCCTTGGGGAGCATTTATGCTTTAATCTACTCACTCTCAGGTACCATGCTTGGCATTTTCAATGTACTATTTCTAATTTTATAACAACTTTATAAGTATTGCTATTTCTTTTTCAAAACCAAAGACATTGGGGCCAGAGAGATGGCTCAGTGAGCAAAACCCTGATGACCTTGAGTTTGATCCCTGGGACCTACTTATTAGAGAGAACCAACCCCCCACACATAGGGTGTTCTCTGACCTTCATAAATGTTACATGGCATGCAGGTGCCCAAGTACAAACACACAAACACAAAATTAATAAAAAAAACACTTTAAAATGTTTACTAAATTTTAATAAATTAAATTGCCAAGTGTAGTGGTATATACCTATAATCCCACTATTCAGGAGGCTGGACCAGGAGAATAGCTACAAGCACAAGCCCAGCCTGAACTAACTCTCTCTCTCTCTCTCTCTCTCTCTCTCTCTCAGTGACATAAAGTTAATAGGCTTTACCCACAACACGGTCCCATTATGATACACTATGTCAACAAAGCCCCAAAGCAGTAAGGCCAATGACCAAGGACTGAGATCTCGACAGCTGTGAGCTGAAATAATCTTCCCTCCCATAAAGCCATTCTTCTCAGGTGTCTTGTCGCAGTGACAGAAATCTCATTGGATGTGAACATGGATATGCATATGTATGTGTGCATACACATATAACTGTGTATTTTAACATCTTGATGTTAATATTAATAGTATCAACAGTGTTGATTGCTAACATCTTAGTAATTATTAATACTTGTCGGTTCATTTTTAAAGACTTTTAATTTTAATTTTAAAGTCTGAGTTCCCAAGCTAAAGATCCCGTCCCTCTATCCTCGGCAGGCTATGTCTCACACGGGAGGGAGGAAGAGAGCTGTCCCTGTCTTTCCCCTCTTAGCCTACTTTTCTTGGGGGGGGGATGTGGTTTGTAAGACAGTATCTGTCTGTGTAACAGCCTCGTTGTCCTGGAACCTGCTATGTATCCCAGGCTGGCCTCAAACTCACAGACCCACCTGCCTCTGCCTCCTGAGTGCTGGGATTAGAGGCAAGTGCCATCATGTCCAGCTCTTTACTCTACTTTTGTGGCATTAAGGCAAGTCCCTTCCTCAGGAGACCTTCTAATACCTTCCCAGATTTCCCCATTTATCTTGCGGGGAGCAGGAGTCACAGGCGGTTCGATTTCTGCAAACTACCACCACCCCCTCAACTTGGAAAAGGGATTCTAAATTTAAACAACACAACACCAAACTAAAAATGGGCCAGGGAAGAACAGCCATACCTTGAATCAGGCTCTTGTTAGATTTCACAGGCACAAAGTCAGTCAGCCTCTCTCTCTCTCTCTCTCTCTCTCTCTCTCTCTCTCTCCTGTGATCAAATGATTCTTAGGTGATAATTTGAAAAAGAAAAAAGAAAGAAAGAAGCTCTAAGGGTAAGTGTCTGTCTTTAGAAGGCTGGGAAAGAGAATGAAGACAAGACAGAAAAACAGAAAGCAGGAAGTGCTGACTCACGCAGACTGCATTAGGGCTTTGAGACTATCCTCTAGTCCCCACGCTGTGATGGCTATCCAGCCCCTCACTCGCTGATCAGCAAGTTTAAGACTATAAAAGAGTAAGAGACAGAAGTCCTGACCGTGGGCTCTGAGACACCCACAGCTCCCAGGTCACGACCTCTTCCCAGTGACCGAGTTCATCAAAGCAAAGCTGACCTTGAGTGGTCCTCCAGCTTGCTCTGTCCTCAGCACTCTTCTAAAGTGCTGACATCATCAGGGAATGGGGGCTGGTTCTTGTAATCTCAACACTCAGGAGGTAGAGGCAGGAGGATGGCTGCAAGCCCACCCGGTGAACATGTCTGAGCTCAAGGTCAGCCAAGACTACAATAGTGAAAACCCACCTCAAAATCAAAATTTTAAAAAAAGACATTTAACATCAAAGCATTCATTTTTACAATTTTTATTCGGGTGTGTAACATATGTACTGAAAAGTGAACAGAGAGAGCATGTTCGGCTCAATGTGTTTCCACAAACTGATTGCACTTAACAAACTCAGTCAGATAACGGACAACACAATGCAACATCCCAAGGCCCCTTGCTTGGCACATCTTCCATACTAGAAGTGGAGTAGGGGAGCACATCAAAAGAGACTAGAAGGAAGTGCCAGCTTGTTTCTTGGTCTAATTTTAATAGGAAATGTGAAAAACCTTTCCACAGTATCCACAACCGCACATCATTGATCACATCAGTGACTTCTGCTCTAGGTCACTTGAATCGGGCTTTTTACTCTCCTGATGACTCAAGAGCCACCGTGATGTGTATCTGTGAAAAAAGAAGTTAGGTACATAAATACTCAAAGAATGTGCTAAGTAAATGGCCAGATAGGACTAAAAGCTCCTGGGTCCGATTAACACAACATACGGCCCTGAAACTGGGAAGGAAACCCGAGAAATGCATGCTGGGTGCTGGGAAAGGTTTGGATCAAGTCTGCAAAACAACTTCTAACGTGACCACTTAAACCCTTTGAACCCTACTGCTTTGTACAATGTCTATATGCCAATAAAAACTCAAAATGGTTTTTTGTTTGTTTTACATTTAAATGCTAAATAAAACATCTCCAGCTTAGGTTTTTGTTGGTGGTTTGGTTTGAGGATCGGGTTGGGGGGCGCATTGTTTTGAGACAGGGTCTCACTATTTCCCAAGCCAGCCTTGAACTTCTGGGCTCAAATGACCCTCCCAGCTCAGCCTCCACAGTACACGCCACCTTCTTGGCTTTTCCCAGAATCACATGCACTCGGTGGCACTACCCTTCAAAAGACAGACGTGACTTGGGAATGGTGACTCACAACTGCTATCTTAACAGCCAGGAGGCAGAGGCAGGAGATCCGACACAACATCTACCGCAGCCTGGTCTATAGAGCAAATTCCAGGCCAGGCTTTATGGCAAAACCAGAAAAAAAGAAAAAATTGCCAAGGCCAATGGGGCAAGGTGGCTCATGCCTGCAATTCCAACTTGGAAGGCTGAGGCACATGACTGCTGTGAGTTCAGGGCCATCTTAGGCTACACAGTGGGTTCCAAGCCAGTCAAGGTATAGATGAGGCTGGATCTCAAAAAAGTAAAGTGTTCTAGAGAGGTGGCCCAGGGTTAAAAGTGCATTCTGCCCATCCAAAGGACCCAAGTGCAATTCCCAGTACCCACATCAGCTCACAACCCTGTAACTCCAGCTCCAGGAGACCTGATACATCTTTTCACCTCCAGGGGCACCTGGACATGCATGGCATTCACACACACAGAAATACACATATACACATACATAAAAAATAAATCTTTGTGCCAGGTGGTGGTGGCGCACGCCTGTAATCCCAGCACTTGGGAGGCAGAGGCGGGTGGATCTCTGTGAGTTCGAGGCCAGCCTGGTCTACAGAGCTAGTCCAGGACAGGTTCCAAAGCTACAGAGAAACCCTCTCTTGAAAAGCCAAAATAAATAAATAAATAGATAGATAGATAGATAGATAGATCTTTGCATTTTAAGAAAAAAATTGAAACAATCAACATACCTAAAAATGGAACCAAGCAACTTTAGTGTGCACATTATTTTAAAGTACATATATTATGTACATATACTATAAACATATATAAGTCACCAATATGCAGGGCCTCAAAGCAGATTTCAATTTTTTTCTAAGAACTAATACATTTACAGTCTGCCCTCTCACTACAATAGAAGTAAATTAGAAGTCAGTAGCAAAGAAGTTGCTAGATAGAACCACTTTAGTTCTCTAATAATGAAGTATACTTCTACATGACTCTCTGGGTAAAAAAAATCATAATGAAAATTAAAATAGTTCATAATAACTAACTATGACACAGTACTTGCAGGATTTACAACAATCATGCTCAAAGGAAAATTTACAGCCTTAGATGAAAGTATGTTCTCTCTTTCTACCATGTGGGTCCCAGGAATCACAATCAGGCCATCAGGCTTGGCAGCAAGTGCCTTTACACTAAGCCATCACGCCAGCCCTCTAGTCATCATTTTCAGAGAGATCCTGGCTAATGCTTAAGTAAGGGAAGGTTTAAAAATGTGTAAGCATTGGAAACGAGGAAATAAAACTGTCTCAATTATAGAAAAATGTCAACATAGGAAATCCTTCCAAGTCTAAAAACTATTCAAGTTACTAAGTGCCTTTAGCAAGATCACCGGAACAAAGCCAACACATAAAAAATGGATCACATTTCTATATCCCAGGAACAACTCAAAAACGAAAACTCCAAGGGCCAGCCCCAGTAGCACAGAGAAGAATCAATAACCAGTGGCATCACTGTCCAGCAGATGTTACATCCCTGATGTCCCACTGTCTCCACTGGACATGATGGCGCTTGCTCCTAACCTCAGCACTCAGGAGACTGAGGCAGGAGGATCAAGCCAAAGACTAGCCAGGAATGAACCAAGTTCAAGGCCAGTATGAGCTGCATACACAGCAAGATCTTGTCTCAAAAGTGAAAGGGAAAAAAATAGTGTAGTTTCTACTCAGCCCAATTTCAATTACAAACAGTTGCATACTGTTCCCATCTTTTTTTAAAGGCACCAAAATTATAGGATATACTGCTCTGAAGTTTTAATGTGGACTCGAACTCTCATAAAGCAGGAAGGTAAAGAATGAGGGGAGCAGACAGGAGTGTTTGCTTCACATGCACAGGCCCAGAGTTTGATCCCCAGCACTGCACAAAAAAAAAAAAAAAAAAAAAAACCACAGCGAAAAGAGGAAGGGAGTCAAAACCAAGCCATTTTGCATATAAAAATTAAAATATTCAGCCACGTGGTGGTGGTGCACACCTTTAATCCCAGCACTTGGGAGTCGGACGGAGAGGCAGGTGGATCTCGGTGAGTTCAAGGCCAGCCTGGTCTACAGAACTAGTTGTAGGACAGCCAAAGCTACACAAAGAAACTCTGTCTCAAAAACCCAAAACAAAAACAAAAACGGAAAGAAAAAAAAAAGAAAGAAAGTTTCTTAGAATTAAGTGACATCTAAGTTGAAACATGGAAAGTGTCAGAGTCCTCCAGAGAGGAAGAATGACAAAAGGTGTTCCAGGGCAGCCAAGGCTACACAGGGAAACCCTGTCTCAAACAAATGTACACATACTCAGAAGGACTGGGAAAATATTTAGGCTCAATGGGTAAGAGCACTTGCTCTGTAAGCATCAGGACCAGAGTTCAATTTGCAATCAGCCATGTAAAAAGCTGGCCATAGCTGAGTATCCATATCCTCAGCACTGGCAGGGTGCTGGGGGAGCTGGAGACAGGGGAAGTCTGGCCAGTTAGCTCAGCAAACATGGTGTGCTTCTGGTCCAGCCAGAGACCCTAGCCCAGAGCAGTAAGACACAGAGCAATGGAGGAAGACACCTGACATGCTGTTCCGGCCTCCACATGCCCACACATGCTCATGCATCAAGCAGAAATTAAATAACACATGAATAATAAAATATATGCATTGCAATGTGTAATCACTCAGGCAAAACTATGTTACAAGGTAGCCATGCACATGCATCAAGCAGAAATTGAATAACACTTTCATAATAAAATATAAACATTGCAACGTGTAAGCACTCAGGCAGAATCATGTTATAATGTAGCCAAGTGTTTACACCTATAAGTAGACTGAATGAAAAGATAAATTGTGTTGCAATTTCTTCCCATGGTCCTGCAAAATTTGCAACATTGCTTTAGGTGGGTTATTTTGGAACAAAATTAAGTATTATAAACTTTCTCAGATTTGCTAGCACTCCTGGAAATTTCACTATGTGTATAAGGCCAACATATATTCTAGGCTTAGAAACTATAAAGGGTTTCACCTCTTCAGTAAAAACATTTGAAAGTTAAGGTCATACAAGCTAACTCAAACAGTTCCGATTTCTGCCCCAAATGAAAAGCTTACTAGCAGATTTCCAGTGTGAATCTCATTTCCATTGGTAACCATTGGCATGGGCAAATTCCCAACCTGTCTTCCTGGACCCCTGAGAAATCACATGACATTTACAGGTCCTTCCTGAAAAAATATCATTTCACCAGCCCACCCGGACAAAAGCAGCCATGACGAAAAGCCCTTCAAAGAAGGTGTGTTTACTCTAAAGATAGCAAAGGGGTCATGATGGCCAAGGAAAATAAAAGCTAACATTCTTTATACTTTTTTCTGATTGAAGAATGGAGAGCATATTTAAGACATGAGGCTTAAAGTCTGGGTCTGACCTTGTTTGACTCCCAATTCGATTCTAAAATATCTTCTAGTGAAAACATCCAGGTCCCTGTACTCCAGACAGCGCTCAAATCTTAGACTCAGCACATTCAAAGGTGAGGCACATCCTCATTTGCTCATAGAATGTCGTGTTTGCTAATATTAAATAAAATCCCTCAAAATACAGAAACATTGAAGGGGAAATATTTTCTCTGCCTTTTATATAAAACATCCACTTCCTGTTTTTCAACTTCTCCTCTCTTGTTCTTTCATACCTCTTCTTCTAATACCTTATTGATGAATTCACAGACTTTAACATGTCTATTTTTCAAAAAAACTAAAAAAATCATCAAAAGTCATTATTTTATTTTCTGAGGTTCATCTCTTCTTCATACAAGGTAAATTAATTCTAATATGGATATAGTCAATTTTATCTTCTTTATATTTTTGTTATTATTTATTTATGTAAACGTGTGTGTGTGTGTGTGTGTGTGTGTGTGTGTGTGTGTGTGTACACGCCTGAGGAGTTCAGAAGAGCATCAGATCCCCTAGAGCTAGAGTTATAGGCAATTGTGAGTTGCCTCATGTGGGTGCTGGGAATTGAACTCAGGTCCTCTGCAAGAACAATGCAAGCATTTAACTGCTGAGTATCTCCCCTGCCCCTACACATTTTTTTTAAGCTAATTTTATGGAGTGGCTTGTCTGCAAATCCCCACCTACCTGAGAGGTGGTTTGTGAGGTGAAATCTACTGCTTTCTGTCTATATGCTGCACAAAACGTGTTAGGCCATTTTTTTTTTTTATTTTGGTTTTTCGAGACAGGGTTTCTCTGTGTAGCTTTGTGCCTTTCCTGGAACTCACTTGGTAGACCTGACTGGCCTCGAACTCATAAAGATCCGCCTGCCTCTGCCTCCCAAGTGCTGGGATTAAAGGCGTGCGCCACCACCGCCCAGCATTAGGCCATTTCTTTAGACAGGAAATACCACCTACCTTGCACTACTGGGGCAATATATAAAGTACCTGGTAGACAACTTTCTACAAACTCATTGTTCATTCAATAAGCTCTATGATGTTTAGTACTAAAATTAGCAGCCACAGCCGGGCTGTTGTGGCTCACGCCTGTAATCCCAGCACTCAGGAGGCAGAGGCAGGTGGATCTCTGTGAGTTCGAGGCCAGCCTGGTCAACAGAGCGAGTTCCAGGACAGGCTCCAAAGCTATAGAGAGACCCTGTCTCAAAAAAACCAAAAGAAAAAGAAAAAAATTAGCAGTCACACTTACCAATATCTAGTATTTTATTTTAACTGAATTGTCTTATACATATGATTTTTCCTTGCAAAGCATTTTGAGATAGTTTTATAAAAGGCCTTCATAGTTAAAAACTTCACTGGTCTGTTTGAGATGTACTGAGAACAGGTCAAAGAAAGAAAGGCAGTTATTAAACCACAATCCAACATTTCCTGAACAGCAGTCATGTGACAGGAGCTCATTAAAGTTCAAGTTCTGTTTGCCAACATACTAAGCATGCACTGGCTCCATCTACCTCTTGCGATTTCACCTAGTTTCTTTGTTAGTCTTTGAGAGGAGAACTGACTTCCAAATAAGCCCTACACTTTTGGTACTTTTCCAGGGGTCCTTTTCAGCATGAACACTCTACATTTTTGGTACATTTATTTCAGATTTGGGTCAATAACTGGTACTTTGCTTCCCAAAAATAGCTTTCATGGTCTGGTGGACATATTCATACCCTCTCTCTCAACGGTTCTGTGTATGCACTGCTGTGTGTGCATACATACATACAATCACCTTACACACTCTCTCACACTCAAATCCACTCCTCAACACAGACCCACCTCTTGACAGAGAAAGAAAAAGGCCTGAAAAACTCTTGGGAGACTCTAGACATGCATTAACTCATGACCTATTTGTGGTCTTCAACGCCTTTGCCAATCAGAGGGAAATTGCGGACTCTCTCTAAATAGATAGCACACTTGCACATATATGGTTGCATTTTACAGACTCTTTGAAAATGAAATTAGTAGTTTACAGCTTGTTTCATCCTTCTCCAGTGTGTTTTAATTAGGACTCAAAGAACATAGACCTGACAACAGAATACAGCCTACCTGTGTGCACACACAAACATAAATATCTGACATAGACGTTTCTGAAAACAAGTTAGTCACATTTGTGCAATAGTTTCTAAAATGAATTTATTTTATGTGTATGCCCAAAATGATGCTCACAATCCACCCAATTGCACACAATCTGGGAAAAAAAAAAAAAAACGAATGTCATCTAAAACAGAACATCTTTCTGCTTGGGAGATAAAGAAACTGAGACCCAAGGAAACTAAAAGTCATGTCCCAGGTCTCTATGGAGAGATGGCTGAACAAGCCAAAACCTGTCTATTTGGCTCTCCAACAAAGTGATACAAAAATTCCAAATACCAGCTCCCACCAAAAAGGTCAGGAGAGAGATCTGAGGCTTAAAACATGCTGACACGCTGGGATGGGAAGTATTTCTGTTCTAAACACTGGCAAACGCTGAGCTGGGCCTGAGCCTCTGATTCAGACAGCTTTATTTCTAAGTCATGCCCGTGGCCTAGCATGACTTGACAAATAGGCAATTTTTCCCTGTTTCTCTAGCCACTGCAAAGGGCAAGGAAGAGCCCTCTTTGGGAACTGATTTTGAATACTTAGATCACCCAGGAATTATTTGTCCATGAGTGGCAGCTGACTGGGAAATAGGAGTGAACTGGCCTCTTCGCCTTCACCCGGGCCTCACACAGCTGCTTCTCCCTCCCCGTGACTGCTTAATTAAAATTTAAACATCAAAACCACATGGATCAATGCGTGAATGTGAAGGGTCCAAAGCCTCTATGCCTATGTTGCCAACAACCTCAAGCCCCACCCCCGTCACTTTTAAAGCCAGGAGAAACCAGGACCCTTTAAGACGCTTTTGGGTGGATTGGAAAGCTAGCCTCGCCCCTGGCATCCATCACATCGTACCCGACTCAAGGTTCTTTGCTTGGGAGTTCTCCTGTATGTGAGTGTGCATATACCACTGCCCACCACCAAATGGGAATCTTTTAACAAGCAGAGGTCAGACTACTGCGGGGATGGGGTGGAAGAGAAAGGGGGGCCCACGGGCTCCCCGGCAAGCAGGCAGGCGGGGGCTGGAGCGAGTGGTCACCTGGCGCTGGTCTGCCTGCACCTGCGCACACGCCTGGCCAGGGGCAAAGTGCGTGGTCCCGGGCAGTTTCGGGGGTGCCGGCACGCTGAGCAGCTGCGGAGAAGCGAAGCTGGCGAACCCCCACATGAGCGCCGAGCCGCAGAGATGGCGGCCTGTCCCCGGGCTCGCACGGCCCCTCTTCGGGCACCAAAATCTTGGAGAACCAAGGATGCATAAGGAAGTGCAGACCCTGAACCACGTGTACTCGGGGACGAACCTGGCCGTTGCTCCCCCACACCCCACCCCCGCTGCGGCAGGAATTTGCTAGGGCCGCAGCCTTGAACCCCGAATCCCCCAGAGTCCTTGTTGCGGGGGGGGGGGGGGGGGCTTTCACTTCAATCTGTTTCTGTCCTTGCCCTCCCCTCCAACAGAATTCTTGTGCTGGTGGTTTTTGTTTTTGTTTTTTTTCTTTTTTAGAGGAGGTGGTGGGGGCGGGGAATAGGGGGAGTTTGCATCCGAACATCCCTGTGCAAGGTAAACAGCTCTGAAGGTCAGCGAAGACTCCCCGCTGGGCCCTCCCAAAAAGATGACTGTTCATCTGGAGATTCTCTAGAAAACCCGAACTGTCTAAGTACCAAGTTCTCCAGCTATTCCAATAATTGGCTGAAACCCTACATCTTAATGATTAACAATTGTAAACACCCCCAAAATAAAAGTATCAAAATTCTGGAAGCGATTATAAAGAAAACTGTGAGACAGGTACTCGGCCAAGATTAAATCAAGAATACAAAAAAATACATTTAGTACTGCAAAAATGGGAAAAACTGAATGAAATGGTATTTAGAAAACAGTCATTTAAAGAGGACATATATTACATAACTAAAAATTACGAATATACCTCAGTAATCAAATCAGCCATCAGCACAAACTAAACATGTCCATGTTGTGACATCTCTCTCCCACGCACCTTTTAGCCGCCCCTCTGCTGTCAACCCCTTACCTTTATTTTCAGAATCTTTCATTCTCTGTTTCCTCCCTCTGCTGCACGAAAGCAGGGAAGTCCAGCTGTCTGTGCAACCCTGACTTTGGATTTGTCATTCACAGACAAGTCAGCAGTCCCGGGGGCGAAGTCCCTCAACGCAGAAGCACCCAGGCTATGATAATGGCATGCAAGTCAGTGTGCAGGGTTATAATTTTGCTTATGCTGGAGCGGAAGGGATGAGGATGAAGGCAGACGTAAACACGACTTCCAAAACATGGCATGGAACCGGATCCGGAGCCTAGGTTTGCCCTTCTCCCTTCCGGGAGCGGGGATCAACTGCTTAGTGGCTCTTTGCCTCTGGAGGGAGAGACGCGTTCAGGTTTAATGTGGAAGGTCCGTGAGGTGGTCCAGACTTATTTCAAATGATTTTGGAGGGGTTGAATAGCCCTGAGCTTTCTCTTCCATCCTCTTCCATACTATACTCATTCACTGCTTCCTTCATTAATTCAACAAACACTTCTGGGTGGGTCAGGCACAGGGCTTAGCCCTGCAGACACAGCAGTGTGCAGGACCAACCCCTAGCTCTGCTCTCAGGTAGCACACTCCAGAGACAGTGAATGCCATACAGTGACCTGTGTCTGCTGTGAGGACATGATTCCCAAAGCCGCTTCACCAGGGTATATAAACCAATGGGCAGGGGAGCTTTGCGAACCAGCCAGTCAGTGACTCAGTCAGGACCAGGTATGAGGAAGCCAGACCAGGAGATCCCTCTACTGAAAGGCAAGGAAGTTTCCAGCAAACTTTTTAGTCATTCAGATCACACTGAATTTTGTCTCATTCCACAACTCAGGTACATCCATCCCTTCCTTGCTCCATCATTCATTCAACAAACAGTAATTTTTGGAAGGCACTGCTCTACCTGTTAGGGTTTCAGAGGCTAAAAGCAGACATGTCCCTGCTCTGCTAGCATTTTTTACCTTCCGGTGAGAGAATTCAGACAAGCAATAAAAACATAAGTAGCAGCAAATACTGTGAGGAATAACAGAATGTGGAAATGAGGTAACAAGCGCCATTTTTAGACAGTGTGGCCACATGAGATGGTATTTAACTTATGGAAAATGGGTCAGCATTATCACCAAACATCTCCATGTAAAATTGGGGCCAGAAGTGTGGTTCAATGATACAATACTTGCCTGGCATGTTCAAGGCACTGGATTTGACCCCTAGCGTTGCCTTACAGCCCTCCATGCCCCCCTAAAAAAGAAAAACATTCTCGGGGCTAGTGAGATGGCTCACCATATAAAGGTGCTTGCCACCAAGTCTGACTGATGACCTGAGTTCAGTCCCTGGGCTCTACATAGTGGAAGGAGAGAACCACTCTCCAAAATTGTCCACTGCCCTCCACACATGTACCACAACATACATGCACACACAACATACACACACACACACATACACACACATTCAATAAGTGTCATAATATATATTATTTTTATGTGCATGGGTGTTTCAAAACATACATAAAAATAAGTAACTTTTTAAAATTAAAAATAAAATAATTTTTTTTCATTTTTTAAAATTTATTTTTCTATTATCAGCTTGACACAGTACAAATTCTTATCCTAATAGTGAAATGTTTCACTGCGGCTTGCCCAGTGATTGAGTAAAACCAAAATTTATTATAAGCCACAGTCATCCTAGGGTCCCCCCTGCTATGTAGCCTCCCTGGTTCTGTGGGTTGCAGTCTGATTGTCCTTTGCTTTATATCTAGTATCCACTTATGAGTGAGTACATACCATGTTTGTCCTTCTGGGTTGGGTTACCTCACTCAGGATGATATATAAAATAATTTTTTTTTTTCATTCTGAACCCTTACAATCTCCTCTCCTACATGTTGCCTCACTGGCGGCTGATAATGTGTGATTTGTTTTTTTCCATTACACGTTGGGAAAACTGATGTCCAGAGAGATTAACTGATCAAGTACAGGACCCATTTTGAGAGAAAAAACCAACAGAAAGAAACCCATCTGTTACTCTCCTCCTCAGAACTCGCTGGTAAATACAGTCTCAACACAGGAAATGTTTTGATTGACAAGAGTGCTAACGACCTCTCTGCCGTTACCAACCGAGTGGTGAAGGGCAGATGACTTAACCTGCCAGCATCATTTCCCCACCTATAAATAGGAGTTCATCACACCTGCCCTGGTACCGGCGTGTACCAGGCTGCTGGGAAGATGAAGGAAGAGCAGAGATGCAGAACTTGGTAAACAAAGCACTGTCAATGTGAGGAGACATGACCAACTGCCTGGGCACATTGAAGATGACTAATCTTAAGTGTTCACCTAGTCATTGCTGCAGTCATGAGTCAAGTATGGCTGTGGAGCGGAAGCTGTCTTGGCCACTAGGGGCCCCAGAATTGATTTCTAGCTGTTTACATTTGAAGAGGCCCTGAAAATTTGGAAATATTTAAGCATTTGGGTTTGGTTTCCATTACCCCTTGGCAATGTATGATAGCTTTCTGCTCTTCTTTAGAAGTTTGGGGGCTAGCGAGGAGGAGGATGCACTGAGACAGTTAGCTCTTGAATGTCTCCCAGAAGTCCATGCGATAAAGGCTTCATTCTAAAGGCATGGCTATTTGGAGGATGGTAACACCTTTAAGAGGTAGGATACAATGAGAGGATGGTCTTTAGGCACTGGGAATGTAGTCTCAAAGGGGATTGTGGGACCACAGCCCCTTCCCTTTTCTCTTTCCTGGCACAAGATGAACTGTTTTTGCTTTGCCAGGTGATCCCCCAATAATATATTACCTTACCACTGATCCAAAGCAACTGGACAAACCTATCAGGGGCTGAAGTAAAAATAAACATTTCCCCAGCCCACTGAAATGGCTCGAAGGGCAAGGACACTTGCTGCCAAACCAGATGACCCGAGTTCAATCCCTGGAACCCAAATGGTGGAAGGAGAGAACTGATTCCCAAAAGTTGCCCTCTGACCTTCACATGCACATATGTGCCCATGAATAATAAGTGCAAAAAAGGTTTAAAACAATCTGTAAGTCATCTCACATATTTTGTTATAGTGGTGGAAAGCTGGATGTCACAAATGGGTTCATTATAACTCCTTAATAGCCATCTTATGAACCTCAGGTCCATACATCACATCAAAGAACTGGGCATCTCTTCCCCCAAGGACTAAGTCAATCTATGGAGGTAGGAGCACTTCAGGGGGCTGAGATGCTGCAGACCCCCTGCCCTCCCCTTATTCAGTAATACTCTCATGTTAGGAGCTGTTCTGGACATAAGGAAGATGCAGCACTCAGCATCTTCTGGCTTAAGGAGCTCGTGGCCTCCAGTAGAGGGGTTACTAAATTGGGCAAACAGATGCCAGGCCTGGGTCTGAATTGTAGGGGGCAAACGGGCTCTGAGACAGAAAAGACTGGATCCAATCATGGGCTATGCCATTCACTGGTCCCTAGAGAAAGTCGGGGTGAATTCTTGAGTCTATCTAAAGTTTCTATTCCAACTGTGTGGGTTGAAGATAGTCATGGGACCATCACCTAAGGCTGGGAGAGGCACAGTGGCTTCAAACATGAAAAGAGTGTGGCACAATGCCATGAAGATCACAGTCAATGCTGTAAGATTAATAGGATTACCTGAGTCAGCCCTCTGAGCCTTAGCTTTCCTCATAAACTATGGAAAATAGTAATTAGTTTGTAGGTTATTGTGAGAATTATACCCCAGGAAGATCAAGCCTGTGGTATAAAGGAGCAGTTACCCACTGGCTGGCTCACTCAAGCTGCATCTGCTTCAGGGAAGGAGTATCAAGACTTGAAGTAGCATGGGGAGGGAGGGGAGGAGAGCTGCCATTCATACTTCAAAGGAGGTAACAGTTCTTAAGTGTGACCTTCTCTATGGATAGCTGCATTTCACCAGATACTGTGTCTGAAAGGTTTCAAGCATGCAAAGAAGTTGGAAGGATTGTGCAGTGAGCCCCGTGGCCATATGCATTTTGTCATACTTGCTGCATGTCTCTATTTCTAACCTGTCCTTAGGTTATCAAGTATGGGAGAGACAATGTGCATCAGAGAGAGAGACAGAGACAGAGACTGAGAGAGAGGGAGACTGAGAGAGACAGAGACTGAGAGAGACAGAGAGAGAGAGATTGAGGGGGGAAGAGCAAGAGAGCGCACATGCCATGCCATGTGATCATGAGAAGGTCAGAGAACTACTCTGTAGTCTCTTCCCCCCTTCCCATGGGTTCCAAGGATGGAACTCAGGAGGTCAGGCTTGCACAGCGAGTGCCTCTGTCTGCTGAGCTGTCACTGCCACATCTTAGTATATTTTTGAGACAAAGTCTCACTATACTCCCAGGCTGACCTCAAACTTACAATCCTCCAGTTTCAGCCACCACCCAAGTGCTGGGACCCACAGCCACACCCAGATTTTATCTTTTATAAGGTAGGGCCCCAGATTCAGAAGCCCTTCCATCTCAGACTCCTGAGTGCTGGAACTATAGACCTGGACCACTGTATATGGGTAATTGAGTATCTCCTTCTCTCTCTCTCTCTCTCTCTCTCTCTCTCTCTCTCTCTCTCTCTCTCTTTTTAAATCAGGTTGAAAGAGATTTGAAAGTCTTATTAAATGGAAAGGGGCTTAACATTCCCCTCGTGACACATTATTTATCAAAACCTTAGATCTCTGATCCTCAGGCCATTCCAGTAAGGGTCAGACAAGCTCTCCACCGGTAGCCTCAAGACCATGCCTCCTTCAGGAACAAGAACAGGTTCAAGCCTTGGATAGATTCTTTCCACGAATTGTTGTTCCTGACCCCGAGCTTCAAACAGAACCGTAACGAAGGCAATTCTAAATAGCCAGTCATGGAGTGACGCTCTGTCTCAGAAACTGAGTTTAGGGACTGCTTCCAGCAACTCCACTAGCCACTAAGTCCCTCGACATCTCTGCACAGTCCCTGTCTTGTTAGAAGCCACTTCTGAGTCACTTGTGAGTCACACGCAGGCTGGAGAAAAGAGAGATGGCGTCCCAGGAAGTACCACATTTGGTCTCTCTCCACCCAGCTGAATCTGTTTGCTTTGCTCTGAGCACCCAAGTGGTAGTTAGGAAGGTAAAATGGAGAGAGAGAGATCACTACCAAGCAGTGGGGATGTGTAGCTGGGTATGCCTGGGGACTAGCCATGGAAGGAGGGCAGGAAGCCTGGCTATAAGGAAGGCAGAGTTCCCAGGAAGCCAAGCTACCAAACAAGAGGAAGGATATTAACCCGTGGAATGCCTACCATGTGCCAGGCAGTTAATTTTGTTGTTATTTGTATACGTTTACTGGAGAACTCATTTGCCAAGCTGTGGTTTCAAGGCAAGTATGCTCACATCAAGCTGCCTGGGTTCAAATCCCAGGGTACCAGCTGTGTCACTGTGGAAGCATTATTCGGCCTTGCTCTGCTTTTTTTTTTTTTTTTTTTTTTATTATTATTATTATTCATCAAATGGAGACCTTAAAACAAGGCTGTTCAGGCCAGGAAGACAGCTAGCTCAGTGGGAAAAAGTGCTAGCAGCATAAGCCTGATGGCCTGAGTCTGATCCCTTAAACCCCCAAAAAGCCGGTCAGGACTATCTCCTAGGACCTCTGGGGCAGCAAGCTGGGCTGGAATACACAGCACAGTGGCAGAAACAAGAGAGACCTCAACAAAGTGGGAGGGGAGAACCAACCCCTGAAAGTCCTCTCTGACGTCTACACACACACACACACACACAAACACACACACACACACACACACACACACACACACACACACAAACAAACACAAGTGCACATGCGCACGCACACCGGCACACAATACTACATACATGCTACAGTCCCAAGTCTTAGACCAGAAAAATGATAGAGAGTGGGAGGCAAGGTGGCTTCCAGAAGCCACACAGACAAGTAGCAGCAGAGCCAGGATGCTCCATGTCATTCACATCTCACAGCAGCTCTGGGAGAAAAGGGCAGCATCCAATCATCTTCCTGTACTGCTGTGAGCCAGGGACCCTGAGAAATACCTGGTAACTCACTCATGCCGCAAGTGTGAAGGGAAGAACTGAGGCTTAGACCCACACTTGACGACAGCCCGAAACTATCTCACAGGCCAGTTTCACAAATGTTAGCTTGTACTGGGGTCACTTCCAGGCTTAGGAAAGGACAGATTTCTGGGCTCTGTCCCGAGTTTCTGATTTGGGGATGCTAAAGCAGTGTGGAGTATTTGTACTTCTAGAGGCTGACTTGAAGAACCTCCCTCAACAGTTATGTAGACCTATAGGCATCACAGGCGTTGGGGGAAGGAATCGGGCCTGAGACTGTCAGTCAATGAAGTTCTGCCACTCAAAGTGTTGCTTACTTGCCAGGGCTTAGCTATCTTGGTGTGTGTGTGTGTGTGTGTGTGTGTGTGTGTGTGTGTGTGTACAAGTACATGCAGGTGTGCTCAGGAGTGAGGGTGACAGACACGACCTGTCATGAACAGCTTTTGCATGGGTGCTCAGGATCTGAAGGGAGGTCTTCCGGTTCCTTCCCCACGCGCTTCCCTCACTGAACCATCCATCTGCTCACCCCCTGATCCTTTCATGTTTTTTATCTCATTTGATTCCAGTAACCATCATCTCCATTTACTGTGTTTAAAGAGAAAAAGACACACTGTTAGGAACCAGGAGCGAAGCCAGCAATTAACTGACACGTGTGCTGTTCTCTTCCTGCCCTGGACAACAGTATCCGCTGGGACAGACTGAGCCGGTTCCAGCTGTGTCTTCCCAGGAACTAGCTAGTGTATTTCAGGACCTAGCAGGATGAGGTGATCTCCTGTGAGAGGAACTCAGGGCTGATTAGCGTAATCCCAAGGGTTGGAGCCCGTCTCCTGGCAACAGAAACACATCGACCCTCTGGACAGTCCCTTTTCTACAGCTAACAGTTTTGAGGTACTGTTAAAAAGTCATTCTCTGGGAAGGATGGATGCATTGGAAGGGTTAATTTCTACTCCACACAGCTTGATCACATTCCCATTCATGGAGAAGCCTTGAATTTGATCCAAGAACTGGAAGAAGACAGAAAAACGCTACATCATTAAATCTAAATCAAGTAACTGATTAGAACCCAGAATATTTAAAGAATTCCTATAAAGGGGGGGGGGGGGAGAGGACAAACTACCAAACAAAAGAGTGGGAAAGGTCAGCATCAAGCTTTTCAGAGGCTCATATGAGTAGCCAACATTTGTGAAGAGATACTCCGAATCACTATTTATCAAAGGAATCCAGTTTTCCAAAAAAAAGGCAAATGACCATGGTGGTCACCGTTGTCTCGATCATGCATGCCTACTGGGAGCATGCCTATAAGCAACATTTGGAAGGTGGAGGTAGGAGGATCAGAAGTTCAAGGCCAGCCTGAGACACCTGAGACCCTGTCCCCCAAAACACAAAGCAGTAACAGGCCCCACTGCATCGTTTTATATACAACCAAGTGGGCAAGCATTGACACATCTAACACTATCAAAATGCACTACATAAATTGTCAAAGAATAAAGTTACCTAATTTTAAACAAAAAAAAAAAAAAAAAAGGCCTAGCAGAACTCAGAAAGGAATCAAGAATATCTGGTAGACACAAATTAGCATAAATCTTCACAGAGTTCAATGTGGTAAGCTCCTTTAAGACCACCACCAACAAAAGCATATCACCTTGTATCCAGTAATTGTCCCTCTGAGTATTTACATTGTAATTACAGTTATAAATACTCAAAGTGCATAGGTTTTAAGATGGTATTTGTATTAAATGTATGTGTGGGGATGGGAATGGGTATCCACAGAGGCTAGAAGCTGTTACTGGATCCCCTGAAACTGGAGTTACAAATATTCATGTCATGGGAACTCCAGTTCTCTGAAGAGGAGCATGCACTAAAAGATGCCAGGAGTCCCTAGAAGTTATGTTCTTCCTTTCTCACTTGGGAGGGCTGGGAGATAGCAGGATGCTGCTACAGAAGGCCTCGCCATCCCAGAAGATTCGGCTGCCCAAAAAGACTCAAGTTACGCTCTTTTCCACAACTCACTAAACTTTTCAGTCCCATAACTACCCAGATTTGAGGTATAAGACCTGTACTAATATTCATAAAAACAATAACTAGCCTTTTCTGAGCCTCTATGTACTAGGCAAACAGCACAGCTACATGATTTTGCTATGGGAAACAGCATCCCCATTCTGCAGATAAGTGACTGAGGCTTTTTGGGTTGTTGTTGTTGTGGGTTTTGGTTTTTTTCAAGACAGGGTTTCTCTGTGTAGCTTTGGAGCCTGTCCTGGAACTCGCTCTGTAGACCAGGCTGGCCTCAAAGTCACAGAGATCTGCCTGCCTCTGCCTCCTGAGTGCTAGGATTAAAGGCATGTGCCACCACCGCCCAGCAAATGGCTGAGTTTTAGGAAGGTTGACACATGGCCCTGGCCAAGATCAGGCTAATTTTGTGCCACTAATTAGCAGCAGACTAAAATCATAACCTTACTACCATCGGAGAACATGGTTCCAGGTATTCAAGTGATAGCAATGTCATCAGGGAGAAAACTTCAGACAACCCTTGCAAACCAGATAGAGCTGGCCTATGGATTTCTTTCATCATGTGGTATAGTTCATCTTACTTCTCCCCTCATAAGTGCCTGGGAACCTATTCATTTTGTGCTGGGAGGTATGGCAGAAAGGGTGGCCTCCAGATAGGCCTGAGTCCGCCAATTTCCTGCTCTGAGTCCTCCTTCAGGACATTCAGGATCCCTGGACTTATCTTCTCAAGTACACAACGGAGGGAATGGAGGGAATAAGTAACATCTACCCTTCTTTCCTCTCAGGCCTGCTTTCAAGATCTGATCAAGGCTGGGCACAGTGGCACCTGCCTTTTCTCCCAGCACTCAGGATGGAGAGGGAGCAGGGCCTCTGTGAGCTCTGGTTGAGAGAGCTCCAGGCCAGCCAAAGCTACATAATGAAACCATGTCTCAGGAAAAAGAAAAGGAAAAAAAAGAAGAATAGAAGTCTGAGCAAGATCTTGTTTGAACTAACCTATTAAGTATCATGTAATCCCTTCTTGCTCCTCTCTTGCTCTGCCTCTCTCATGCCCCCTCCCCCCCTCCAAGACAGCCTTCTGCTCTTTCCGCTCTCCCTCCTCCCTCCTCCCCCAATAAACCTCAAAGTATCAATTAAATAGTCATTTCATAATAGTCTTATCCCCAGGATGTCTAGGGAACAAAAAGAGGAATGTATAGCCTGAAAAGCTGTGAATGGACCATAACATAGGAACCAGGAAGCAGAAGGCAGAGTATGTCATACATTCAGTATAGAACTATATTTAATTATTTATTACTTACTTATTTATTTTGTTTTTCTCGAAACAGTGTTTCACTATATAACCCCGGGTGACCTGGAACGTTCTCTGTAGACCAGGCTGCCTTGGAACTCACAGAGACCCTCCCTGTCTCTGCCTCCCAAGTGCTGGAATTAAAGATGAGGCTAGAACTGTAAAATGATAAAATTGTGCATTCCTTCCCACCCAGAACCAGATGATGCATGTGGTTGTCTCTGAAGGACTACCTGTTGCCATCCCCAGACCCAACAACCTAGAGAAAAAAAAACCTGACCATCCCTAGCCCCACTGGGTGTCAGCAGCAGATCTTGGTAGCCACAAGGAGGAAGTTTAATGCGCATATTAATTAAATTGGGAAAACAAACTTTAGAAGCCAGCAAGGTGGTGATGACGGGCTCAAGGGTCTGTTTACCACCCACGAAGAGCTCGTGTCTATGGCAATAAATAAATATTTACAAGACTATTGATCTTCATCAAGTTTTATCCTCCCTGCTCTGCATCAGCACCTTATAGCTACTAACTCTTGCTATTCGATCATTTATTTGATCCTTAAAGCAACGGGGTAAGGGTGACTTTGGCACCACAGGGCTCCGTTGGAATCTGGCTCAGGTCTGCATCTGTCGGCCATTTTAGAAATCAAGGCATGTCAGCCTCACAGAGGAAAGATCTTTAGATGACGAGACAGATAAAAAGGAGGAGACAGACACACACGAGTACCGAACGCACACTTCAGCTGGTGGGAACGGTAAAGAGAGCTGGGGTAGGTGTGATCTGTAATACCAGATGGACAGCCACAAACGCCCTGCAGGGGATGAAATCCTAAAGAAGAGGTTACAGGTGGCAGGAAAGGTTTCCCCAGAGGCGGCGTTTGAGTGGCAGTCAGCCAGGCTGCCAGATGAGGGCCTGGCCACTGCGGGCTGAGAAACCAGGAGCCCAGAGATTGTTGTTTCCTACTCACCAAGCCTCTCTTCTCAGTGAGATAAAATGTCGACTCTTCCTCCCAGGCCTCAATCCTTGCCTCACAACTCTCGCTTTGCCCTTGATGAGCTCCTGGGAGCCATGCGGCTGTTTTCCCTGCGGGCAGACCCTTTTCCTGTCTGCTTACTGGAGTAGCTCAACAGGTCTGGGCTCCCTTGTGGCTCTGCCTCGGGCCTCCTCCGCACACCTGCGCCTTCCTCTCCCAGCCCAGTTCCCAGGAATGGGTGGGTGGCTTTAGGAGTGTCCTGTTGGCCTCCTTCTCTAGAAATGGTCTCTCATGTGCAGGGCTTTTTGCCTATCTTGTCCTGGCGGGGAGAGGGGCTGGATAAAAATGAATGGAATGATGAGCAGCCCTGAGGAGGAACAGGCTGGCCTGTGCCTGGAAAGCCGTTCCTTGCGGCGGCGCTTCGGGATAACCTGGAGTCTGCCAGCGCCTACAGGTTGGAACCTGGGTGGGCTGGGTGCAGATGGGGAGAACCCGGAAAGGAGCCTGGGGAATCACATCAGTTCCCCACAAAGGTACCGCACTGCAGGGGCTGGGCCAGGTGTGGGGTCCAGGAAGGGACTCAACCTGCGTGAGATTCTGCCGCGTGTCACCCACGATCTGCCCCCCCTCCCCGCAGAGCCAAGCCCGCAGACAGGACGCGGGGGCAGGGGTGTGGGGGGGGGGATGAGCACACCGGGATCCGCCCCTGCCCTGAGGGAGCCTGGGGACCTCGGGCCTGGCCTCTGCAGGGTTTCCAGTGCCCGCCGCCGCCTGGGTGCCCTCCGCCGCCCCGGTGCCCGCCGAGCGCACACTCACCCTGCTCCGCCCGGAGAGCCGATCGCGTCCTCCGCAGCCGCCAGCCCGCGCGCCACCGCCGCAGCGCGGACAGCAGCCTCGGGCTCTTAGTGCCTCCGGCCTCGGTCGCGCCCATAGGTGCGCCCGCCCCTTTCCGCCGCCGCTTGGGCCCAGGGTAGCCGCCGCCGACGCCTGGCGTCTGCTTGTGCCAGGCCACGGCCGGGTGGACGCAGCCACGGGGGAGGAGCTTGCGGTGGGGCGATGCAGCCGGCGCGTGGCGACCGGCCCCGCGGGACCCTGGCCACGAACAGGTGTGCGCGGCCACGAACACGCGCTCTTTGCTGCAGAGAAATCTGTGCGCGTCCTGCAGTAGCCTGCCGGGAGCCCCGGGAGAGCCTTGATCCTATCTCACATCACAGAGCGAGCCTAAGATCGAAGCTCCCAGGGGTTAAGTCTTCTGCCCAGAGTTCGTAGCGCGCTGAAAAGGGACAGTTTCCAAGTCCTGCGCTCTCACTCTGCCTCACTGAATGAACGTGTTAGAAATTAAACATGCATCTCTTTATGTGCCCGCCAAATTATAAAACTGCCAATTTTTTTGCAGTCATGAGTATCAGACGAAAACTGCATGCCTCCGACTTTGATGTGCTCAGGAATCCAGGCTTGTCTGTCTTGTACCCTAGACCAAAAAAAAAAAAAAAAAAAAAAAAAAGCACAACCATGATTTAACGTCGGGAAACACCAAATGAACCCAAAATGAAGACAATAGTCCTAAGATAGGGTCCTGTATTCTCCAGAGGTGCTGATGTCATAAAATGCTACGCGAGGAGGTGGAAGAGTCGCAACTACTAAACACAATTTTGCTCCTCAGCTGCACCGTAGGAGGGAGGCATTTCGTGGTTTTGTTGTTGTTAAGGCTCTAAAGGATACTAACGGGTTAACCCATTAAATATGGATAGTAAAATAGATAACCGTTTATCAATTATAAATCTGTTAGCAGTAACTGTCCCATAGTTACCTTCAAAAGTCCTTATTTTTAGAAAATATACATTAAAGCATTTCAGAATACCTGGAGACCCACAGAGGTTTCCTAGTGAGATCTGAGCTTGCTTTATCCAGCAAAGCTGCATTAGAGGACATGTGCATGGTTTCTATGTGATTGGAAGGGTCTGCACTTGGCTGTGCTAGGGGGAGTCTTTTGCTACACCCCTTGGCATTCCTATAAAAAGACCTTTAAAAGAGACAGGAGGGCTGGCCGGCGGTGGTGCACACCTGTAACCCCAGCACTCTGGAGGCAGAGGCAGGCAGATCTCTGTGAGTTCCAGGCCAGCCTGGGCTACCAAGTGAGTTCCAGGAAAGGCGCAGAGAAACCCTGTCTCGGAAAACCGAGACAGAGAGAGACAGAGAGACAGAGAGACAGAGAGACAGAGAGACAGAGACAGAGAGAGAGCCAGTGAATAAGCATCCAGGCCCTCCCGAGGCTATCCTGTGTTTCTATCAGTTTCTCTCTCCTCTCTCCTTCTATCTAAATCTCTTATCCCTCACTCCTCAAGAGTACTCTGGGGTAAAATGTGGGAGGAGTCTCCCACAGGAATAAAGGACTGAGACACCTTAAATGTAAAAGCCTCGGTGGGAGAAACCACTCTACCCAATAGGAAGCCTACTCATAGCCCAGATGTCAAAACGGTGCAGTGTTCAGAGTGGGAAAGTGCACACTGTGAATGTTTGAGGTCCTGGGTATGTTCTCAGTGTGTAACCAAACAAAATAGTGTGGTGTTTGCTAAGGGACAAGACACGTAGCTCAATGCAACTGAATCAGGACACCGGGAGGTACACCCTCCCAAAGACACACCCCCCCCCAACTGATTTCTGACCAAAGTTCAGAAGCAGTTCAGTGTGTTTGGCTCGGTGGTGCACGCCAATAATCCTAGTACTGAAGAGGCTGAGGCAGGAGGATGACCAGCACAAGACCAGCCTGGGCTACACAGGAAGACCTTGTGTCAAAACAGCAGTAGCAGGCTAGGCACCTTTAATCCCAGCACTTGGGAGGCAGAGCCAGGCGGATGGATCTCTGTGAGTTTGAGGCCAGCCTGGTCTACAGTGCGAGATCCAGGACAGGCTCCAAAACTACACAGAGAAACCCTGTCTCAAAAATAAATGAATGAATGAATGAATGAATGAATGAATGAATGAATAAATAAATAAGTAAATAAATAAATAAATAAATAAGGGTTGGGGATTTAGCTCAGTAGTAGAGCGCTTTCCTAGCAAGCACAAGGCCCTGGGTTCGGTCCTCAGCTCTGAAATTAATTAATTAATTAGTTAATTAATTAATTAATTAATTAAAAACAGCAGTAGCAATACTAAGAAGGAAGGAACAAATGCAAACGTTTTAAAATGTATATCTGGGCTGAGCAGATGAAAACACTTGCCACGCAAGTTTGACAACCCAAATCTGATCTCCAGAACCAACAAAAAGCTGGGTGTTGCCATGGCTCAAATCTGGAACCCAACACTCCTACTGCGAGATGAGAAGGAGAAACAGAAGGCTCAGCTGGAAGTCCACAGCCCAGCCAGCCTACAAGGCACAGAGAGGCAGAAACAAGAAAACCCTGCCTCAGCCAGGTAGAAGGAGAAGCCAACTCCCAAAGGTTGTCTTCTGACTTCCATGTATACACTATGCCATACACACATATCAATAAAAACGAATTTTTTTTTTTTTTTAAGACAAGCTGTCTCTATGTAGTTAGTTGTGGTTATCCTGGAACTTGCTCTGTAGACCAGACTGGCCTCGAACTCGCAAATATCCTCATGCCTCTGCCTCCTCAGTGCTTCGAGAGAGAGCCACAGATAGATGGGGGGAGGGGTGGGGAGGCTCTCTTCAACAAACCCTGGAAGCCTGTGAGATGAGAACTCAGTCTGAGTGAAAATCCAAGCGCCCTGAGGCACATTCAGGAGCTTAGGGACAAGAATTTCTTTCAAAGGTCAAAAATGTGGACTGAAAATACAGTAAGACAAAGAAAGAAAAATGTGGGCCAGTGAGATGGTTTATCAGGTAAAGGTACTTGCTGCCAAACATGATGACCTGCATGCTGTCAGGACTCACACAGTAGAAAAAGAACTGGCTCCTTCAGACTGTCCTCTGACCAGTTGCACACACACACACATAGATATACACACACACCACACCACATACATATACACATATACACCACACACATATATACACACCACACACACCACACCACATACACACCACACACAAACACCACACCACATACATATACACATACACACCATACACATATATACACACCACACACATATATACACACCACACACACCACACCACATACACACCACACACAAACACCACGCCACATACATATACACATACACACCATACACATATATACACACCACACCACATATACACCACACACAAACATCACGCCACATACATATATACATACAACACACACACACACACACACACACACACACACACATATATATATATACACCACACACCACACCACATACACACCACACACACACATATACATACCACACACACACCACACCACATACACACCACATACATATACACATACACACCACACACACATATACACACCACACCACATACACGCATAGACATATATACACACCACAAACACCACACCACATACCACCACCACATACATATACACACACCACCAGCACACAAAAATACCACACATATACTACACATACCACACTCACACCACACATACACACACACCATATATACCACAAATACCACACACATCACACATGTACACTATACACTACACACATACACACAAATGAACAAATAAATGTAGTTTAAGAATTCAAATATGGGGGCTGGAAAGATGGCTCACAGGTTAAGAGCACTGGCTCTTCTTCCAGAGGTCCTGAGTTCAATTCCCAGCAACCACATGGTGGCTCACAGCCATCTGTAATGAGATTTTTGTGCCCTCTTCTGGCATGTAGGCATATATGCAGGCAGAACACTGTATACATAATAAATAAATCTTTAAAAAAAAAAAGAATTCAAATATGAAAAATGCAAACCAAATAAGCCCATTTAATTGGATTATTTAGCCCACTGTGCAAGGAGAGAGAAAAAAAAAAAAAACCTGAATTCCATTCATGTCTTTCTGTTTACAGAACTAGTATCAGAAGTAAGAAATACTAAAGTTTCAATGAGATTTAAGGAATGTGTGTATCTGTGTGTGTGTGTGTGTGTGTGTGTGTGTGTGTGTGTGTAGCAGGCAGGTGGGAGATGTCCAGAGGAACGATAATAGAAAGATGGGCAGAGCTGTGAGAACTCTGACTGCCTTTTGGGAACAGGACAGTCCTAGCCATCCTTGCCTAACTGCTCAACCCCTGTTTGCTCATCCGTGACATAAAAGTGTGAGGAGTGCTTGCAGTAATTTCACTGCATTTGGTGTAATGGATCAAATGGGCTCAGATTTATAACGGAAGCCTGTTACAATGCCACGCCCCTTAGAAAGGCAGGGGCAGGCTTTATGCCATCTTTGGTTTTCAATTAATAAATAAATTGTAGCCGGGCAGTAGTGGCGCACGCCTATAATCCCAGCACTCGGGAGGCAGAGGCAGGCGGATCTTTGTAGTTCGAGGCCAGCCTGGACTACAGAGTGAGTTCCAAGAAAGGCGCAAAGCTACACAGAGAAACCCTGTCTCGAAAAACCAAAAATAAAAAAATAAAATAAATTGTAATAAAGTGTGTGTGTGTGTGTGTGTGTGTGTGTGTGTGTGTGTGTGTGTGTTTGTAATGACAGAGATCTGAGAAGGCCTAAACAAGGATCACATCCTTCAAGCTCCATTCTGTAAATTTTCCTTTGTTCTATTATGCCTAAACATCCCCACCACCACCCACCCCCTTCCAGAAGATTCCAGGATATGAACTATATCCCAATGTGACTCACTGCCAGTGCCTCTGAAGTCACTGGGACCAACAGTATCACCCCACATCTTCGGGATGAATGGCAGTGCCAATAGGGGACTGCAGGGAACAAGCTGAATATAATCCCACCTAAGTCTGCTTTGCAAGCTGAAGTTCTCCGGATTCACAAGATTAAAGGGTGTGGTGATTTGAATGAGAATGGCCCCATGAGAGCATATATTTGAATGCTTGGTCACCCCACCCATCCATCCCCTCCTTCCCAGTTGGCAGAACTGTTTGGGAAGGATTAGGAGGTGTGGCCTTATTGGAAGAGGTGTGCCACAGGGGTGGTCTTTTCTAAAGACTCACACCATTCCCAGTTAGCTTTTTCTCTACATCTCTGGCTCAAGCTCTTAGTTGCTGCTCTAACACTATGCCTGCCTGCCTACCATCACAGTTCTTGCCATGATGGCCATGGACTCTAACCTTCTGGAGTCTTGACTTCCCAACTAAATGCTTCTTTTATAAGTTGCCTTGGTCATGGTGTCTCTTCAGAGCAATGGAGAAGTAACTAAGGCAGAGAGAGAGGGACACTTGTGTAAAGCTCCCCACCTGGGACAATTTGAATAGTGGCAGCAGGTATGCAAAGAGGAGACCCTGCTCAGGTGAAATGTTTCAGGACTTCTAAGAAACTCTGGCTGCACAATAAACCACCATCACCCAGTAGATGGAAACAGCAACAGTGGTTCAGTGGCTGAGGATTTTGTGGGCTGGGCAGTACTCACACAAGCAAGTTCTCCACAGCTAGAGCTGCTCAAGACTCAAAGTCCCCACCCTGGGGTGTCTGGCTCCCAATATTGACAAGATGATGCTGGCCGTCACTAGAAGCTCTGCCAAAATACTTGGGTTTTCTGCACATGGCTGCCTTGCCTTTCTCACTAGTAGTGGCTGGGTTTCAAAATGGAGGGAGGCAGAGATGCCCGCCTCCCTTCAAGCCTTAGCTCAAAAGTACGCAGCAAACTGTTTCCTTCAGCTGTTCTAGAGAGGATCCACATGTTCCACTTCTTGGCGGGAAGAATATGCACACCTACAAGGTGTGCAGAATTGTTCAAGGTTGCCTCTAAAGGCTACCTATCCCATGAGTCCCACCAATCATCTGGCCCAGATTCTTATCAGTGATCAGCTGCAGTATGATGACTGAACTCCCTACTTTAATGAAAATGCCCACTAAATAAGAAACATGCACAGGAAGAGGTCCATCCCTCCAGGGCTGAATGTGGTCTCAACTTAAAATTATCAGAAACAACCTAAAAACTATTTTCGAGCACTTACTGTACTCCAGCTGAGCCTAGGGAAAGAACATCAGACTTGACATCAAAGACCTGGATGGATTACAATGTACTTGCCATGTTGATGTCTTAATACAAACCACTGAATTTTAGGCCATGTGGTGGTGGCACATGTCTGTAGGCAGAAGTTTCTCTTTCGTCTGCCTATTCCCAAATACCCAGCAGCTACTTCCCAAATAATTGACTTGGAGGCTTAATATTACTTATAAATGCTCAGCCAATAGCTCAGGCTTATTACTAACTAGCTCTTACACTTAAATTGACCCATAATTCTCTATGTTTACCCATATGGCTTGGTACCTTTTCTCAAAATGGCATTCTCATCTTGCTTCCTCTACATCTGGCTGGTAACCCCTGACTCCGCCCTTCCTCTTCCTAGAATTCTCCTAGTCTGGTCACCCCACCTATACTTCCTGCCTGGCTACTGGCCAATCAGCATTTTATTAAACCAATTAGAGTGACAAATCTTTACAGTGTACAAGACCATTATCTCACAGCACACACCTTTAATTTCAGCACTCAGGAAGCAGAGACAGGTGAACCTGAGTTTCTGGCCTACAGAGCAAGTTCAAGGACAGCCAAGGTGTCTTATTTAAGGTTCCTATTGCTATGAAGAAATGCCATGACCACAGCAACTCTTATAAAGAACACATTTAGCTGGGCCTGGCTCAGTTACAGTTTCAGAGGTTCAGTCCATTATCATTATGATGGGGAGCATGGCAGGATGCAGGCAGATGTGGTGCTGGAGTAGAAGCTGAAAGTCCTACATCTTACAGGCAGCAAGAAGTTGACTGAGACATTAGGCAGTATCCTGATCATAGGAAATCTCAAAGCTCACCCCCACAGTGATATACTTCCTCCAACAAGGCCATACCTACTCCAACAAAGCCACATCTCCTAATAGTGCCACTCCCTATGAGATTATGGGGTCAATTATATTCAAACTACCACACAAGGCTACACAGTGAAACCCTGTTTCAAAACAACAACAATAAGAAAAGCATTGAATTTTTCTGATCTACTTTTCACAAAGAGAGTCCTACCTTACAAGTGCTCAGGACCAAGTCTGGCTAAAGGACTAAAGGGAAAATGTTGCAGGATGTCTTTCTGTATGCTGTGAATATGTGTTACTCTGATTGGTTGATAAATAAAGCTGCATTGGCCTATGGCAGGGCAGGATGGGGCCAGGTGGAAAAATCCAAGAGAGATAGTGGGAAGAGGAAGGAGAGGAAGGAGACACCAGCCGTCACCAGGAGAAGCAAGTTGTAAAAGTACTGGTAAGCCATGGCCATGTGGCAACATATAGATTAATAAAAATGGTTAAATTATAAGAGCTAGCTAGCAAGAAGCCTGCCATAGGCCATGTAATTGGTAATTAATATTAAGCCTCTGAATGATTATTTTATAAGCAGCCATGGGCCTGTGGGGGCCAGGTGGGACCAGAGGGCTGGGTGGGACCATGGGACCTGGGCAGGACTGGAGAAACCTTCTGACTACAGGAACATATGCACACCAATAGAGGCCTGGCCCAGAAAGCTCTCATGCAACTCACTCTGCATTTCTTCTGTCTAACTCAACTGGATGGAGGCAGAAAATCCAGCATCAAACTGAGGCCTGAGATGGTGGGAGCCAAGGTCCCTGCACATGCTGTGGAATGCTGTTTTCCAGCATGGCAGCTATCATTTGCTATCAGAGTAGCTCTGAAAACATGCAAGAGACCCACCACATGGGGCCTGTTGACTACTACAGCTCATTCATAGGTGGTGGGGGAGGGAAAAGTCATGGAATCCTCACCAGAGATTCCAGAAGCTCCCTCTCTGGACCTCCCAGCCCACTATATGCAATTCTACCCTAGTTGCACAGGTCCTTTTGGCCTCAAGCCTAGTGTGAGCAAAAAAACAAAACAAAAAAAAAAAAAAAAGAAAGAAAGAAAGAAAAAAAATTAAAGCAAACATACAACAACCCTCAAAATAGCAAAAACAAGTAGATTCAACAGCAAGTCTCCAAAACTTAAAATTTGAGGCATGAAGGAAACAGGTTAATACAACTCCAACTTGTCTATATTTGTCCTCAACTCTACAGAACCTCGGTCCATGGTCACAACCTTATTTATTTATTTATTTATTTATTTATTTATTTATTTATTTATTTAGCTAGCTAGCTAGCTATTTGTTTAGAGTGTGTGTGTTGCACATGGTCACTTTTTTGACCCTCTGATCTTTGATCTTTTTCTACTCAGGACCTGGCCTTCTCAGCCTCCTTATTTTTCTATATGGAGAACTTCAATTTGTTGTCCTGACTGCTTTAGTTTTATTTTTTATGCTTTTGGTATTTGACCTCAACTGTTACCTTGATGAAATCTAGAACCACTTGGGAGACAGGCCTTCAGGCAAGTCTGTTGGTGATTATCTTGATTAAGTTAACCACGTTGGAAGATTGGCCCACTGTGGGTGGTCTCATTCCCTAGGCTGAAATCCTGGCCTCTGTACAAAGGAACAACTGAATTGAACATGTGCATCCATCTCTCTCTGCTTCCTCGCTGGAGATGCAATGTGCTCAGCTGTGGCAAGCTCCTGCTGCCATGACTACTCATCCATGATGGATGGGACATCCAACTGTAAGTCAAAAGAACCCTTTCTCCCTTCGATTGCTTTTGTCAGGGAATTTAGCAACAGGAAAATAACTAATATAACACTCAACTTCGATCTCTATCAGCCTTTTCCCCCGTTACTATTTGAGCTAGAGGATATTCTCTTTTCACCCTCAGAATTTCCATTTCTTTGTGAATTCTTGTTTTCTTGGCTCCCTCTTTTTTCCTACTTCTACTCTGCCTTTTCTCTGAGTCCCATTAATCTCTCCTCCTACCCATCTTCTCCATTTTCCCGTGTCATCTCTCAGCTTTATGGCCTTCCTCTTCTCTTCCTCTCCATCTATGGCACTCTTGCTTCTGCTGAGCTCTTTCCTGGCTTCCAGACCACACTCTCTTGTTGATGTGCCCACTTCTGCCGGTCCCTCGCTCTACTGTCTGTGTTTGCTTTTGGTTGGACCGTGTTCTCTGCTGCTACCCTTTGCTTTGCCTGGGCTCATGCTGACTACTTTTGGATGCTGTTCATATTCTCTTGACTTCAGCCCTTCCCTGGTCTTTTCCGGTAGAATTAGACTTTTCTTTAACATTCTTGTGACTCCCTTAACTCTTCGACATCAACTCTTTCTCATTGGATATGCCTCCTTTCTTCATTTTGGTTTTATTGTATTTATCTTCTAAATTTCTGGTGTCTTTCTTTCTGCAGTCAGATAAGGGTTTAACCTTCTCTTCCTTTTCTCTTTTCTATCTGGACTCTCAGGTGTGTCTATGATCAGACACGTATCTATGTTCTTTCTCCTCCTCCTCTTCCTCCTCCTTCTTTTTACTATAACTGGGCTCATTTTATTTTACCTTATTCAACTCTTATCCCTCCAATCCATCCTTTGCCCCTTGACATCTCATTCTCTGAGCTCTCTGAGTCTCTTGTCTCTAATGGTAAGGATATTCACTATGTCTGAAATGGTTCCTTGATCTGCATTCAGGAGTTCTACAAAGCTCTCTTCCTTTGCAATTCCTGTGAGACCCTGAATCCGAAGAGTCTTCTCTGTAGGAAGTGGCTGTGATTCAGGTGGACCACACCCTCTGTCCTCCCGCCACACCAACCCCCTATTTTTCTCTTTCCTTGCCATTAGTGTTAGGAAGCCTTTGTTCTCTGGTACTAGGAGTCTCTTCCAGATGGACAGCAGGCAGGCTTCAAGATTTTCAGGCTCAAGTGTACTACACCTTGTTCTTGGACTTCTTTTTTTTTTTTTTAATTTTTTATAGTTTCAGGAACGTTTCCTGTCCCCCTCCCCCTTTTTAAAACTTCTCTTCAGAAGTACGTTCAGAATCAGAACACTGAGAATCACCGGGGCTATCTGAATCACCAATGACGATAAGATTGTGACTGTTTGTTTACGTCTGGTCTCTTCGTAACTTTAGATTTGGGGAGTAGCTCCCCACAAATGAGTCACACTTTGGCAAATGGCTTGCTCACTGTGTTTCTGCTTTTGACTCTCACACAGCTCCTTGACCTGAGATCACCTACTCAAAGCCAACGCAATATTCATCACACTGAGGAGTTGGTTGCCTGGTGAAGAACCAGGAGCTATTTTTTTTTTTCCATCCCTCTATTGGCTCCTGAGAGAAATTCTGCAATTAACAGTAAAAATGTTCATTTTTAAAATGAGAGGGCAAAGAAATCTCCATAATGGCGACTGTTCTTCCCTTTTCTTCCACACTGACAGTTTTGTCCTTTCTGGGCCCAGGCCCACTAACCGTCTCCCTTGCCCACAAACCATCCTGGCACGAAGGGGCTGATCCTCTTGTTTTTACTTAGGCTCGAACTAGTTGATTTGTTACACAAAACCCTTTGTTTCCACCTACTTCCTCTACATGGCAACTGAGTCGCTTGGTGTGCTCTGCTGTTTTGCTTCTTTCTCCGTCTTTTTCTTTTGCACAGCATCATTTCCACTCCTCTATGACTACTTTCATTGTAGTCTCCTCAATAATAAACTATATACACTTCCTGTACTCCCTCCATTCATCTCCCAGCTTCGGTGATGCTTGTCATCAAGTAGTAACAGTTCTGAGTGAGGACTATTAAAGTCTGAGTTGCATATTTGAAGACTACTTATCCATGTCCCTGAGTACTGAAGATCAGCGAGCTGGATGTTTCTGTTCTTCAGTATTATTCCATGGCTGTTTTGCCCGTGTATGAATTGCTTGGATTTTCTGCACAGAAGCCCAAATTTTTCTGTTTCTTGAAGAGTTGCTGGGGTCTAGCCTCGGCTTGGGTTCAGGTCCTGAGACAAAGAGGGGGCATCAGTGCAAGGAAAACTTCTGACCACCAAGTGGGTTGCACTCTCGTGGCCCGAATAGCTCGGGCCATCTTGTTTATACTTAAACGGAGTTTTTCTTACCAGGGTTACATGAATAGCTTTATCATTGGCTTCTAATTCTGACTTTAAGAAATACATCACACCTTAAGGAATATACCATGATCACTATGAAAGCCCCCATTGTTCCCCTTTCTGCCTCCCCAAATACACCTTCCCACTCCCTACATAACCATATTCAAGAATAGAGTTCAGCATTTTTGCAGGCTTAAGTAACTATTGAGCCAGACACATCTTGCTCCCGCAGCACTTACATCAGCTTACAAAGTTAAAAAGTAATAGACACAGGCACAATGCTTTAAGGACAACAATATTCAAACACAGCTAATAATTCTTTCATGTCTGCAAGATATATTTTTATATGGTTCTCTTTTCCACAAGAGGGCCCCATGTCAAAATCTCTGTAAAAGGCAGACTTTGACAAAGCACTCTTTCCCATCTCACTATCCCATAATCTTCCACCAATATGTTAAAGATGGATCTATCTATCCCATAGCTTCCATTGTACTTTTTCCTCTTGGAGCATACCAGACCCTACCAATAACTGTATGCTTGGTGTCCAGGGAACTTACTCTCAACAGCTGGCACCATGTGTATTTCTGGGGCTTTCTTCCTAGTCTGCGTATGCATGCCCTGCTCTCCTCTCCCAAACTGTAAAACATGGCTAATGTTCCTTGTGTTGTGTTCTCCTATGTGCCGAACTATCTCCATTGAGTCAGAAAAGTTCCCAGGGTTGGCAGTTGTAGTTAATAATTACAGATAAGAGATATAAGAAGCATTAACCCCCTACTGAATCTTAGGGGAAAATATCTGTGAGGGAACAGAATTTCCAGGGGAAATTACAGCTGTTGCATGTGACTGACAAAGAAAAACTAAAAGCAGCTCAGAGAATCGCCAGTCTAATGAGAGAGAAAAGAGCCTGCAAGCTACACGAATTTTCCAAATTCCTATACTGCCCTGTGAGAGTCCTAAGCAAACCCATTGGACAGGCAGTTTTATGCTGATCCAAGATGGGGTTGCACAGCTCCGACAAAGAATGTTTTAAAACGAAGCATTGAGTTAAATCGATACATAGGTTCAGGGTTTTTAAACCTGTTGTTTAAAATCTGTTGTTTTGTTTCTCAAGACAGGGTTTCTCTGTGTGACAGCACTTACTGGTTGTTCTGCAACTCGATTTGTAGACAAGGCGGTCCTTGAACTAAGAGGCCTGCCTCTGCCTCCCGAGGGCTGGGATTTAAGGTGTGCGCCACCACCACCCACCTTTAAAACCTATTTTTATAAGCAATACCGTAGTATGAATTTGCATGTTGGGTTTGATTCCTGGTTTTGTTTTCTTCTTCTGGAGGATTCATTTATAAGTATGTTGGATCTTCTCCATCCCCTATAGCTCTCTTCCGACTCACCTTTTTATCATTTTTTTTAATACTATGAGTTTTCATTCTCCATGCCCATGTCTCCTCTGTATTCCCTGCTGAATTTGGACTCTCTTGTATGCCTTGGAAGTTACTTCTTAGGCCCCTTGACTCACCTGGTGTTCCTGTATCAACTCCTACTTACAGCTTCTTTGCTGTGTCCTGCTCAGGGCTGCATTTCTGATTTGTGTGGTCTTCTTCCTGTTGTAGCTTTCCTGATAGCTGGATTCACGGCTGGAGTGGTGGTGCACTACAATTTCCCCTACTCTGAAGTTGGGTCTTGAATGTTCTTTATAAGCCATAGAATTTAGACTCCTGGTTTATTTCCTCTTAAAAAATAATTTTGTGCAGTGTTGGCAAGATGGCTCAGGGTAAAAACACTTGCTTCCAAGTTTGACTTCAAGTACCCACATGATAGAATAAGAGAACCATAAGACAATCCTGTAGATTGTCTTCAGATTTCTATACTTTAGCAGTGTCACACACACACACACACACACACACACACACACACACACACACACACACACACACATTTTAGTGTGTGGCTAGTGCATGCTTTTTCTGCTTGTTCTCAAGATGTTAATTTTTCCTATACCACGTGCTTCTACAGCAAGTATAGTCTTACTCAACAGCACCCTCTCCTGTTGGTGCACTGAAACACATTTTTTTTTTTTTTTATTACTTCTTATTAACTTCAGACACCACCAATCCAACTATGTGGTACTGGGTCTTTGAACATGCTATGGAAGCATCTACAAAGCAAGCTTCATCCCAGCTCCCTGAAATACATTTTTTAATGAAGAGTACCTTTGGGGGCAATGTTAGGGGAAGTTTGGTATCTTAGATTTCATGGGATCTTTGTTTTCATGGGTTTTTCTCACCTAAATCCTAACTCTCCGTTTCCACAAGGGCTCCAGCGCTGGTACTGATTTCAGATATTTAATCCACACCCAAATGAAATAGGAGTTTGCAGTATTGTGTCCTCGCTATATATGAGTTAAGTACAATTTTATCCTGCTTTTGTGGGCTTTTTAAAAAAGATGTATGGACTCTTTTCAGAGTCCCCATTTTGTTATGAAAACTTGAAAAATAACAGTATTGATACATTTTTAGGTAAGACTTTCATATAAAAATTACCTAATAGGCTTCATACTCAAGAACCTTACTCCTTCTATACACACATAGAATATTGTGAAAAGGACCTAGGACCCACGTGTCCAGGGTAATCAGTTTGTCCTGCTGTCACTATGTTGTTCAGAGTCATCTGAAATGATCTAGGCTGTTGGTATATATGGACAATCTGTGGCATTACAATCAATGATCTAGACTGTTGGTAAATATGGACAATCTCTGAAGACAGTGGCCACTCTGGCTCTGTAGAGCTGGATTTAATATCCATCTTTTTCCTGATGGCTCCTTGTCAGGTTAATTGTGTTCTCTCCAGATCCATGGCCTTGGATGGTGGGATGGAGACTGTAACTCCTCATCAGATATGAAACAATCTCTCCATGGGAAGCTCTCCTGGCTTGTGAAAGGGACTGACCCCAGAACCCTAGCCAGGAGAAAAGCCTCATACAGGAGAAACAACTGTTTAGTTTCTTGCCACTTGATTTCTTATCATCTTCAGATTGTGGTCCCTCCAAGTACCTGGATAATGGGAGTCAGGATGACAAGGAAGAGCTGAGTGGTGCCCAGTGAAGTTCCTGGAACCACTTACTTACCAAATTTATCAGTCTCAGGTTCATCCTGGATAACTGTCGCATGGCCTACTGCCTGGCATCAGACAGCCCACAGTACCTCCCATTACATTCACAGCTATATACACACTCAATTTAACTAGTCGCCAAGATGACTCTCATTCTTTATTTTGCCTCTCTAACCTAAGTCTCAAATTGGCCCACAAGCATCTGCTACTCAGCCAGTTAAAATCTGAAACGGTAACCACACACAAAAGAGGTCTGAGAGAAGTGAGTGGGCGACGGGCCATATTGCAACAGGGGCAGCGATTGGCTGGCAGCAGTGGCTCTGTCATAGATCCTTCCACTTTGCCTCAAGCTCACCCCCATTTTCTCACCTTGTTCCTCTCTTCCTTCCGGAAGTGCCCCCCCCCACCCCGCCCTGCGCGCTGTTAGTCTAACCATCCCCTTCAACTGAACACACCTCCTAGGTCTGCAGGAGGGTGACTTTCTGCCATGCAAATTTAATTTCATTATATCTTACACTGTCTCAGGTTGCTGAGGTAGCCTCTGCCTGCCATGCACACTCAAACCTCAGTCCCTGCATACCTTACTGCATCTGCCTAGATTTTCTTTCTAGTAAAACTCAGCTCAAATATTAATTGTCCCTTGGTTTCTTTAGCTAAGAGTTACTACTGTTTGCTCAATGAATGGGTTAATTCTAATAGTTATGATCACTCATGTTGTCCAGACAACTGGGGAAGTCAGGGACAAAAATCTATTTACATTTGTATCCTTATGAAGTTTGACAAGACAACCAGTAATAACTGGATGACAAGTCTGACTCCTGGGCTCAGATCCCTCAGTCTACTTAGGTTATGTCGTCCTATAGTAATAAACTCAACCCAGAGCCAGCAAGATCTCAACAGGCAAAAGTGTTTGCCATCAAACCTCAGCGCCCAAGTTTGACCCCTAGGACCCACAGTGTAAGAGAGAAATGACCCCCACAAGTTGTCCTCCGACATCCGTGCAATGCAACAAATACGTTAAAAACTAAAGTCTCGTTGGGTTTCAAAAACCAGCTATTTTCAGCTACTACTCATCCACCATGGACCGGGTGGGTGCATCTCTGCTCATGTCACTAGGAGGTCTGACTTCTTCCACCACGAGCTCTGAAGTGGCACCATCTGGCTACCGTCCTTTCAGTGACTTCAGCATGGCAAATGTCCAAGTACGAGGAAGCCCAAGGAGCAGGGACGTGACCTCCTCCACAAACGAGGAAGCATATGACAAACTACCACACAGCCATCCTATCAGATGGCCTTCCCTATCCTTCTTGGGGCCATGAATGAGTTTAGAGCTGCTTCCAGCTGGTTTCAGCTGCGGGAAGGCCCCACGGAGGAGGAGGAGGAGGACATACATACCAGGGCTAGGAAAGGCTAGAGCTTGTGCCTCCATTTTCTCAGAGTTCTTCTGAAAGGGCAGTAGGTACTTTCTTCATGGCCCCAGCACCCAGCAGACCTTACAAAGGGCTCCAACTCTATCAAGCTTCTGTAAAAACGGAAACTAATGGGCAAAGGGCGGGGCAACATGAGGGTCCCCAAGCAAGGCAACAGCAGGGAAACCAACGGACCAGGAGCATTGCCTGGACCACTACCTTGTTTAGGTTACATTCACGGTTTGCCTCATTTGCAAATTAGTGTGAATAATGCTATAAATGATAATAAACAGCCACAAAAAACAAATGAATTGAATTGTATATTAAGCAGAAAAAAACATTTATTTCTATCAAATTGAATACAAATCAATCTTCAAGCAAGATAACAAAAAAAAATCAATTAACACAATGAATAGTTAGGATAGCATATACAGAACATACTCAGATCCTCTGAATTAAGCATATATGCCAAAAATCAAGAACACCAGTTACCACATTGAAGAGAAGCTGACCTGTCAGCTCCTGGGAAACTTAAGCCGCCATTTTTTCACGGGCCAGTGAACCGAAGACAGACAGGTGGTACTGGGTTAGAAGACTGCCTTGAACTTTGGGGGTCACAGTGAAATGCCAGAGTTCAACACATTCCCCAGAAATGTATTCATCTCAGAAACAAAAATAAAATCAATAAATTCAGTAGTACAAACTCTCATAAAACTGGAAGAGAGCCTGGAGCCCTAACATTGCTTACAGTTTCCACAAAAACCATTTTCTTCCCTGTTCCCCAACCCCAGAGAGCTGATTTTTAACAAGAACTTTTTGTTGACTTCCTATAGTTGTCTGTCACTAGAGTCCCTATGAATATCACTTGTGCACCTTTGCCATCTGGGCAATGGCTCAGCCTACCCTCTCCACACTCAACTACATACTGAATGGTCAAACCAGAGTGCCCCAAGGCACAGGTGATGGCATTTATTCTGGCAAGAACTGTGGCAGTTTGCCACACCAAAAATAAGGAGTGGCATGTCTGGCTAACTTTCATGGTTTAATAGGTACTGGCTTTCTTCATATGGCTTCATGGCTTCCTGACGCCTGGGTCTGAATCCAGCCTGCCTCGGTGCCTTGTATTTAGAGGACTCTTCTAGCAGCTTCCTTTGCTTAGGCCAAGAGTAAACAAAGTCTCCTGCAGCCACTCCAATGGTATCTGCCACTCTTCTGAGCCCACAAGCAGACCTAGCCAGGCTCATTGATAGACCTGGGTTGCTTAGGGCAAAACAGACAGCTAACATCCAATAAAAGGCTGTGGTTTCTGAAGCAGGAAAACCTGGAACTGAGTCATGGCTACTCTGTTTACTTGCATCAAGAGCCTGGGCATGACTTCATAACCTGGACTCTTTTTGTTTAAAGGAAGGATTGTCTGTGTCCACCTCATGGGATGCTGGGAAGATTCACGAAGATGCTTATAGAGGTCCTGAGAGTGCAATCCACTCAGAAGGCCTCCTTCATAGCACCTTTTTGTTATAATACTGAAGGAATGAACATGCAGCATTGTCCAAGCTCTAAGCAAGAAGATTGTGGGGAAGCAAACTGAGTGAAGAGCCAGGCAGAGTCTGTGATTCAAGTCAGACTGGAGTCTCAGGAGCCACCCGGACAGAAGGAAAGGCATGCGTGGCACAGGAAGGAGAAGATGCCCCTTTCACTCCGCCTACGTCAAAATACTTCAGTATGAACTCTCTTTCTACAAAATCACTCAGAGAAGAACAGGCGAGTCTGGTACAGGAAACCAGGTCTCTTTTTAGGTCAATGGGCATGAAAATGAGCAGACCTTGGAAAAGATGGTTTTTTGCCCCATGCTGGTTTCACCGGAAGACAGACACTTCTGACCCCCAGTGTCCCAGTGGTGGGGACCACAGTCTAGTGAGCTTGAAATGTGGGGGAAAAAAAAAAAGAGGGAGAACCAGAGTATGCAGGCAGGGGCCTGATCACAGCCTGTTGCTGTTCCCAATATCTATAGGAAGTGAAGAAAGAAGTTGGAAGATACCCTCCCCGCTCCACTCTCAAGTTACCCAGAATTCCTTTAACTCTCTACTTCTCTTGGTTTGTGGGAATCATCTCGGGGCAATCCTCCTATAAACTGTACAGTTTCTCATACCTGACCTGCTGCCCCAAGAAGCCCGGGGCTTTATCTGTTTCTTCTGACCCCTACCTAGTGACAGCCAGATGCAAGCTTCCAAAGTGCCCAGCATCGATGGGACAATTCCTAGATGGTCACAGGCCTGGGCCAGGCAGAGCCTGCAGTTCAGAAACTTACCTAGTTAACTATCTGATGTCTCTGTGTAGAGAGCATGAGGGATGCTGGTCTGCGTTAACACCAAGGCAGACAACTGAGAAGGACCACAGGAGTCTGGGCAGTGCAGCGAGGAAGACACTCATGAGCACACAGGATACGCGGACGGCAGCGACTGGACTGGGGATTCCCAGGCGGTCTTCAGAATGTAATGTTTCAAAACCACTAAAGTGCTAAGCCTACCCCACACCCCACCCACACACAGACTATGAGATGTCACACTAAATCACCAGTAATAGAGGATGCTCCCTGGGAACAGGTGGGTGCAGGACACCTTTTTTAAGGCAGTGGGAAGAAATTTCCTCATTCTTCCAAGAGAAGAGTAAGAATTATATACACGGTGGCCAACAAGTCTGAAACCGGGGACGTTTTTTAACAAATGCTTTATTGACATGACGATTGACAAAATATTAGCATTTTCATTTCTGGACTTTTTGGCCACCTATAGACTGCATCTTTGGAATCGGAAGAAAACAAAAAGACTCGGCGTTCCCATAATGGTGAAGCTGTCTTTCTCAGTGCAGGCGCAATGTACATCTAGTGCAAGATGCTCCAAGGCTTGTTCCCTTTACTGACTTCTTACCATCTGCTTGGATCACTCACAGAAGAAAAACACTGTCAGCATTATTATTTAGCAGCATGTTCAATATTCATCTTGCCTCATCTAAGGAAGCCTAAACAATCTCATTAGTCCAGTGATTTCCATACAATAACTACATCTATGCAGAAGATACGATCATCCCACATTTCCTTAAGTGAGCATTTCCCTCGTGTTTGAGAATTCCCAAAAGACTTGGGGAATCTTTTTAAAAAAATAAAATAAAAAAATAAAATAAAATAAAAGGTACAGAGTGGTTCAAGACAGTCAGAGCAGCTGTTTAACCAAGTAAGCTTTCCGCCTGGCTCAGATCCCAGTATGAAGGGACTGAATCCAGTCCCCTGATTCTGTTTGTAGAAAGAGGAGTTTAGAGGGATAAAGGCAGGAACTATAATGTTACTGAATGGCCTATGAAGGGAGCAGGCAGACGAGAGAAGACACATCCAGCAGAAACTAGGGTGTCTAAGATTGGAGGGAGAAACCGTCACCATGGAGAAGCAATCACCGAGCGCGGTCAGCAAAAGGGTATGGCAGAGGACAAGCTGGGACCACAGCCCCTTCAAGTTCTCAGGCTTACAGTGCTGTGGTTTCAACAGCCTCTGTGGAGGGTGGCATGAACCAGATTCCTCCACCATCGCATGCAAAATGGCTGTGAGAGCAGCATGTGGCTGTCAACCACCCCATCTAGTGTAGGCTCAACGGTGGTGGAAATCCAGTCTGTACTCACTTTCCCGTGAAGGGCGTAATGCACCTGCAGAGCTATATCTTCTTTTCAAAGGCAGGAGGAGGGTTTCTTTCTTCATGAGTTCTTTCTACCCACTAGATTTGCCTCATTGCTACATCACTTAAACTAGAAAAGATGCTGCACGCTGTCTTGGCTAGCTTCTAATTTGGCCAGGGCACCAGGACTACACGCATGATTGAGTGAACGGCCATGTCTTCTTGGTTCTTCTTCCGATGGCAGGCTCAGTATGCTTCTTTGGATTGAATAGGTGCGATCTTGTTTGAGAAAAGCGTGTAAACATAAGGCCATATTTTGTTAGTCTCCGTCCCAGAAAACTGGTGGAGCACTCCGCGGCTCCTGAAAGACAATCCAATAAACATCATTGAGGTTGTTTAACATCACAGGACAGGCAAATATCCAAGGTTAGAGCAGGCACCATCCCCTGGTCTGTTTGTTCATAGTTTTACAGCCAGCCCTAGACTACTTGAATCACTTATTTACATTGATAGAATGTCAAAATATCTAAGGCAATTAAATAAATAAGATAATGAGGGCTGGGGTGGGGGTGGAGCTCAGTGATGGAACACCTGTAGAACATGCATAAAGCCTCAACTGCTGAAACCCACCCAACCCCACCCCAAGCCCCAAAAGAGAAGTCCATACATAATACAGACAGAGATACCAGTCTTCATGTTCTAATAGTTCCTGACTCAACACACTGGACCATACCCTCGCCCCCCATATACCACTTGTGATGTGTGCCCCAGTAAAATTTATCTGAGGACCAGAGGAAAAAGCCAGCCACTATAAGCAAACATGGAAGTCAGGCAATGGTAGTACACATATTTAATCCTATCACTTGGGAGGCAGGGATCTGTCTGAATCACTGTAAATTCAAGGCCGCACTAGGGAACAGAGCCAAGCGTGGTGACACATGCCTTTAATCCCAGCACTAACCATAGAGGTCTGTCTGGAGGTCTGTACAGACAGGAAGTGACAGAGGTGGGCAGGAAGAGAGAAAGTGATGTAGCTGGGCTGAGAGAGCCAATGAAAGAACAGAATGCTATAGGCTTGGGTAGACAGGAAGTAGCTCTCTCTTTGGAGACCGAGGTGTCTCAGTGAAGTGAGGTTAGCTTGTGGCTTTTCCTATTTCCCTGATCTCAGGTTTTCACCCCTTCATCTGGCTCCACGTTTTTATTTAATAAGTTTTATGTATTTAATTTAGCAATTCATCTACAACCACTCTATCTCTTGACCCACCCTCTGGGAGGTGTGGGCCTTCCGACATTTTTAGCTGGAAGAAGCATTACCTAGCTCAGGCCAGCGTTCCTCCCATCAGGCCCTATGACTTCCTGGTAGGACCCGACCATGAATACTCTAGACACACACTCACTTGTACAGTTCTATGACCGGTTTCGCAGCATCCTTGTACCGCCGTAGCCTGGCAGCAACTGCTTCAGGTTTATCATCTTCCTGTTGGACAAGCGGCTCACCGGTGACGTCATCGATCCCCTAAAACACCAGAGGAGCTAGTTAATGTGGCCAATCCCTGGGCATTTCCAAAGTCAGAACTTTTTTCTACTAAAAAACCACATGATCAAAGTGAACTCCAACCACACAGACGTGGCGTTTCATCATGCTGACCACACGTCCCAAGAAGGGCACTACATCTTAACTAGTCACATCCTTATAAACACATCTCAGTGCTAAATGGCATCTTCAACTCTCAATTCTGGGAATCCTCCCTACACAACATACCTACAATGCCATGCTGGTCCCACTAAACACCCCCTCACCCCGCCAAATGGCTTTGTTTTCTAAATTCTACCTTCTTCTAGGCGGGAAAACTGGGAAGCTGGTAAGGAGACTCACAGGTAGGCCCTTGCTGCCAAGCCTGATGACCCTGGACTCACAAAGTAGAAGGAGACTCCTGCAAAATGACCTTAGTCCTCCACACTTGTGCCATGGTGTACCCACACACGGACACACCCACATAAAAAATACCTGTAATAAAGGCAAGTGGATCTAGCTGTGAGTTCAAGGCCAACTTGATCTACAAAGTTAGTTCCAGACCAGCCAGGGCTCCACACACAAACTAACCTCCTTTTTGGTACTCTAAATCCTCTAGGAAGCATAGCTACCACACGCAGCATCAGTACGAGCATCAGAATTCTGCCCAAGCCCCCAGCTGTTCTCTCTGGGGAAGGCTGCAGAAGTGAGTCTGTCAGAGAAGGTTGGGGAGGAACCACAAGACTCCGGCCACTCACATGGACCATTAGAAGCTGCCCGTGAATTTAAAACAGTGACATCCTGCTGCAGCTGGGGGTTTCGGATATTACAGTGAGGATGCATGATAATGCACATCATTTTCACGGGTGGGGGGGTGTTGGCACGGCAGAAGAGGAGAGGCCGTGACTGATCAATGTTTTACTGATGGCTGCCATGCTTAGAACTCATTGTAGAGTACCAGCAAACAGTGCTACTTCCAGAAGTATCAGAAGGACACTCGGGCAGTGCTCTATGCCAGGGCAGACACCAGTGGTTGGTGCTTATCACAAGTGAACTAGCATCATTAAGGGCAGTGTTGGCACCATGGCAACCAGCAGTGGTGATACCACCCTAAAGTAACTTTTGACTGCTTCCATCTATATTCAGGGCTGTTTCCCTTGGACTAGCTTTCTACACTTCTTACCCTGTAGATATTTTCCCCTGAACAGTCACTGGACAGTATACTCATGCCCCTGCCCAGCACTCGGTGTAGCTTACCTGCACTTGAGGCGGGTTAAAGTCCAAGTTATAGACTCTCCCGCTAGAAGGATGGACCCATCGTTGCCTCAGACGATCCTTAAGTGTCTCAAAAGGAATATTCAAACTGACCACAAGATCCACATCGCAGATTCTGTCCAAGGCTTCTGCCTGTACTAATGTCCTCGGGAACCCTAGAGGCCAAAACAAACAAAGTTCACTGCAAGACACTGTCCATTGAGTATGGGAAATAAGAAAGTCTACATAATCCAAAAGGAGAAAATTAAGAGTCTGTAACTACCTCTGAATGTTCTTTTATGGCTCAGCTTACATGTTTGATCTAGGGTTCACGTGACTGAAAGCAGACTGCACTAGACCAGCCTGGACTAAGCTCTGCCTTACCCACCTCCATGTTCTGTTGGGCAAGCTGCACCTTCTTCATTTCCTCTTCTGCAGTACAGAGTGCAGGCTCCTGTATGGGGCCTTTGAGCTTGCAGTCTGTTATTTATTCTCAGGTTACCACAAGTAACTGCAGGCATATCCTTGAAATCCTGAACCAATAGGTGCCTTTACCCAGATATTCACCTGCATGGTATGTACCCCGTAACCTAACAATTCCACATGGCACACTTGAATTGTGCCAGGAAAAATGACTGCAAACATTCATGATTCCACTATTTGGGAGGATACACCAAGAGCTTCGGGAGATCCAGGCCAGCTTGGTAAATAAGTTGAGACCCTGTCTCAATAAGAAAAAAAAAAATTTTATTTTTTTTTTACCTAAAATACCTAAGCCTGACTGAATGTGATAGAATACACCTCTAACCAACACTGGGGTAGAGAGAGGTAAGCTTTGAGGCTAAGCACAGTCTGCAGAGCAAGTTCTGTAAGGAATCTATAGGGAGACTATCTTTAGTTAAGCCAGATTCTAAAGTAACTAGTCCTTTGAAAAGGATTTGGTTGCTACAAAATCTACAGATCTGTCTACTTTTCTAAATGTGGAAAAGTAACAAAATATAAATCTGGGCTCGTGGGCACTGCTGGTGCTGCTGGTGGTGGTGTTTTCATAATAAGGGATGAGCAGACTTAAGGAGACAGGGAGGTCTAGCCAGCCTGCCTTTTAGTTCCTGTCTAAGCATGACATAAACAGTGGTTACAAGTGGCAGGCCTTGGACAGCCTCATCAAGAAGGCCCTGGAAACAGTCTAAACCTCCACAGATATCTGGGCTACTGTCACAGGTACTGGTGAACAGGCTGCTTTGATTGGACGTAAAGGCAAGGCTTTGAAAGGTGAACTACTCAAGATTTCATAATACGATTCTTAGCCTCAGTTTTAGGGTTCAGGCCGAGAAGAATGCAGATTAGGGTCTTAAGCCCTGGATTCCAAGGGTGGTCTGCATCACTGTCTCAAGCTGGTCATGCAGATGTCATTCTAACATCCTAGGCTGCCAGGAACACGACAGGGCAAGAGTATGGTGAATCTGGCTCTTTCACCACTGGTGCCTGACAGTGTGAGGACCTGTCAATCAAGAACATCTAAGACGAGCTATTCATATAGACAAGGGGAGATTAAAGAGATGTACGTGTTTTGCTTCTCTGACCTATACAGTTAGCATTTGATATCTATTGATCCATACTCCTATGGTGATATTGTGATCCCCAAAATATTGCGCAACCTAGTAAACTCTGGGATCAGAGAACAGAACAGCCACAATATTAAACAAAGAGGTTAGGCAGTGGTAGCACACACCTTTAATCCTAGCATTCCAGAGGCAGAGATCTGCTGGGATCTCTGTGAGTTCAAAGCCACACTGGAAACAGCCGGGCATGGTGACTCATGCCTTTAATCCCAGGAGTGATGGCAGAAAGCAGAAAGGTATATAAGGTGTGAGGACCAGGAACTAAGCTGCTTAAGCTTTTAGGCTTTGAGCAGCAGTTCAGCTGAGATTCATTCTGGATGAGGACTCAGAGGCTTCCAGTCTGAGGAAACAGGATCAGCTGAGGAATTGGCTGTGGCTTGTTCTGCTTCTCTGATCTTCCAGCGTTGAGCCCAGTCCCCGGCTCCAGGTTTGTTTTTATTAATAAGACCTTTAAGATTCACACTACATACTCCCTTCTAGAGATCTACCCTTGGAAACAATGAGACTCAAGTTCCTGGAACAATGACTGAATTGTTAGGACATTGGCTTGTGGAAAGTATCCCTTATATAAATCCCTTATATAAATTAAAAATGATCATGAAAATCTTTGAAGAGGAAAATCCATTTACCAGCCGGGTGGTGGTGGCACACGCCTTTAATCCCAGCACTTGGAAGGCAAGAGGCAGGTGGATCTCTGAGTTCCGGGACAATCAGGACTGTTACACACAGAAACCCTATCACGAAAGGGGGGGCGCATATTTAAGAGTAACCATTTCTGGGGACGTGGAGAGCAGCTCAATAAGAGGGAGGCTGTAAGACTCTGGATTCAAAATCCCCAACTTGCATTTGCAAGTGTGTACACATGCAAGCCAAGGGAGGAGCCGATAGGGGAGATGGAGGGAAGGAGGAAGGGGAAAGTGGACGGAAAGACAGACAGACAGAAAATATTAATCTGACTGAACAGCCTACTACTCACAACGGTAATCTCAGAGACTGCCAACCCAGCGTGGTACTTACCCCACTAAACTGGGTTGCTGACAGATCCTATGGGACCTGTATAGGGCTTATTTGAAGTGCCCAGAACACAGAGATGCCACCTGGGCAGGGATGCTGAAAGTGGATGGGATGCACGGGGACATTTGGTCAACAGGTGGCAGCATTTACAATTTTTCCGTGAGAATTACAACCAGGCAGGGAGGCTGACCCTGTAATCCACATTTGGGAGGCACTGAGGCAGGAGGCCTGCTGTGATTTCCAGGCCAGTTTGGCTAGAGAACAAGGGCCAAACTCAGAAGAAATATTAGGGAATATCAGGGAAAAGGAGAGCGGCTTACTTGCTAGCTGCTTCGTGTCTGGTTAAGTATCTCAGCGAAGGAGAATGAAGACCCAGGTGCTCGCCTCTCCCTCCAGCACGGCTTCGCAGTTTACAGCAACTGACTACCTCCCTCTTCCACATCTGTCACAACCTGCTCCTTAACGCAACCTAGAAGCCATGCTCTTGCTCAGTCCAAGCAGCCACTCCAGGTAGAAAGCTGAAAGAGCCATACTGCACCCCTAACCACACACAGCACCACCAGCTCTCTAGGATCCTCGGGGATTTGTGCACAATGGTGAAGAGTGGCTAAATGCCTTCTGGCCCTCCCAACCATGCCACATGCTGGAGGAGGGCAATGGAGCAGGGTGCATCTGCTTTTCTAACTTGGAGTGCATCCACAGGGGGTGCAGAGCCAGGGTCTACTGCCATTCTCAAGAAAAACAGGACCTCTGCCTGGTTGGTGGGAAGACGGGATGCCAGATATTTACATTATGACTCATAACAGTAGCAAAATTACAGTTATGACGCAGCAATGATAATTTTAGGATGGGGTCACCACAACATGAAGAACTGTATTAAAGGATCACAGCTTTTAGGCAGGTTGAGAACCACTGAAGCACTGGGAGAAGAGATGTGCCATAAGGGGCCTTGCACACCTCTTATAAACCGAGAGACAAATGCTGAGGCAGAGGCAGCTTTCAAATTCAAAACTGTGAACCGGATGGGACAGTACAAGCCTATATCCCGGCACATGGGAGGGTCCCGGTTCACTTTTGAAAGCAACGTAGGATGGAAGGGTTTATCATGGTTTACATATCCCCATAAGAGTCCATTATTAGCTGGGCAGTTATGGCACACACCTTTAATCCCAGAACAGGGGAGGCGGAGGCAGAGGCAGGACAGCCAGGGCTATGCAAAAAACCCTGTGTGTGTGTGTGTGGGGGGGGGGGGGGGGGGGGAGGTATTAAATTTTTAAAAAAGTAAGTAGCTTTAAAAAAAAAAAAAAGAACCCATTATTGAGGGAAGTCAGGGAAAGAATAGAGGCAGGAACCATGGAATGCTGCTTACTGGCTTGCTCCCAGGCCCACATTCAGCTGTCTTTCTTATACTTCCTAGGACCACCTGCTTAAGAATAGGACTGTCCACAGCAATCAACCACCAAGAAATACCCCCCAGACATTCCCATAGGTCAGTCTGAGGGAGACAATTGCTCAGCTGAGAAGCCCTCTTCTCAGCTACGTCTACATTTGTGTCACATTAACAAACTAACCAGCACACCAAGCAGGAGGACCAGAGCTGTATGTCCTGAGTCCAGCCTGGTTATGAGACACTGACTATTTCAAAAAGTCTTCAAAGGGACCTTTGTCAAGTAAAGGCCAATCAATTCTAGTTAGGCAAAAATTTTTGGAGAATGTCTGCTTTGAGATCTCCTGAAATCCTTCAGGAAGGGTTTTTGTAATATAACCAAGTCCTTGGTCTTTACTTGTATTTATATGCATAAGTGGTTTGCCAGGATGTATATATGTGCATCACATGCATGCTGGTGCCTGCTGAGGCCATAAGAGGTTGGATACCCTGTAGTTAGAGATGGTTGTGAGCTGTCTGTCCATCATGTGGATGCTGGATACTGGATCCAAGTCTGCTCTTAACCACTGAGCAGCCTCAAATCCTTGTTCTTAAACCAGTTATTCTAATACAATACCTCTTTCCTCCTAAGGAGGCAAGATGTCCCTTGTGTGGAGACAAAAGCTACCATCCTCAACCTTTGTATAAAGACTCCTCTGTTAAAGAACCCTCTGTTCTCTGAGCACAAACAAGTTGGGGGAAAACAGGTCCCACTGTGTCTCAAGACAAAGGGACAAATGATTTTACCACTGGCCTATTCATTTCTGCACTCAGGAAAATAGCTGGCCAAGCATCCCATGAGGGCTCAGCCATTGGCTGCAGGTGAAGTCTTTGAAATGGACATAACGTTCAGAAAGAAGCCTTTGCCTTGTAAAGTAACCCAGACACAGTGTCTGCCTACATGCGGGGCAGGGAGCTGAGAAACCAAATATGCAAATAAACATGATGCCATGTGATTCTGACAAGGAATGAACCAGGCATGGTGACAGTCCTATAATCCTAGCACTCAGGAGGCGGAAGCAAGAAGATTAGGCGTTTAAAGTCATCCTTGGCTACATTAGGGAATCCAAAGCCAACCTAGGCTACATGAGACTGTTTCAAAAACTCTGAGGAAAAAAAAAACCCACAGTACAAATAATATTGATATTAATTAGTGACAATAACACATTCCTACAATTTAACCATATGTCCAGAACCCCTTAAGAGTTCCATACTTGTGGGCTGAGTGTGGTTGTGCATGCTGGTACACACCTTTAGTTCCAAACATTTGGGGAGGCAGAAGCAGGCAGATTTTCTCTTGGTTTACAAATCAAGTTCCAAGACACTCAGGACTGTAACAGAGAAACCCTGTCTCGAACCAACAAACAAGTGATCTTCATGCTTGTAACCAATATTTATAAAACCTATACCAAAAGCAGGCCTCTTTTATGAATGAGGAAAAACAATTCAAAAGCAGCTTGGTTGCTGGGGGGGGGGGGTGGATGTGCATACACCTTTAATCCCAGCAGACTAGAAGCAAGTGGACCTCTGTGAATCCAAGGTCAGCTTGGTCCACAGAGTGATTTCCAGGACAGCCAGGGCCAGAGAAACCTTGTCTCAAAAAACCAAAAAGAAAAAAAAAAATCGTGGTGCACACAGACCTGCATCAGCTACTTGGAAGGCTGGCTAAGGCAGGGCAGTGGAGGGCAGCCTAAGCAACGTGACAAGTTTTGGGGAACCAGCATGTGGCTGAATGGTGGTAGTGAATTTCCCCAGCATCTCATGAATCACATGATGGAATGAGCCTGTTATCCCAGCACTCAAGGGGTAGATGCCGGATTAGGAGTCAAAGCCAGCCTCTACTGTGCAGGAAACTGGGAACCATCCTAGGATAATACCGAAGAGACTATCTCAAAAAGGGGGATAGGGGATAGAGAGAAAAATCCAAGTCAGGTATCACCTAAGTCTCCCCACGAATGCGACTCAACAATTATTGCTCTTTAGAAAACCATTAGCTAGCTGGTCTCACTAAAATGATCTCTCACCCCTAGTGAAGCTCTGTGCTTTGCTTCGGCACACAATTTAAATGGAAAGTTATTTCTCTTGAGAATATGACGATATTTAGTGACCTGGTTGTTAGAAAGCAGAATCTTGGGACCAAAGTGATAGTTCTACAGTTAAGAGCACCTGATGTTCTTCCAGAAGACCAGAGTTAAGTTCCTAGTGCCCATACTTGATAGTCTCCCCAGGCACATGCTCAGACATGGCATACACTTCAAACATACACACGTGCGCGCGTACACACACACACACACACACACACACACACACACACACACACACACGCACAAATTTGAAAGATAAATTAATTTTGTTTTTCGAGACGTTGTTTCTCTGTGTAGTTTTGGGGCCTGTCCTGGATCTCGCTCTGAACTCAGAGATTTGACTGTCTCTGCTGGGATTGAAGGTGTGCACCACCACCGGCCCAGCTATAAATTAAAAAGGACTTGGCAAAAATTATCTGATCAAGCAGGGTGGTGGTGGTAGTGGTGGTGGTGGTGGTGGTGGTGGTGGTGGTGGTGGTGGTGGTGGTGGCGGCGGCAGCATACACCTTTAGTTCCAGCACACAGACGACAGAGACAAGTAGCTCCGAGTTCAACACAGAGTGAGTATCAGGACAGCCAGGGCTGCAGAGAAACCCTGTCTCAAACCCGCTGCCCACCCACCCCCCCAATTTATCTCATCAATTTTAATGCACAAACTAAAAGATGTGCCCATCTGGGTGATAGCATCATGGTTACCTAGTTACAAAAATAACCACACCAAAAAAAACCAAAAAACAAAAAAAAAAACCAAAAAACAAAAAACAACAAAAAAAAAACCAAACCCAACAAAGTCTGATCATTGCTATTGGCATGACAAGGCCCCTTTAAGGTTCACGAATCTCAACAGTTGGTTCCCAACTGGCAGTTTGTTTGGGGGAGGGGGGGTTCTTGAACTTTTTGGAGGTGCAGCCTGGCTGAAGGAAGCATGATTCTAGGGAGGGATAGGTTGAGAGATTTATAGCCTTCTAGTCCTTCCCTCTCCTTGTGTGCAGGTGATATGTGAACAGCCAGCTTCCTGCTTCCGCCACCATGCCATGCCTTCCTCACCAAGATGGGCTCGATCGATTTGGGACCATAAGCTGCAATAAACCCTTTCTAAGTTGCTATTGATCATGACATTTTATCACAGCAACAGAAAATTAATAGCACTGATCCTTCAGGAAAGAAAATCAAGCCCACAGGGAGGAGACACCTTGATCAAGGTCTCCCCGTGAAGAACAAGAGAGAAAAGATTTGACACCAAAACAGGTTTAAAAAATGTGCCCATGGCCAGGCGGTGGTGGCGCACGCCTTTAATCCCATCACTCGGGAGGTGGAGGCAGAGGCAGGCAGATCTGTGAGTTGAGGACAGCCTGGTCTACAAAGCGAGTTCCAGGAAAGGCGCAAAGCTACACAGAAAAAATGTTCCCACACAAAAAAAATGAATGAAAGTGAGCCAAACTTCTTTATATTTTTTATATGTATGGTCTCGCTATGAAGCTAGACCTGGATGGCCTGGAACTTGCTAGGTATGACCTCAAACCTGCCTCTGCACCATGCTGGCTGAGCTATAGTCAGATAAGCACCACTGCTCAAATTCTTCACCATAAATATAGAAAACCTTATCAAATATATATATGCACTGTGTTGGGGCCTCCAGAAATGTGACACCAAGGCTATTCTAAACATAAGCCCATTACTTTTCGTAATTCCAATTCCATTTATCTCTCCTGAACTTAGATGTCACCTCATCTAACAGGTTGGCACCATGTCCATCTTCCACCCCTGCTGTGTCAGAGTGCTTAAGTATGCTTCTATACACTGTGTGTGTGTGCGCACATGTGTTTTGTTTTGTTTGAGCAGAGGCTCGAACCCAGGGCCTTGCATTTGCTAGGCAAGCGCTCTACCACTGAGCTAAATCCCCAACCCCACATGTGTTCTTGTATGCACACACTCCAGTGCTCACACACATATGCTATATATATAGCACATCTGTGGAGGGTCGGAGGGCAACTTTTCGGAATCAGCTCTCTATCCACTGTGGGTTCCAGGAATCGCACTGAGGTCATCAGGCTTCGAGTGGCAAGCAAGCACTTTCACCAATGGAGCCATATCACCAGCCATAATCCCTCCTCAACACATGTTTTCCTCCCTCCCTCCCTCGCTGTCACCAGCTCAGTGCAGAATCAGCTCCACCTGTATCCCACATACTTTAGAAATCTGCAGAGCTGGCTTCTCAATACATGGAAGCGCTCATAAACTCTCAAAGTGGGGCTGTTCTCCATTCTACCCAACAGCAACTCCTCAATAACCTTCTAAACAGATCTATAACACATCCAGAATCACACACTATCACAAGGGCAATGGGAAACTGCTCCAGGCATTCTCTACGGGAGGTGATGAAACAGGAGTGTATTGTTCCTTCCCAGTAGACATCTGCTGCCCAGTGGGGAATGGCGCTCCTCAGAGGTAGGCCTCAAAAAGGAAAATACAGAGGAGATGAGGTCAAAGCCAGTTTAATGTGCTAAAACCAACTCTGCAAAGAAAGGGCAGAACCCTCAGCCCCAGGACCCCTGGCCCACTTTCTTCACATGGACCTCCTTCCAAGGCCTGAGTGGGTGGGCAGGCATGCTGGCATGTCTCGGGTCTGAGATCACTTGACTGGAAGACCAGCAGACAAGGCAAGACTGTGCATTCAAAACAGCCTGACTTCTGGGCAGAAGAATGAATACATTAAAAATAGAATTCCCTTCAGAAAGAACCGGTGAGGTCGTACTGTTTTTCACAATGAAATGCAGCCTGTTTAATACAATTCCAGCTTCTTGAAATGAGTCTCGACACATGTGATTGATTGCACAGTTGAAAAACATCTGGCAACAGAAAGTTTCTGAATTGAAAAGCAAGTGTGTGAGGAAGCAAGCTATGGGGGTGACTTCACCACTGCCTTGCACTCTCTGCACTGCAGAGGCCTCTATGCTCAAGGCCAACACCTGAAGTTCCTCAGGTGTCACATATAGGGCTATTGGAATCAGAATTAACTCACGCTCAGCTATATATATATAATGAGTTTAAGGCCAGCCTAAGATACAAGAGACCTTGTATCAAAAACAGGGGGAGGGAGATGGGCACCAGGTATAACACCACACCCAGCAAACTGCAGGGTTTTTACCATAAGAAACGAAATGATGCTACTGAGGGTGTGAACCTTTAATCCTACGAACTAGTGAGGCAGAGGCAAGAGGTTCTCTGAGTTAGAGACCAGCCAGCCCGGTCTAAAGAGTTCCAGGTCAGCAAAGGCTACACAGACCCTGCCCCCAAAATAAATAAAACAAATGTATTATTAGTAGCAAATGTTTGGTCTGTATACCTATTTTAGAATTTCATATTACGTTTATTTATTTGGGGGGCGGGGTGGGGGTGGGGTAAGCATGAAAGAGTATGCCTGTAATGGTCAAAGAACAAGTTATGGGATTCAGTTCTATTCCTCTACCCTTAGGTACAAGGGGTCATGTAGCTCGAGTTTTCTGGCCCTGCCTGGCCCATGGTCAGGACAAATCTCTCACCTGCCAGTCCCGCAGCTGCTTAGACACAACTGAGTAAACACACAGAGACTTACAAACTGTATGACCACAGCAGGCTCATTGTTATCTAGTTCTTATATATTAAATTAACCCACATCTATAAATCTATACCTTGCCACACGGCTTGTGGCTTACCGGCATCTTAACATCTTCCCATGGCGGCAGGTGGCAGCATCTCTCTGCCTCAGCCTTCCACTTCCCAGAATTCTCCTCTCTCCTTGTCCCGCCTATACTTCCTGCCTGGCTACCGGCCAATCGGTATTTAATTTATTAACTAATCAGAGGAACACATTTAACATACAGACCATCCCACAGCAACAATGTGTGAGATTGAGACTTGTTTAGAGGTACAGATGAATGGGAAGTCAAGGGGGAAGGAAGAAGTATATGTACCTTCCTTGGAAGTGATCACCATGGTTTTTTGTTGTTATTGTTTTTACACAGGGAAGAGCGGAAACCCAGTCCCCCACTAACACAAATTATGCAGTCAAGTTTCCCCCATTTGGGGAAATTACAGGGGTCAGCACATCCAGAGTGCAATGGATAAGCCTCGCCCTGGGAAAACCACCTTCGTGGTCTCCCCTGCCAGGTAAGTATCACTATGGTTCTTGAGGATTCCAGTTAATTACCATGAGACTTGTACAACATCAGGAGCGTGGGCCCCTACCAACTCTGGCTTCTTGAGTTGGATCATGAAACCTCTCCTCGTGTGTGTGCCTTACTGAGATGCAATCGATTATGACAGGATGCAGCTGAGGGGGCCCTCACTCTGTTGTTTGATCTTGTGGTTTGAATAAGAAATGTTTCCTGCACCTCAGGCATTGAAACTTAGTCCCAGCTGGCATTGCTGTTTGGGGAGATGGCGTGCAACAGACAGACAGACACACACACACACACACACACACACACACACACACACACACACACACCCCTCGCCTTGCCACGCTTCCATTTTGTTATCTTGCTTTGTGTCTGCTGCTGAAGGTATGACCCCTCTGCTTCTTCTTGCTCCGGCTGCCTGCTGCTGGGTCCCTGCCATCATGGACTCACTCTGGAACCCTAGTATACTCTTTCTTCCATAAACTGCTTATGATCGTGGTATCTCATCACAGCAACAGCAGAGTTGCTAAAAGACCCACCCTCACACACAACTTCAAACTAAATAAAACGTTTTGTTCACCCATGACTCATCTTAACCACTGTCATAACAATGCAAGCTGACCAATGCACCAAATAAAAATCTTTTTGAAAACCAACCATGGTAGCCCCCATCTGTAATCCCTGCATTGGGAGGCTATAGAGAGGATTATCTGGAGTTTGAAGTCATCTGAGCTACACAGTGAGACTCTACTTCAAAAACAAAAAAACGGGTGTTTCTTTTCCAAGCGCCATGAAGGTAGATAACTGAACATTTTAACAAGGATAGCGCTGGCCAGGCAGAACCCACACCATCCCCCACCCGACTTAGTGTTCCCTTGGCTTGTATCCACTGTGCTGATTTCCACCCACAGTTAGCAGACTGCTTCTCCAAAGCCATATGGACCAAGACGATGACTCATCTGTCATCTAGAATTCCTTCCAAGACAGGCCTGTACACATCCAATCACCTTTAGCACACTCAACAAGCATTACCCTCTCCTAAGCACAAGCATGTGCCCTGCCAACAGAAGGGGTCTGAAGTCAGAGCACAGAACATGGGGACCGACCAGGCAGCCCTGACACACACCCGCACAGTGTCAAATGGACAGATTCCAGAGCTTTGAAGAAAATCAAAACCGAAAATGACCAGATGGGTTTTCAGGAGAGGAAAACTGAAGCAGTTGGAAGACTGACGGGCTTCACTAAAACAGGCTGGTGGTGATGGAAGAGGACTAGAGAGTCTCTGAAAGAACAGCTAAGACAGAAGCAAGCAGGAAAGGAGGCGAAGCGTCCACAGATGACTGACTTTGCAACTCCACAAGGCTAAATCTTTAAAGCCTTTTTTCTGCTGTTTTCTATTTTTCACAGGTTTCTGATCTCCTTGAGATGTGCCTGCCTCTGCCTCCCAGTGCTGGGATTAAAGGCGTGCACCGCCAGCAGCTTCAAGCTATTTTTGAACTTTGTGCTTCATGTAATAACCTACAAAATCCCAGGCCCTGTACACTAGCCATGCCAAATACATAAACCCTCATGGCATTTACTCAACTGTTACACTTCTAAGCATTTTTACATCCAGCCGAAACTCTTTCCTAATCCATCGTCCTCAATGAATCAAATGCACAAAACAGCATGGTGACCTGCCCAAGGTTACATACATACACACTGTCTGGGAGAAGAGTTAAGATTCAAGGAGCAGTCTGACCCCAATACCCATTAGCCACCTCTTGAAAGGAATTTAGAGACAATGACCCCTAAAAGTACACAAATTTTATTCCACAAGGCATGAGCCCTTATGATTAAAGAACTTTAAAGGAATTACTGACAGGTATCAGCAAATCTAGAGCTCATCCCAAATACACACACACACACACACACAAACTATTTGTGAAACAAGTACAATAAATAGTACACACCTATATATTGCCACTGCTGGGGGTTAAGTGTCACTCAGCTGTGAACCCTGCATGGGACTTGCCAGGTGAACTATACCAACCAACAGATGCAATAGTGGCACCCCTGCTTTGGGGGATAATAACCAGCTGCTTTCTGATTGGATCTGAGGTTCGAGCCACAGGAAGGAATTCACATCTGGTACTGTAAACTTGTTCAAAGGCCTAGTGGGGGTCCTATCTGTCAAACTGACTTCCAAGTATTTATGTTCATGACCACAGGTTAGTGCTGCCATCAGGTTTGGTCAAAGCAGCTTCTGTTTGCCATGGGTGGCAGTTAAAGTAGAAGCTGTTAACTGTTCAACGTGCTAAAAATAAATGGCTGTTTAGAATTCATCCATAAACAGGGCATCTGTGTTATCAACCTATCCACACCCATAACCACGTCCACCGAGGCTTAGCAAACACCACAGACCTGCAGTGTGTGCTGGCTACCTTTATGTCCACTTGACACAAGCTAGGATCTGATAGGAAGGAACCTCCCTCAATGGAGGCCTGTCGATCGTTTTCTTATTTAGTGATTGATGTGGCCCAGCCCATTGTGGGATGGCGGGGGTGAGGGGGACGATGGTCCTGGGTGCTACAAGAAAACAGGCTGAACGCGCAAGTAAACCCATGGCCTCTGCATTAGCTCCTGACTCCAGGTTCCTACCCTAACTTCCTTCTAGGATGAACTGTGACGCGGGAGTGTGAGCAAATCACAGCAACTCATTACAACAGGGTGAGAACCGTGAAGGCCAGCAGAAAGAGGTGTGTGTGTGGAAGGCTGTCTTCTAGGCATGACGTGGCCTCTGTACTTTTGAACTCCCGTCAGTTGTTATTACTTACACAAATCTTGCCTCAAACTGGGCCCACTGGCACTCTGTTCTGGAAAGGTTCGCAAGGCTCTGCCACTCCCTGAGACTCACAGGCAATTTAGTGGGGCATTTTCCTCAGTGGTGCAGCGGCTGGGAAGTCGCCCGGTCTCCTGTAAACAAGCTCTCACCCACGCTCCTTAATTAAACTCACCGGGCACACATAAAAAAAAGTAAAAAATGAAATAGAAAAATAGAATGGGACTAGGTGGGAAGCGGGAGCTCAGCTGGAGTGGGACAGCAGATGAAGAGCAAATATGATCAAACACAACATATTTATGTACAAAATTTCATGATGAAACCCATGTAAGTAATATGTAGCAATAAAGATATTTTAAGTACTCCTCCTAATATTAAGGTTATTTGGTTATTTGATCACAGTGACGGACAATTTGAGTAACTGACACAAAAATCAAAAGGATTTTCTTTGCCTTTTTCTTCAAAGCTCAGAAAATGCTAGGCTGACTCATGGCCCGCTTGCTCTGTACCTACCCTCCCACTCAAATCTGTATTTTCTAAACCATATTTTTCAACCTGAGGAGCATGCATCTTCTCGACTACATTTTATGTGTGTGAATGTTTGCCTACATACTCGCATGTATGCCATGTACATGCCTGCTGCCCCAGGAGGCCAGAAGTTACTGGATCCCCTAGAATTGGAGTTACAGATTCCAGTGAGCTACCATGTATGTGCTGGTAAGCAAACCCAGGTTCCCTGCAAGAGCAGTAAACGCTCTTTAACCACTGAGCAGACCCCCACTCACCTCCAAAAAATTAACCTAACCCTTTCTTTCATCAGTAAAACAATGTTCTCCTGTGTCCTTAGAGAACCATAAAATTTACGTTTTCTCTTACAGCTTTTTTTTTTTAAACATTTCTTTACACAGCTTACTCCTTTCCTGAGACAGCTATTAGCACCTTTTAAAAAAAGTGTCTTAAACTATTTACCAAAAAGGAGATCAAATAAACATCCTTAAAGAAACACCCCTGGGCAGAAATTCAGAATGGAATGTAGTTGGATTCTTTGCTCTTTGCTCGTTGGGGGCCCAACACCCAGCTCTCAGATAATACATGGAGAGTTATTACTTATGAATACCCGGCCTTAGCTTGGCTTGTTTCTAGCCAGCTTTTCTTAATTAAATGAGCCTGTCTATCTTTTGCCTCTGGGCTTTTACCTTTCTCTATTCTATATACCTTTCTTTACTTCTTACTCCATAGCTGGCAGTGTTAGCTGGCCCCTGGTGTCCTTGCTCATCCCCCACCTCTCTTCTCATTTTTCTCCTATTTATCCTCTCTGCCTGGCAGCCACCCCCTATTGATTGCTATTCAGCTCTTTATGAGACCAATCAGGTGTTTTAGGCAGGCAAGGTAACAATAGCTTTATAAAGTTAAACAAATTCAACATAAAAGAATGCAACACATCTTTGCATTTTAAAACAAATATTCCACAGCACAAAAGAATAGAACACATCTTTAACTAATATTTCACAACAATGGAATGGCTGGATTCTAAGAACACACAGCACCTCACTGCCCCACAAAGGCCCCACTCTATAATCCATTGGCCTAGAACTCACTATGATAGCCTAGGCTGGCTTACAACTTGCTGTAAATCCCCTGCCTCAGCATTCCAAGTGCAGAGGTAAGAGGTACCCCCACATACACATTTTTACAGTCACCTTCCCTCTATAACCAATACAGGATTTCTAGACAATCCCAGTGAATGAAAACACCTCTTAATTTAAGATGGTACACCCAGTGTAACCTCATTACAGACACCATGGAACTAAGGCAATGGCTGTGGGCTTCCCTCAGGTCAAAGCTTTCATAGTAATAGTCAGCAGGCAGAAACTTAAGAGGTGTCACCACACTGGGTTTCCAAATTATAATGTAAAATCAACGACAGGTCTGGGAGAGGGACAGTTGTAAAAACTATGAGAATGATCAAGGGTGCTAAAAGCCCAGCCTGCCCATTACCCACTTACCATCTAGCAGCCAGTGTTCAGTGCTCCGTGTCTCCAGTTCTGATACCATTAGGCGTGTGATCACATGATCTGGAACCAAAAGACCTTTTTCTAGGTACTGCTTTGCTGTGTCACCAACTTCTGTTTAAAAGAGAAGGGAAAAAACACTCAAGAAGTCTTCCAAGATGGGTGTATTGGCACAAGCACTTAGCACTCAGGAGGCAGATGCAGGAGGGTCAGAAGTTCAGTGTCACCCTCACAGCTACCAGCAAGTTCTAGGCCAACCTGGGTTCTATGAGATCTGTTTCCCAAACTGTGGGAGAAGTTAAAACGCTTGACAGTTCAGCCTTCTGGCTCATCATCCATGACCCGGCAGCAAAGTTGAAAGGGGGTAACTTACAGCTCTTACAATGGGACTCTGTTGATTATTTAACGCCTGTAGATTAGAAAAAGCAACTCTTAGAGATATCACAGGCAAAAATCCAAGAAAAAGAATGGCCAAGATTAAAATGAAGAGGGAGATGGGACACAAAGAAGCAGCACTGGAGGTAAGCCCCAGCCTGGGCACCAAGGTCCCAACAAAGACAATAACAGGACCAAGGGAGCATAGTGCTGCATGCTTTAATCCCAGCACTTGGGAGGCAGAGGCAGGTGGATCTGTGAGTCCAAGGCCAGCCTGGTCTACAGAGTGAGTTCCAGGAGAGCCAGGGCTACATCGTAAGACACGGTCTTGAAAAAAGACCAAAAACCACCCATCCCACCCCACCCCGTTCCCCCCAAAAGCAGGTGTTCATCAGGCAGTGCAGGAAGACTGAAGAAGACTCAACCATTCCCTGGGTCAGAGGGCAAGAAACCATTCCAGCTGGCACATGACTTTAATCACAGCACTGGGGAGACAGAAGCAGGTAGATCTCTGAAAATGAGGCTGGTCTAATCTACAAAGCAAATTCCAGGCTGGTTAGGCCTATCGTTAGGCCCTGGTTTTGGTTTTACTCAATTACTGGGCAAACCTCAATGAAACACTTCACAATTAGGATAAGAATTTATACTGGATCAAGCTGATAATAGAAAAATGAATTTAAAAGTGGAAAAAACCACCACATAGGTAGGCATGATAGTCCACACCTATTATCCCAACACTCAGGAGGCCAAGGTGAAGGATCAATAAGGCTAAGTTAGAAAGGAACACACACACACACACACACACACAGACACACACACACACACACACACGCGCGCGCGCGCGCGCGTTTCTTTTCCTGAGCCTCAATAATCAGATGGTACCCAGTGACACGGTTGTAAAGGCAATTTGGTGTTATTAGTGCACTGCCAAGCTCTAAATGGATGTGCATTTTAACCATACTTCAGAGAAAAATAGTTTCTTATATGCAGGAACCATTACATGAGGCTAGCAGACAAAAGACTGGGTTAAACCTACACATTTCTAGAACTGAACATTTTCTACAAATGAAGTCCTCTGCTGACCAGGGATCTGAACCACTAACAGTCACAATTGCGCAGGAAGGAAGTTCTTACAGAAATACAAAAGCATGCAGGCGACATGGCTCAGTGGGGAAAGGTGCCTGCTGCCAAACCTGAGACTTCAACACCCTGGGACCCACAGGGCAGAGTGAACAGATGCCAGCAAACTGTCCCCTTACCTCCACGTGCTAGGGTACATACCTGCACACTGGGATGGGTGGGTGGGTAGGTGGATAGGTAGGTAGGTATCTAAGTATATTAGCAGCGGGGGAAATGCCTGGAAAGTACAGACAGATATTTATAGACACACAGAATAAGTAGAATATCTGAGGATATTACAAGGAAAATGAACAGATAGACAGACAGAATAAGTAGACTATTCAAGAATATTACTAGGACAATGCCTGAGAAGTATTTTGGCCTCAAGTTTGTGCAGACCCACTGCCTCCCCAGCTGGAGTCAATACTCACTCCCATCCTCAAGTGAAGCACTGACCGCAGGCTGTGGAAATCTCCATCCAACTCCTGTAGGTTGGCTAAAGACACAGGTCCATGTGGGCTACCCAGCCCCAGTTGATACATCTACAACACAACCCCTCCACCTGAGGCTTGGGGAACATCTCAGGAGAGGCGAAAAGACAGCTAAGAGCCAAAGGATGGAAGTCTGCTGTAAGATTGTGCCCCCCAATGTGACAAGGAAGCCACACCCACAACATCGACACTACAGCTACTTAAACTTTAAGACCTGAACAGTGAGCTCTCCAGTGGGTTAACACAGATGGGAAAGCCTTTGGAGCCTCGCACATAGATGCTAGATGAAGAGTTACAGGCTGATAATGACCAATGAAAGAGGAAGAATTAAATCTTCTCCAACTGTTTATCCAATACCAAGGGGTCAATACCAAAGGCAAATACATACAAACAACACTAAAATAGATTCAATGGGTTGTATTCACTCATTTCCCCTCTTTTTTATTTAAAAAGGAGACAGGGTGTCTCTATGCAGCCCTGGCTGTCCTATATACTACCATAGCCTCAACTAGAACTCAGAAGAGATCCACCTGCCTCTGCCTCCTGAGTACACCACCACTCCTGACTATGTATTTGTGTGCATGTGTATGTGACAATAATAAAGAGGCTGTGAATCTGAGGTGGGGGAGAGGGGGTAAGAGAGATTAGAGGTGAGGGAAAGATGGACTAAATTATCAAATTACATTTTAATTGAAAAAGAAAACACAGGTCCAAGCCAGGTATGGTGGCATATGTCCATAACCACAGCTGCTGGAGGATTAAGGCAAGAAGACAACCTGGGCTACAGAGACCCTAAGATTTGTAGCTATGATCTGAGATGGCTCAGTGGGTAAAGGTACTTGCTGTCAGGCTTAACCAGCAGAGACCTGAGGATCCCCAGGACCAAAATAGTTGGAGATAAGAAATGATCCTCACAAGTTGTCCTCAGACACACTTCATCATGGCACTTATATACACATGTACATATATAAATTTTGAAGGAATCACATTTATTCAACAAGTATTACTACTCCTTGCAAACTACATAGTGGGTAGTACTTTTTGGATATACAGCAATGAAGAAAAGCTCCAACTTATTGATAACATGGAAATGTATTTCCCTGAGAACAACGACATCCATTAGCTGACAACTTAACACACCACACAGCACTATGCTTCAGGTAGTTTTAGTGCTCTGCCCTAAAAATCCTCATTAAGGTCCTCACCTCCAGAGATGAGATGTGACATCTTCATTGGCATACTTCACACACCATAAAATTTCCATTTCATGACATTCCACCTTGTGACTTTTAGTACCTTCTTTTTTGAGCTGAGGATTGAAGCAGGACCTTGCGCTTGCTAGGCAAGCACTCTACCACTGAGCTAAATCCCCAACCCCGTACATTCTTAATGTTGCACAACTGTTACCAGTGCTGAATTAAGACTTCTATTGCTGCTGCCACTGCTCTTTGCAACTGAACATGGCCTTGTGTCCAAAAGGTGAGCACTGCACCACCAGTGTGGCAGTTCTAATTTCAGAAAGCTATCTATATATCCCAAAACAAGTTCTATGCCCAACCAACTCCCTCCCTCCAGCACCACCTCCCTCTGGTTCTATGTACACGCACTCACATGCACACAAGTGTGCCACACAGTGAGGAGAGAAGAGGAAGAATTAGTTGGGGAAGAGGAAGGAGCAGAAAGACTGAGACTTAATTCAATACTGTATCTTCATGGTGCACGTATGAATGAACGAAAACCCTGGGAAAGGTAAAGTTCACTCTAACAAAACACAGCTACTATCCCAAAGACAAGGCTGAGGCAGGGGTATCATGAGTCCAAGGCCAGGGAGACAGTATCAAGAAAGAGGTGAAGAGGGGCGGGGAGAATGATGGTGACAGGGTTGGGGATCAAATTCACTTGCCAGAATGTTTGCTCAGCACACACAAGTCCCTGGGTACTATCATGGTGGGGTGTAACACCTGGTGTGGTGGTGCACGCAGGAACCCCAACACTGGGCGAGTAGAGACAAAGGTCATCCTTGGCTATGGGAGAGATTGTAGACCCGTCTGAGCAATGACAAAGGAATGGGAGGCTGTGCCAGCCAAGCATAAGACAAAGATGCAGAAGCAAGGGAAGGAGTCCTTCGACTGTCCCTTGAGAGAGTACCTTGGCTTGATCCGAACCAAGCTTAAAATAACCCTGTGGAAGACTTCCAGCACTCACTGCAATATGCAAGTGACAGAAGGGTTCAAGTGTAGCACACTTCCCCAGCTATTTCAGACCTTGTGGCCTCCCTCTGAAGGATGACAGGCAACATGTCCACTGCCATGACACAACAAACACATGACCCATCTCTCAACCTCCACCCACCACAAAGACCCACAACCATAAGAACAGAGCACCTTGTCACAAGACAGGTCACCCCAAGAACTGTCCCTGTGCCTGCCTAACCAGGTAACTTGGAATAAAAAGTACTCATTAAAAGCTAATAATGCCAGTATGTTACATGAGTTACAACAGAGCTGATCGAACTTCCCAAGGAGTCCAAATACTGCTCGCAGGCGCTCTCCTCCCCACCCCCCACTAAGGGGAATGCCGGGGTATCTCTAACACAGACTGGCCTCTAACTAGAAATCCATGTGCTTCATTCAGCCTCCCATGTATAAGGATTAGAGGGTGTGTATCACCTTCCTGGGAAAATTTTTTGAACTTAAAATCTACAGAGCTTAAGCTAAGTGGCTCATCCTTCCAAAGTTCATACATCCAAGAAAATTTCGTTAGCTCACTGTCTGGGGTTTTAAGGCTGCCTACATTCATGGAAGCAACTAGTAGATTACTGTGGTTGAGTATATACCATAGCCAGATGCAAGCAGAGAGCATGCAGGACCCATTGTTAATATTCCTAAAATGAAAAGAAAAGGCCTCTTTCTTTGGAACTAGGGAAGGCAGTGTGTAGGGGGCCGTCTTCAGAAGGAGCATGAGAAACACAGAAACTCTGGAAGCTCACCCCACAACTACCTTCGTAACACTGTCACCTCACACACTCAGAGAAGGAATGAGTTCCCAATAACAGGAGTAATTTCAGAAGGATGTATGTGGCAGTCAGAGGGAACCCATACTGTCTGGGGCTGGCTGCAATTGTTGGTCTTATCGCTTGAATAACATGTGATTCCACTAAGAACTCATTGAGCTGGGATGTGATGGATGCCAGGCCCTGCACCAGCCTACCACCCTATCCCAGTGTTTCAAGCTTCCAACAGCAAAATGCCATGGCAATCTGTCAATGGGCAGAAAATTAAAGCCAGTAATTACCACAATTGAATTACAAAGTCCATATATAGTGACACACACCTATAATCCTAATTCTTGTGAAGAGAAGTCAGGAGGATTGCTACAAGTAAATTCAAAGTCAGCCCAGTATACATGGCAAGTTCCAGGCACCTAAGGCTACACAGCAAACCCCTGTCTCAAAAAGACAAGGAAGGGCTGGCAAGATGGCTCAACCACTAAAAGCATTTGCCACTGAGCCTGACAACCTGAGTTAGATGCCCGGGATCTACAGAGTGGGAGAGAACCGATTCCCCTCAAGTTATCCTCCATCATAACCCCTCCAAACTTGGGGGTGTGGTTTTGGAAGATCTAGGTGATACAGCCTTGCTGGAGGAAAGAAGTATGTCACGAGCGCATGTGTGTGCTGGGGATGGGGGCAGACATTACAAGTTAAAAAGCTCACCTACTTCAGTTTACTCTCTGATGTACGCCTGTGGCTGAGGATGGGAGTTCTCAGCTTCACGCTGCCACCATGCCTGCAGCTTACTGCCAAGCTTCCCGACAGAGTCTCATCTCAATGGAACCATTAGCTAAAAGAAATCCTTCCTCCTAGAAGATACCTTGTTCATGTTTTCTCACAGCAACAGAAAGTAACCAATACAATGCTCATCTGTCTTTCACTGGCAAAACCCATTTTTCTTCCTAAAGAACCTGGCCAATTACACAAAATTATTATGAGTAACATCTTGCAAAATTTTATGGAAAAAAATCAAGATTATGAGACATAGGGCAGTTGCTAGCAAGAACAGGGGTACAAGGGGGACACTTAAGAGTTACCAGTAATGTTCTATTTCTTGGACTAGAAAAGAATACCTAACTGCTGCCCCCTCCTCTCTCTGTCTTTGTTCTGACCAAGTGAGAGCAAACTGATTCAGAAGTCAAGCTAGTCAAGTGTCTACCGGGCAGCAACTTCCCATGATGCCTGGCTGGGTCCCTACAGCCAAACTCTCTCCCTACAGCAACTTCCCAGCTGGGTCCCTACAGCCAAACTCTCTCCCTACAGCAACTTCCCACGACGCCTGGCTGGGTCCCTACAGACAAACTTTCTGCATCCATTCAATGCCTCTGGGAAAAGATTTGGCAAGGAACCAATTCCTTCCCAAGGCTGCACACCCTCTAAGTACCAAACACAATGTCGAAGGGACAAAATTAGAAGAAACTGGGGTCCCCAAACTATAGCTTTTTGGTCCTACAGACTAAATTTTCTCTATGTGCAAGAATATTTAAGCATTACTTGAAAAAATACTGCATCCTCCTATAAGCTGTCCTTCATATTACTTTGCTAAAAAACCTCTTACAAAAAGAAAGTACACTTGGGCAAGTATGGTGACACATGCCTTCAAACCCATCACTCAGAGTCAGAGGCTGGAGGAAAGCCAGCCTGGTCTACATAGAGAGTTTCAGGAAAGCCAAGGCTACAGAGACCCTGCCTTAAAAAACTAAAAACACTTAAAAAGGGAGTCACGAGGGAAATGCTCATGATATTATATATATATATATGTCTGAAAGCTTCAGAAAAAGATATTTTAGCCGGGTGGTGGTGGTGCATGCCTTTTAATCCCAGCACTCAGGAGGCAGAGGTAGGTGAATCTCTGTGAGTTCGAGGCCAGCCTGGACTACCAAGTGAGTTCCAGGAAAAGGTGCAAAGCTACACAGAGAAACCCTGGGGGGGGGGGGGGGGAGAAGACTTGCCGGGGAGGAGGGGCTAAGTAGGTAAGAGTACTTGCTGGGCAATCATGAGGACTAGAATTTGGATCCCAGCACCCCTATAACAAATCAAGAATCCCATAAATGTCTAACTTCAACGTCCTCTTCTTGCCTCCAACATGCGTGTGCACAATGTGTGCATGCCAATGAAATGACTCAGCAGGTAAAGGCATACACCACCAAGCCTGGTGACCTTTGTTCGTTTCCCAGTACCCATATGGTAGGAGAAAACCAACTCCTGTAAGCTGTCCTCTGATCTCCACGTACACTGTGACACAATACAGGACCATACATATGTAATTTTAAAACCTTTTTTGAAACAAAATCTAAAAAATAACTTGCTCCAAACAATTCAGTCAATAAATAAATAGCAGCAAAGACAAGACTCCAACTCAAATAGGTTGCACACTTTTGTTTGTTTGTTTATCGTTCAACCTTAGAAAAAAAGTCCCCAGTTTATCTGAAACAGTCTCCCATTGCTTAGACTGAAGACTAGATGATTTTGGAAGTCACTGTTCAAGTAGAAGGGATACAACCATGTCAGTTCCTTGGTTTCTCATTCCACTTGTCCAAATCACTGTCAGTCTCCACTGAAAACCCTACCTTCAAAACCTCCCCCCTCACCCTCCTCCTCTTCACTTCACACTAGGAGCACCCTCATCCTGCTGGGCATGGTAGCACATTTAGAAGGCAGATGCAGGTAAATCTACATATCAAGTTCCAGGCCAACCAGGACTACATACTATGTATGACCAGGTATCTAAAAAAAAAGAAAGAAAGGAAGGAAGGAAGGAAGGAAGGAAGGAAGGAAGGAAGGAAGGAAGGAAAGAAGGAAGAAAGGAAAGGAAAGGAAAGGAAGGAAGGAAGGAAGGAAGGAAGGAAGAAAGAAAGAAAGAAAGAAAGAAAGAAAGAAAGAAAGAAAGAAAGAAAGAAAGAAAGAAAGAAAGAAGACAAAGAATAAGAAAAAGAAAAGAGAGTACCCTCATCAACTGCTGGCTAAGCCTAGTCCCCAGGGAGACTAGAAAGAAGCATGTTCCATTGGGCTAAGTGCATGGGCAGTCCAAGCTGCACTACCCTTCGGCCCCACATAGGTCTGTACACCCACCTGCCAGTGTCTGTGGTCTGCACCCTTGCACACCTGCCATGGCCGCAGTTGACCCAAATGTTATGACTGGCCAGCAAACCAGGGGTCCTCCTCTCCAGCACAGGGACGGCGGTGCATGCCACCACACCTAGCTTTTTATGCAGATCCTGGGGATCCAAACTCAGGTCCCCCTGCTTACATAACACTTTACACCGACCCAAATCCACAGCTGACTTATGTCAACAGCTTAAGTTCAGAACTGCCTCATCTGCACACAAAGAATGCAACATTTCATATATGACAAAGCTTTCTTTAAACACTATCTTCTAACCCAATTCTTTGGCAAGCTCTGAGATTACTGAATTAAGCATTCTTTCACCCACGTAGATGACATAAAAGGGCAGTAAGTGCATTTTGTCAATCTCACAAAGACTATTTCAGGCTTGCACAAACTGATGTGGAAGATTACCACAGGTTACCCACATCTAGAGCCTGACCACAAGAGTGATTAAGAAATCACTATATCACTTAAGATTAAAAAGGAAAGAATCTGTAATGTGATTCGCATCCCACCAATGCCTTTTCAAAGATTGGGATGATTTCAGAATGCTCAAAGGAGCAAAAAATGACCCAAGGACTGTCCAGCTGAGAGCAGCAGGCATCTGGGTACAAGATTCTGATTCCAACTCTCTGCCCAAATGGTCAGAGTGGATGCTGTCACTCATTGGACCCTCAGATTTTCCCATCTGCTTGATACATTGATCATGGAAATTTAGATCCTTGGACATCGTATGAAAGTTGCAGGGTACTACCCACTTCCACCCAAATATCCCTCAAACTACACCAGCTTCCTTTTATCCACTGACATTCCCACGATATGAGAATGATTTTAATAAAGAAGAGTCTGTTTTCATGGGCAGACAGGCACCAACCACTGTAGCAGCCTTCTGGATTCATGGCGTGGAGTTAGAATTTAGGCCTCACACAACAACTGGTGTCTCTTTAATGTTCTTCCCATTGTACTATACCTGGAGAGTTTAGGGCTGGTGCTTTGCTGGACCCCTCCCCTCTTCCTCTCCAATCAGTACGGTTATTTTCATGCACTTGAAAGAAGTATTTTGTAGTCTGGGCCCAAAAACGTGTCAGCAAAGGATATTCCTCTAACAGCCAAAGCATCAAGACTCAGGGACAACAGCCAGGATTCTGGTCAGCCCATGGCAGATCATGACCGAGAAAGGGATCCAACACCCAAGCACAAGAGGCTCCTCTGCAGAGCCTCCTCCCACAGCACACCAACCATTTGACCTTTCCTATTGATTTGATGAACACAACAGTACAGGCCCTCATTTTTAAAAAGCTTAATAAATCATAAAGATGATATAATTTCATAAGCCAAGCAAATGCAGATGTCTATGTCCTGAGTATTTTCTTGGCCCAGGACCAGAACATGTGTCCTCATAAAACACACCATGAACATCTGGCGCGGTACCACACGCTGTCTCTCAGGCAGTGAAGAAAAATAGAGACAACAGAAAGAAGACTGCAAGGAAAAAGATAAGGACAAGCACCCTGGAAGTCAGCCAGAGTGTGAAGATGTGTATGTAAGCCCAGAGTATTGAAGCATCTTTTCAGGCTCACACCTGCACATCAGCCTGGTACCCATCACACCAGGCAGTCCTGAGAAGTGGGATTATACTTCCTTCCTGGCCCTCTCAATTTTCTCTGCAAAAAAACAAAGAACAGCCTCCCCGTATGTAAACTGATCCCAGTCCAATGACTACCCCCATTCAGAGGACACTGAGGAATCTGACCCAAAGTCATTCCTGGCCATGGCTGACCAACAGTTGGCAGGGCCACGCCCTGAGCAGGGGGTATTTTGACTGTAGATCAGCAAGAGAAGCCACCGTTCTCCCAGCCATCTGCGTAGGTAGTACAAGCTGCCACAGCTGCCGAGGCGTGACTTTCCCTCTCCATCCTTCAATTCTCATCATAACCTAGTGGAGAAGAACTGAAATCACAAACCGGAAGTGTTCCCAGCCTCTCAAAGCAGGCTGAAAGGGCAGGCAAGGCTGATGTTGAGGACTTCCCGTGGGATTTCCTCAGCCACTGAGGTACTCTCACGGGCCAACCAGCAGACAGCCTTCGACAAAAGCAGTTGGCAGCAAGAGAAGCCGGCAGTTACTGGGCACTCGGGACTTGGCTGGAGAGATGGCCCTGCAGCCAGGAGCTGTTGAGAGCTGTTGCTGGCCTTGCAGAAGACCTGAGTTCGGTTCCCAGCGGCACTCATGTCAGGCACTTCAAATAATCCCAGCTCCAGGGAATTAATAATTTGAGAAGTCCACAGGAGTCTGCTTAAAGGGCAAAGGTTTATTAAGAAAGGAAAACTCACACACACACACACAAGTCAGAACAGAATTGTCACAGGGTCCTGGAAAAGGTGGTCCCATGCTGTTCTTCCGCACCCGAGACTGTCCCAGCATCCAAGTCCCAAGAGGGAGCAAAGAGAGCAAGCAGCATTCATGCATCTCAGGTCAGAAGGGTCGCTGACAGGCCATGCCCCAGGGGCATGTACTTCAAGGTCATAGGCAGGTAGAGCAGTTAGATACCTGCTGGTCCCCTAGAGCTATGCTTCAGGGTCATAGAACAGGTATCCACCACAGGGAATCCGATGCCCTCTTCTGGCTTCTGTACTCACACCCATGTGGCACACAGCCAAACAAGATATATACATGAATAAAATAAATATAAGATCTTTTAAAATAAATAAACAATAAAACAAAATACAAGACTGACCAATAGCTGTCTCTCTATGGCAAAGGCTACTAGGATTTTTCTAAAATGTGTTAGCTGGGCATGATGGTACACATCTGTAATCCCAACACTAAGTTAGGTGTGTTACAACAAGTTTGAGGTCAGCCTAGGCTACATAGTGAGATCCTATCCCTAGAGGGGAAAAAAGTTTTGCATAAAAACCTACAGACTTTATATTATGCTTGACTCCCTCCTCCTTTGTTTTGTTTTACTCTGTCGAGACAGAGTCCTGGTCTCGATGTGTAGCCCTGGAGGGCCTCGAACCAGTCCACGCTAGTGTCAAACTCAGCCTGTCAAAGGCTGCCATCTTAATTTCTAAGTGAAGCTATTTCTGTTGGGGAGACTGATGCCTAGGCTGTTCTGGGTAACAGGCATGGCCAGGTCTCTAAGAGTCTTTTCCTGTTGGGCGGTGGTGGCACACATCTTTAATCCCAGCACTCAGAGGCAGACAGATCTGAGTTCAAGGACAGCCTGATCTACAGAGTGAGTTCCAGAACAGTCAAGGCCACGCCACACAGAAAAACCTGGGGGAGGGGGGGTAAGTCTGCTCCTAACCCCTAAACCTGGCTAGAGTTTCCTTTCCTTCTGTAAGAACTAGGCTACCAGTTATTCCTAGTTTACAGTTTCACAAGTGGGGATAGATAGAACACGTCTGTGAACGCTTGGCTTCCGCATAATAGATCCAGAGTCCACACTGCGGACACGTCACTAGAGCAAAGCTTTCGAAAGGTCTTCCCTGCCTACTTCCTCATGCATGCAACTGACTCCAGTTCCAGTCTGTAGTCTTGCTTCACACAAGCCCTCCTTTCCTGTTCTCAGGGAAAGAGCTTCACTCAGCTGAGTCACTTAAAGCCTCATGGAACCAGATATGTCCCATTATTTTTTTAGTTATCACTTTATGTGTATGAGTGTTTTGCCTATACATTATTACGTCTGTGTACTATGTTTGTGTCTAGTGCCCACAGAGACTAGAAGACAACATGGAGTTACAGGTACGAGTGAGTAACCATGTGGTGCCAGGAATCGAACCTGTGCCCTCTGCAAGTGCAGCCAGTGCTCTTACCCTCTGAGGCACCTCTCCAGCCCCATCATCTTTTTTAAACCAAGATCTTGTTTGTATATGCCCTTTTATGCTGGCCTGAAAATAGCTAGTGGTCCTCCTGCCTCAGCCTCCCAAGTGCTGGGATTATAGGCGCATACTACCATGCTTGACCCATCAATATTTTTCAATGGTGTGAATAAAGAGCAAGAAAAGGAAGTAAAGCCGGGCAGTGGTGGCGCACGCCTGTAATCCCAGCACTGGGAGGCAGAGGCAGGTGGATCTGAGAGTTCCAGGCCAGCCTGGGCTACCAAGTGAGTTCCAGGAAAGGTGCAAAGCTACACAGGGAAACCCTGTCTTGAAAAACAAAACAAACAAAAACAAAAACAAGGAAGTAAGAATGAGATGTATTCATGATGGTGGTGGTGTTGGTGGTGATGACGATAAATATAAACTAACAATGCAAAAATGATAATGATGATAAATATAAACAAATGCAAAATTTACCCCAGGCAAAGAGAAAGGTAAACTTTGAAGCTAGCAAATGTCTGAAGGTAAAGGTGCTTGCCACCAAGACTGACAACCTTAGTTAGATCTCTGGGACCCACAGGGTAGAAGTAGAGAACTGGGCCCCACAAGTTTACACACAATAAATAATATGAAAGCAAATGACAACAGAGAACTCAATGTTTGTAAGGGCCCTTCCTTTCTTAAGAGACCCTCATGGGGAAGATAGAGCTCTAGCTAAAATAGATCTTAAAATGCACGTCTAGCTGTTCAAGGAACACAATCAGATGGGTTTACTGGGGGAGCCTGGGAGAAGGGAAAGGGCTCTGGGTAAGAAACCGGCAGATACCAGAAGCCTGGAAGTGAGCTGCACAAAGAGCAGGGCCTCCAGCAGGGCAGAGCAAGACAGCCATGTGCAAACCTCTGGGGCAGGGCAGGGCATGCCTACGGGGTGTGCTCGCAATGGTTGACGGGTGTCTAACAGACCATGCCAGAATGTTGCTTTGCTGTTAACAGGCTCAAACCCCCATTGTCCTAAACCTTCGATTCAAGCATTTCATGATCAAGGTGCTTTGAGGGAAGGAAGTTACAAGAACAGTTAGTGTGCAACATAGGATGAAGCCATGCAGAAAAGAAAGACTAGAAAATAGAAGGAAGTGAATGCCCAGGCAACAAGGTAATCTGAAGGGGGGGGGGGGGGAGTTGCACTAAAGCAGTGGTTCTAAACCTTCCTCATGCTGTGACCCTTTAATACAGCTCCTCATGTTGTGGTGACCCTCAACCATAAAATGATTTGTTGCTACTTCATGACTGTAATTTTCCTACTGTTATAAACTATAAGCATTGTGTATTTTCCAATGGTTTTGGGCGACCCCTATGAAAGGGTCATTTGATCCCCAAAGGGATGTCGATCCACAGGACTAAAGCCACCTCATAAGGGATGGGCCTGAGTCATAGGGGATGGATATGAGTCCTGTCTTTTCTTTGGCCTCCATGCTAAAGAATTCTTCCACAAGCTACATCCCTGACCCTTCAAAGTTCAAAGGTCAACCTTGTCCTTGAACTAGTTTAGCAGCCATGGTAGGCCTTTAGCTTGTCACCCTCCTGCCTCAGCCACCCAAACAGCTGATATTGCAGGCATGTACCACCATGTATTTTAAGATTTACTTTTTAATTATGTGAGTAGGGGTGGGGAGGAGATGTGCATGTGAACATCAGGTGCCCATGGATGACGGGTGTTAGATCCCCCCAAGAGCTGAGGATAATAGGATATAGGCAGGTGTGATCCACTCAGTGTGGTTACAGGTAATTCAACTCAGGTTCTGTATAATAATAATCTGTGCTCTTAACCGCTGAGTCGGCCTGACTTGCATCTTTTCAGTGTTAACAGACAATGCTGGAGGACCTGAGAACAGTCAATGCTGTTAGGACCAGGCTGGGTCACCACTCACATCTACTCCCTTCATCTCACTTCCTATCATGCCTCGTCAGAATGACTCAACATGTGACCAGCATTTGTACTGTGATTTAATAATCTCTTGAAATCTCAGACTAAACTGGCCCAGAAGCAAAGGGAGGAAGAGGGAAATGGGCATTTCATCTTGAAACTTTCAATCTCCCCTCTCTGACTAAAGATGGACTGGGAACACGCCCAGTATGACCCAGTAAACCAGGTGCTGGAGAGACTGCCCTGTGGTTAAGAGCACAAGGTGTTCCTGCTGCAGAGAATACAGGCTTGATTCCAGCACCCACACAGTGGCTCACCACCAACACCTGATCTCCAGTTCCAAAGGACCCAACGCCCTCTTCTGGCTTTCTCAGGCACCAGGCATGCAAGTGGTAGACAGACAGACAGACATGCAGATGAAACACTCATATGCATGAAATAAAATTAAACAAAAAAAGTAATCTGAGGGACCATCCATTCCCATGGTTATGTCTATTCCAAAAGAGATCCCCAAGTGCTTCCCTGGCTAACAGGTGGCCTGTCGGGTACCAGCCCCTTGACTTCAAGCCATGAGCTTACTCTAAACAAGTGTCTGGTCTCCGAATCCGCATTGCTCTTTCAAAAAAGCACATACGTGAAACTGAATGCTCTACCAGGGAGACTAACTAGAGTGTTCACACTCATGCCACTGCCGAAGAAGGGAACAGACAACACAGGGACACAATTCAGAACTGCCCGGGCTGCTCGCTCTCCAAAGTGTGCATGAAGAGAATGACATCGTCATTTTCCTTATTATGAACCAGGACACCTAAGAGCCTCTGGAGATGACTACAGCCCAGGCAGGTGCACACGCCTCTCCAGCCCAGGCGGCGACTGAATAAAGCCGCCAATAAAATCAGTTGTTCCAGAGCTACTCCTCATGGGTATAAGTATGCTCCACTGCACTGCAGCTTAAAATCTCAAACAAGTCCCACAGCCGTCCTCTCATCTCCACACACGTGCCGCAGCATGCACATACATGTGCCAATGTGCACAAGTTTAAATTTTTTCATCTTAAGAAGCTAAAGATATGGATCAATGGTTAAGGGCGCTGGCTGCTTTCTGGAGAATTTGGGTTCAATTCCCAGCACCCAGCTGGAAGCTAACAAGTACCTGTAACTCCAGTCAGTTCCAGGAGATCCAATGCTGTCTTCTTATTCCTAGGGCACCATGGCACACATGCTACAAACATACATGCAAGCAAAACACCCGTACACATAAAATAAATGATACCATCTTTATGCCCACTGTGGTGAGACTTAATCTATTTTTCCCTTTGAGCAACTACACTTGGGGAGATGTCAATACAATAAATCTGTACTGTGAAAAGTAGAGAGTTGGGTGGTGTAGTGGCACACATCTACAATCCTAGCAACACTTGGGGAGGCTGAAGCAGAAGACAAATGGTTTCTGGGCCAGCCTGGTCTACATAGCAAGATCTTGTCTCAAAGAGGAGATAGTGTCACAATGAGACCACTAACTACATACAGCATAGCAGAGATTGGGTCTTCAGAGGGAGCAGCCATGATGGAGTTGTCCTAACCAGACCACTGGTCTGCACGGCCTAACACGTGGGCCTTTCATTGCAGAGTGTTGAGGAGCTGATTCCACACTTTCTTTCGGCCTCCCTTCAGTGGCCACTCATCACTAGACAGATGGAAAAGATAACCAGAAGTGCCAGCCATGGTGACAGGCTGGCATTCAAAGCTACCCTAGCCTACGTCGTTGAGTTCCGGGCCCAACTGAGCTACAGAGACGACCTCCCAAAACAGTAAGCCGCTAACAGCAGCAGAACCAGAACTACAAAAATATTCTCGGAAGGTCCAGAAACAAGCTTGCCAGCTCCAGTGTGTTCCTGGCTTCTGTCCCCAGAACATCCTGCAGCCGCCAGGAGCTCCAGCTCGAGCTCAGCCACCATCTGTGACTGCCTTTCAGAGGCACAGCACAGAAGGGAGCGCGGTTTCAGGCAGCAGGCTTGGCAAGGCTCCTCTGCACATCAGCCACGAGAGTCAGGGCTGCAACATGACATTCAAAACACCTCTGGTGCAAGACAAAGATTCACAGCCTCCTGCCTGCCTGAGCTCCTACTGGCCAGACAGATGGTAAGGATGCGATATAGTAAAACTTTCCACTGAGGTCGGTGTGACAAATACACTCTACAACCCAGACAGACCTTGAGTTCAAGTTTATTTCAAACTCGAAGCAATCCTGAGCCTCCGTAATAACTGGGCCCACTACAGATGCCAGATGCACACTCAGCAGGCCCATGTATTTATTGAAATACTTTTCAGTACAAAAAGAAACACCAAAAACTCAAACAAAAAGCTACAAAAATTCTAACTCAAAACAGGGCTTAACCTTGCACTTCAACTTAACTCTCAAGTTTCTTGGGTCTGGTCCTAAAATTATTTTAACTTCTAGAGCCTTTGAGGTGATTTGGTGGGTGAAGGTCCTTGCCCCCAGGTACCACACGGAGGAAAGAGAGAGAAAACTTCAAAAGTTGTTCTCTGACCTCCATACATGAGCCATGGTTCTTGCATGCTCCATAGCCCAGACTTCCTGTTTCTCTCTTGACTCAGCCCCTCCGGTGCTGGAACCTCCCAACCTCAAACTGGCATTTTGAGCTGGGTGCAATGTAGGCACACAAAAGAACCAGCTACCTGCCCCATGGGCTGACAAGAAGGATTTCTTGAGCCCTGAAGCTCAAAGGAATTGTGTACTGTACTGGCCTGTGTCTGTGCTAGGTACCAATGGTGTCTCTGTATCTGAAAAGCCTCCCACCTCCATGTGCCCCAGCCTGGGTGTGGCAAAAAGACTCTTAAAAAGTAAACAAGCCAGGCGGTGGTGGCACACGCCTTTAATCCCAGCACTCGGGAGGCAGAGGCAGTCGGATCTCTGTGAGTTTGAGGCTCCATAACCAGTGAACTTAGCTTAATGGAGGAGTTTCAAGAAAGTAGGAGACTGAACCAGGCAGTGGTGGTGCACGCCATTAATCCCAGCAGCACTCGGGAGGCAGAGGCAGGTAGATCTCTCTATGATTTCAGGGCCAGCCTGGTCTACAGAGAGTTCCAGGACAGGCTCCAAAGCTAGAGAAACCGTCTTGGGGGGGAGGGGGAGTAGGAGACTGTCTCAAAACATAACATGGAAAGCTAGAGATGGCTCCGTTTATGGTTCACTGCCTATAATTCATTAGAGCATCCAGCACCCTCTTTTGACCTCTAAAGGCCCCAAGTACACAGGTAGTGCACGCACACACACACACACACACACACACACACACACACACACACACGCAGGCACTCACCTACACTCAAAGTCTTTAAAAAAAAAAAAAAAAAAAAATCCGGGCGGTGGTGGTGCACGCCTGTAATCCCAGCACTCGGGAGGTGTTCGAGGTCAGCCTGGTCTACATGGCTAGTCCAGGACAAGCTCCAAAGCTACAGAGAAGCCCTGTCTCAGGGAAAAAAAAATAGGGAGCCGAGTGTGGTGGCACATGACTTTAATCCCAGCACTCAGGTGACAGAGGCAGGAGGATCTGAGTTTGAGGCCAGCATGGTCTGTAGAGCAAGATCCAGGATAACTAGGGCTGTTACATAGAGAAACCCAAACAAACAAAAAGATGGATGAAGCCTGATGTGAAGAATGAAACCCAAGGCTGACTTGGGCCCCATACACAAGACATGGGTTCAAACACACACACATATATACACACCAAAAAAGTAATACAAAAAAAAAAGGAATAATATGTGTAATACACGGAAAACAATGCAAACAAACTGCAATTACAGATAACTGGGCAAATGTAATCTTCAGTTGTTTGTTGCTCATCAATGCTCTCCAATATTTAAGCTGGGTGATTCTTGCCATGGATTCTACACAGTCATCCTTACTCCTGACCTGGTCAAGGGGGAGGATTTCAGTCCCCAAGTCAGTCAAAGGGCAGAACAAAATGAATACCCTGGAGTATTGACAGCCGGTGTCTTACATTTAGGTTCTGATGGCCCTCAGACAAACTCTGAGCTTTAGGAGAGACAGGGCATGATAGCACCTCACCATGGATCTCTTTCGGGCAGACCTGGGACTCCTTTTCTGGGGATAGAGTGGTTCCCCGAACACTGACAGGAAGGGACAAGAACACCACAGCGGCCCACGGGTTTTTACATCACATATGTAAGAACAGCCAGAAGGTGAACCGTTTCCACTGTCTATTCCATGATAAAGTGGTTACAGTGGGAAAGAGAAGTCAGCAAGTAGAAGAGAAGCTGAGCCACGGAGAGAAAGCTCAGTAGGGAACTAACTCCAACGGGCTGCCTCAACTTCCCAGGTCCATCTCGGCTGGAGGTCTATGAGCCTCTGATTTGATGGTGTTAGCTCTGTTTGCTCCATCCAGCTACACCAGGCATTGTCACTGGATACTGAGTTTGAGCTCCTGACCTGATGTCGTTATCTGTCTGCTACTTTTGTTACTTGTTAGTTATTCCTTTGCTTTGCTACATTCTTAATGAATTCACTCATTCAAAGTCAAAAGCACAGCTTTTCTACTGACTGTACAGAACACAGACCTGCACCCACATACACACATATACACACAGGAAGAAAGAAGGACAAATGGATAGAGGGATGGACAAATGGAAGGGAGGGAAGAAGGGAGGGAACAAGCGAGCAAGCTAGGTCAGCCCAGATATACTACCACAGGAAAAACAGTGAGGGAAAGCAGGGCTATTGTTCTCAGAGGTGCCTTGAAACTATTCAATTATCTGAGGAGCCAGTGGATGTAATTTATGTGACAGTGAAGACAGAAGCTAGACAAATGGATGGCAGCTTCCTGATGATCATTTCAAGGACTGAGCTTTCATCTCTGTATAGGGAGGAAAAAATCTCCCAACAATTAGACTTATGCAGCATTGGAAGAGCCCGCTCTCAGTGCCTGGGGGGATGAGCTGCCGGCTGCCACAGCAGGGAACAGGCATAAAATGGCCAATTGGGCACAATGACCCAAAAATCCCTTTCAAGACATTTTATTCTAAGACATTTTAGAAACTGAATAATTAAAACTTACCAGGTTCATTGGTATGCATGGTGTTTGGTCCCTAAGAACTCTGGAAAACCAAAACAAAACTGTGGAAGAGATTTTGTACTTCCTCCAAGCTGCAGGCTTCATTTCCCTAAAACGGAGGTACTAGAGTTGGTCAAAAACCAACCTTTCTTCTGGAAAAGAAAGCATATCCTGTGATGTATCCATAGTTACCACTGAAGGAAAAACCGGGAACTATATCTATCACAGGTTCCATCTACACCTGCTATTCTAACCAAGCACCAACTACCGTCTTTAAGAAGATGAATATCCAAAATAAGAACCAAATAAAAAGACCAACGAGCCCATTTTCACCCAGGGCAGAGATCTGACCTGACGGCTTCCAGTGAAGACAGACAGTCACCTACCTGCCCAGGAACAGAAGCTCCACAAACTGGGACCTTTATACCACTAGGAGTTCAAACTCAAAGTCAGACCAAACTCACATGCTGGCACTGTGGAGTGGATCCCGGCATTCAGGAGGCAAAGGCCGAAGAGCTGAAGCCAGAGTGCACAAGCAGTAAAGACTGACAGATACTCGAAGGCATACAGATGGTGCAGGCTACCTGATGACGGTGCAGGGTGCCTGATGACGGTGCAGGGTGCCTGATGACGGTGCAGGGTGCCTGATGACGGTGCAGGGTGCCTGATGACGGTGCAGGGTGCCTGATGACGGTGCAGGGTGCCTGATGACAGTGCAGGCTACCTGATGACAGTGCAGGCTACCTGATGACAGTGCAGGCTACCTGATGACGGCGCAGGGTCTCTCCCAAGGTAAGGAGAACATTATGATTAGGTGGTGAGGGTGGCTTTATCAGCTCTGTAAAACACACAAAAACTTTCTTTGGGAGTGATTTTCTTCTGGATTTTTGTTGTTTCAAGAATGGGTCTCATATAGTTACATTGGCCTTGAACTCACAATCTCCTCTTGCTTCACTCTTACAAATGCTGGGATCACAGATGTAGGTAGGATGCGGTGCTCAGCTGCTCTATGTGGATTGTTTGGTGGAGAGCTAACAGAGGGCCTCATCCATGCTAAGCAAGCCTATTAAATGAGCCACGTCCCCACCCTTTGATTTAGTCCAAGTCTTACTAAATTACATCAGCTGAGAACTCCCCCTTTCCCCAGGCTGGCCTTGACTGAACTCACCATCCTTCTGCCTCAGCCTCTGCCACCGCACTTAGCTTGATTTGTACAGTTATTTGTGTTGGGTGGTGGTGGTGGGTACCTGGAACATGTGGCCTTGAAAGTGTCTTGGCTTATGTGTGGATGTCAGAAGTCGGTTTTCTGCTTCCAGCCTTTTTTGAGGCAGGGTCTCTCGTTTCCTCTGCATGTGTTTGTTACAGTCCCACAAGCTTCTAGGTGAGTTCCCCATCTGTCTACAGGAGTGCTGGAACTAGAGATGCATGCCAGCCACCACACACAGCTTTTTACCTGGCTTCCTGGGTCCCGGGAATTGAACTCAAGTCATCAAGCATGTGTGGCAAGTACTTTTACCCACTGAGCCCATTGGAACATTTTTAAAGGGCCAATTTTACTTCATGCAAATTTTCTCTCAGTAAAGCCGGTTTATGTATTAACAGCAACAGAAAAGCATTTCTCTAATAATCAATCTGACCACTCAGAAAACCCTACGTCCACTGTTCTCCATCCGTATCATGAACAGACTGGACTAGGTTCTTTCTCCCTTGTCCACTGTAAGTTCACTCTACCCCAGAACACCAGACCGCAACTCCACCTGGAGCTCAGTTCAAACATCTCCTCGGAGAGCTGGCTTCAGTCTGATCTCAATGTAGCTCTGTGGTAGAGAGCTTGCCCACCTCTCTTCAAGTAGCCTTCCAGGGACCAGTCATCACTGTGGTATGCAACCTTGATATACTTACACAGGACAGAAAACATAAGAAATGTCACACTTTGCCCTGTTGAGCTTATGTCCAAAGCCTCTGAACTCAACTCCCATTAAATTTACTATTTAAATGGTGAGCGACCAGCTATGGCTGAAGTTATTTACAACCAAAGGGAACCTGTCACTGAGGAGAAAATGAACGCCCAAGTGAAGATACAGATGGTAGGAAGAAGACCAGAAAAGAGCCACCTGCAGTGGGAACAGTATGGAAGAGCTTCAAAGCCAAGGCTGCAAAAGGATTCAGAAAACGAAAGAGGCGCTCCAGGGGAAAGTTACATCTGAGCTATGTCCCCCACCCACCCGGGCTCTGACTTCAATGCTCCACCCACATAGGCACACCTCACTGGAACATCCTGAGACCTACAACTTGAACCCTGAGCCATAAGTGCCTCAAGGTCAGAGAACAAGCTTTGCTCGCCTGCCTCCCCATGTCTACCATTGGCACAGAAACTGCTTGTCAAATGCCTACCGAAGAACACTGGGCTCCGGCCCAGTATGCCAAACCTCACACTGTTACAATGAAGGCTCATTTCTACCTCCTTACCACCCCAGATGGTTTCTATTTTAGACCTTTTCGGCCCTGTTTGAGATTGGGGGGTGGTGCTTCCTCTCCATAGATGTGTTGTTAAAAAATGTTGAGGGCAGAGCTTCAAAACCCAAACCCCACAAACCTCGAGCCTACCCAACTTGTTTCCTGTGACAACAGCCCAGACTGGACTGGAATTCTCTCTCAATCCTCCTGCCTCAGCTTTCTGAGTGCCAGCATTTGGAGGATGTGCCACCCTGCCCTCCCAACTTAAAGTGTCTTTTGCACCCCAACACAGTGTGGAGAGCTAAGTTGCTAGGGTTTTCTGCCACCTGGGATGCTCCTGGCAAATGTCTGCCCTACATCTAAAGATTTCAGGTAACTGCGGTGACAGTACTCAAAGATGAAGCTTTTAAAGGTATGAGCTCATGGGTTGGGGATTTAGCTCAGCGGTAGAGTGCTTGCCTAGCAAGCGCAAGGCCCTGGGTTCAATCCTCAGCTCCAAAAAAAAAAGGGTATTAGCTCGAGACCACCTGATCTCCCTTGAGAATGGGGTTACTTCCCCAATTACAAAAGGTACAAGGCGGGGGTTATAGCTCAGTTATTATATATAGTATAGTTCATCAGTACAGTTATAGCATATGGGGGGGAGAAGCAACTTACAAGTTGGGCATGGTGGCAAAACCCAGTAATTCCAGCACTCAGTGGGCAGCTGAGGCAGAAGGATAAATCATGATTAGAAGGCTTACCTGGGGCTACATGGTCAGACAGCACATCAAAAAACAAAAGGGCAGTGCAGTGGTCAGCATGATGATTCAGACAGTAAAGGCTGCCAAGCCTGATGACCTGTCGGTCCTCGATAATAATCCCCACAGCAGAACTGACTCCTATAAATTGTCCTGTAACCTTGAGTACACAACCACCCCACATAAATAAATATACATAATAAATTTTCAAAACCAGCAGCAACAAAAAGCAGCCAGTCCTTAACCCTTTCCCTTTTCCTCTTTATCACATTGTCCGTGCTCAGGGAGCCAGCACGGAACCAAAGATCTCAGGACGCCTTGATCTTGGAGACTGCCTGTGTTCTGGAATTTGCGAAATGACCAGGCAAGGTGGCACGCACCCACGATTCCAGCATGTTAAGAAGCTGAGGCAGGAAGATCAAGTTCACAGCCAGCCTGGGCTACACATTGAGTTACAGGTCAGGCCAGTGAGTCAGGAATTCACAGAAAAGATTCTATCTCTGTCTACCTGCTCCAAAAAAAATGTTGAAATGAATTCCTGTTGCTTTAAACCACAGTGTGAAACACTCTGTCTTAGCAGACAAACAGATTAAGATACACTATCTCACATGGCATTTTTAACCAGGTGAGAGATAGAAGAATCTAATCTCCCTGAGTTCCAGGACAGCCTGGACTACAGATAACTTCAAACTGGCCCAGGCTATGTGGCAAGACTCCCTCTTGGCAAAAAAAAAAAAAAAAAAAGCAGTGATCCAAAAAAAAAAAGTGCTCAAGAACTTGAGGCATACAAACACATTCTACTGGATGCCCCCAGGACCATAACAGCACACGACACAATGAGAATGAGTTTGAATCCAGCTAAAGAATCCCGGGTTTGAATGACAGTTTATCTAGCTGTCTGACCTAGGGCAAGTTGCTCAACCTCAGGGGCCATTTACTCATTTTAAAATTATACAGCCAAAACTGCTACTGTGTAGCTAGGCATGTAGACTCTAACAAACAGGAGCAGAAGAGGCCATCCAGAGTTGGGCAGATGCTACACTCATTGCACACTTAGGGCAGAGTCCCAAGAATTACAAAGTGCCAGGCAGGGTCCCTGGTTAGTGATACAAATAAAAAAATGTAAAAAGTGACGTCCATTAAAATGCGAAGTCTAGAAAATAATTAATCTTTAGCTTCTTCAGAATCTGATGATCAGGACTAATGTTTCCGCTTGAAGCGAATGCTTGCTGCCTGGTCATTTCCCTAGTACAAAAGTTCTCAGGCCTGGAGGTGAGGCTGTTAAAATGTAACATAAACCACCCAAAATGGACTTTACGGTGCTGTACAAATGAGACCTTTTGTACTGTGTCTGAAAGGCCAAACAGAACTAAATATCAGTGCAGGGGGAGGGGGGATCAGAGTAACCCTAAAAACTCTCTAGCACCTAATACTTTAAAAAAAAAAAACAAACTCAATTTACTAAAAGAAGTTCATGTTTGAATGCCTGAAGACATCATTTCCAACTCTACAAATCACAGAGACTGCAATACAGCGGAATACAGCACCATTTAATAATGCAGCCAACAGACCATCACAAACTGTCTATTTCTAGTAGTTTGCACCCTAATTTACCAGCTTCATGTTCATTAGCCATCACTTGAACTCTAGAAAGCTCAAAGTTTCATAAACATCATTATACCACTTTTTTGAGAAAGAAAGAGAGAGAGAGAGAGAGAGAGAACGAACAGAAGGCAGGTATCAGAAAAGCAGGTGCAGTTAGGAACTGTCCGTGGATACTATGGAATTGGACTTGGGTCCTCTATAAAAGAACTATGTGCTCTTACTTGCTGAGCCATCTCTCCAGCCTGATGCATTATTTTACGTGCATCTTAAAACAAAAAATGGAGAGGCAGATGGATCTCTGTGAGTTCGAGGCCAGCCTGGTCTACGAGTGAGATCCAGGACAGGCACCAAAACTCAGAGAAACCCTGTCTCGAAAAACAAAAACAAGCAAACAGACAAAACAAACAATGGGAGCTGGAGCAAGGAAGGGGCATGGAGCAAACCTAACATCCTGCCTTAGACTTGGTGCAGCCATGCGTAGTTTTGGCCTATGCAAAACACCATAATGCTAAAATAACCCTTTGCTTTGACACTAGTGATATTCATGAAGACTAAAATGAGTAAGTGTGTCCATGAATTCTAATTAATGGACAACAGTTCTAGAGAAGAGTATCCAGTCATGTTATAATAATTAAGCCCATCTCCTCACTTGGTAACTGATATCATCTACCAAATTCTAAGTTAAGAAACACCTTGTGCTGGCTAATTCTATGTCAACTTGACACAAGCTAGAGTCATTGGAGAGGAGCGAACCTCAATTGAGAAAATGCCTCCACAAGATCTGGCTGTAGGCAAGCCTGTAGGACATTTTCTTAATTAGTGATTGATGTGGGAGGGCCCAGTCCATTGTGGTGGTGCCGCCCCTAGGATGGTGGTCTTGGGTTCTAGAAGAAAGTAGGCTGAGCAAGCCATGCAGAGCAAGCCAGTACGCAGCCCTCCTTCATCAGCCCCTGCGTCCAGGTTCCTGATCTGATCTGTTTGAGCCCCTGTCCTAACTTCCTTCAGAACAGGATGATGAAAAGTGATGTGGACGTGTAAGTCAAACAAACCTTTCCTCCTCGAGTTGCTTTAGGTCATGGTGCTTCATCACAGCAATAGTCACCCTGACTAGGACACACCTCCTCTAAAAGTGCTCCCCAACAAGGGCTAGCAAGATGGCTCAGTGGGTGAAGTGCTTGCCACACAAGCCTGACAAGGAGTTTGGTTCCCAGAACCCAAATTAAGTTGGAGGGCAAAAAAAAAATCTTGAAAGTTGTCCTCTGACCTACACACACACACACACACACACACACACACACACACACACACAAATGAATGATAAGTAATTTTTAAAAGGAGTCCCAATACTCACAAGACTGATGCAGTGAGACTGAGGAGTCAGAAGCCATCCTAAACTACATTTTGAGTTATAGGCCAGCCTGGGCTACATCCAGGGCAAGCAAGACCCTGTTAAAGGGTCCCCCAAGCCGTCCTTTCCCTGTGGTGCCCAGGCTAGGCATGCACTCCTGCAACTCTTCAGTCGCTTGCCTGCTTCTGTTGCAGCTCAGCAGCACTTTCAGAGAACACCCCATGTTTCACTAGGTACTTCACAAGCCACACTGCCCAGATCATAACACTGCAAGACACTACTACAGCATTCAGTGCTGACTGCTTGCCTACAAGAAGACTCTAAATAACCCCAACCCCCGATAACAGAAGACTAGTTATAGCCACAGGTCTCAAAGTGCAGCCTGAGGATAGCTGAGCATCCATCCAGGAGATATCTCCAGGGTCCATGAGGTCCTCCTTCAACTACTTATCTGTGTGAAGTCAGCCTTTAAACACTGTACCACAAATTGAAAGAGCCAAAGACAATCTTGTGTTCTTTCACAAAGACATTAAAGACTGGAGAGCTGGGTCTGGAAGCCAAGCATGATGGCACACACCTATAATCCCAGCATTCAAAAGGCTGAAACAGAAAAGTCAACAATTCAAAGGCAGAACAGGCTATACAAGCAGGCCCTGTCTCAAAAAAGTTGTGAAAGATTTAAGAAAATTTAAAAATTAAGGAAAAGAATAGAAAAAAAGGAAACTAAACTCTGAGATTACAGGTGAAAAGAAGATTCAGTGACTCAATGAAATGTGCACTCATTTAAACTCGATCTTAGAAAATACATGAACAGACAAGCAAATGGTATTCAGAGAATATCTGTAAATTAGGTGATGACACTGTCGATGTTAATTTTACTGCGCTATTATGGAAATAAGCTATGGAAACAATTTAAACCATATACCACAGCTTGCCTCCAAGCATACAGATGCTCTGACTTCAATCCCAAGCAACACATAAAACTGGGCATGGGGCTGGAGAGATGGCTTAGCAGTTAAGACCACTGACTGCTCTTCCAGAGGACCTGGGTTCATTTCCCAGCACCCACATGGCAATTCACACCTGTCTGTAACTCTAGTTCCAGAGCTTCTGACATCCTCACACAGACATGCATTCACCAATAAATGTTTAAAAAAAAAAAAAAAACAAAACAAAAACAAAAAAAAAAAACTGGGCACCCAATGGTGACGCATGCATTCAAGATGCAGAGGCTCAAGTGGATCTTGTGAGTTGTGAGTTCAAGGCCAGCCTGGTCTACAGAGTTGAGTTCCAGGACAGGCTCCAAAGCTACACAAAGACACCCTGTCTCAAAAAAAAAAAAAAAAAAAAAAGGGCATGGTGGGTTTGGGAGAGGGCTCAGTGCAAGAGTATAGAAGCCTTGAGTTCAGAGGCCCAGAACCCACTAGACTTAATGAGATGTCTTACTCTGTGTACACAGAGCACGGATCAAACCAAGGGCTTCCTGCATGCTAGGCAGGCTACCAACTGAGCTAGATCCACAGCCCAAGAAACTGCCCAGCCCTTCATTGACCTGGGCTTGTTCCTGGGTCTTGCCAAATGGGAAACCAGAATGTAGCATACCCTAGAAACCTTGGAATGAATCAAGACCCTGGATGAACCAGGGAAGGTTAACCATTTAAAGATGCTTTAGAGGCAATAACTGAACTCTGACTCAGGCCTCCAAACCCCTCTATCCTCAATTCTCAGAAAATTTCTTACATAAGTCGCCCATTTATACTTAATGAGTACCCAAAAGCCTGAGCCCTTTGAACGAGGTCATCTTCTCAGAGAGGAGCAGCTCATAGCCTCATTTGAAATGCTAGTCCATCTGTAAAACCCTGGCAAGAACGGCAGTTAATATTAATTAAGAGTAGAAACAGGTTCCTTCTTGAACATCTTTCTGTAGTCAAGTCCAAGATGCTTCCACATGGAACTTCTCCAATTCCCTACCCTTGAGCTACTAGACGCCGATATTAAAGGGGGTCTATACTCTGATACCACTACCTGTCCGCCCCTTACAATGGCATCTTTATGTCCTTCAGAGAAAACCTAGCAAAGAAACCTATCGCAAAATATCGGAGTTCGGGGGGGGGGGGGGGTTGTTGTTCCTTCTGAGACATATTTTCCTTATGTAGCCTTCACCCAGGTTAATCTTAACCTACCTTCAACCTTCCACGTACTAACATTACAGGTATGCACCACCAGGCACTCATGTGCTAGGACTCAAACCCACCAGAACTGTCAGGGCTAGGCAAGCACTCTACCAACTGAACTTCATTCCCACCAAATAGAATTTTTGATGGGATATGATACATTCTATAGCGGAGCAGCTTTGTATGTACACACATACACATGTATTGGGGGAGGGGGGCTAACCTTCCCTGTGAGAAAATGTAGGGCTCAGCTCCTTGCAATTTAAGGCAAGTCTTTCTATTTCTTCACAGTGTGTGCTAAGAAAATACAAGCTGAAGACCTGGAGGCGGGTCCTGAAATAAGGTATTTGATAAGCCTCAGCCTGCACAGCTCCAGGCAGCCAAGGAAAGGCCAAGGGAAAAAAACAACTATCACGATGCTAATCTCAAGTCCTTTGTAAGCCTCGCTCTCACCATAATTCAAAACTAATCAAACTGAAGCAGGCTGCGTGTGCAACTGCTGGTACAACACACACATACACACACACAATTTATGACTGGGCTCATCCTTTTAATACAGACAACATAAAACCCTTTATGCTGCATTACCGTTTGCCAGACCCCAATTTCAGGGGTAAAGCACATGCTAAAGGGAGAAGATACAGTAAGTGGCACACCTAAGCTGTTCCTACTGGCACATGCCTATCATCCTAGCACCTGGTCCCTGGGTAGAGACTGGAGTTCAAGTTCAGCCTAGGCTACTTAGGGAGTTAAAGACCAACACAGTTCACACACAGCCTCGTCTCAAAAAGATTAACTTTTTAGGAAAAAGAAAATTTAAGGCACATCCTTTTCTTAAGCAATCAATGTGATCACCCCCGGCACCAGGCACACGGACACAGGGGATATACAGCCAGCAGATGAAGCAGACAGACAGCTACCAGCCTTCACTGTACTGTATTCACCAAACAGCTAAGTGCAGGCAGGAGTCTGCAAGAAGACTTCCTTCTCCAGAGCAGTGAGGTCAGATAGGCCCTTTTCCTGCGTGGCAGCTTTTTGCCAGACTCTGGCTGCAGGAGGCCAAGCCATGTAGTAAAGAACCTGGCCAAATCTAGGCTGGAGCAGATGGCCTGAGCTACTTTCCAATTGAAATTGCTACTGACTTCCTGGGTTTGCCATGTTTCACCATCACCTTCAAACTTAACTCTAAAATGTATTTTCAGAAGGGTTCTTGCCTTCACTATGAGGTTCAAAGCAAGAGGCAGGTGACAGGAAAATAAATACTGTGTTCTTACAAGACAGTGGCCCCTAAGACTCTCACATAGACCTCTAGAGAGATAATGTGACATCACACGTGCCAAGTTCACTAGGAACAAGCCACTCTCAAAACAAATCACAGTCTTTTATTTCTCTTCTTTCCCTGGTCAAGTTTTTTAATTAGTTCTTGGGGGGGAGGAGGGGTCCCAAAAACATTTAAGTCACTTTTACTAAGGGAGAAAAGGGTGGCAGGTGGCAGGTGGCAGGAGGCAGAGGCAGGCGGATCTGAGCTCAAGACCAGCCTAGTCTACAGAGCAAGTTCCAGGACCATCAGGGCTACACAGAGAAACCCTGTCTCGAAGAAAAAATTATAGAAACCAAACTTCAGAACAGGGCAGAGTGTGGTGGAGCACACCTTAATCCCAGCCCTAAGCAGGCAGAGGTAGGTAGATCTGCATTCTGGGCCAGTCTGGTTTTACACAGTGAGATGCTGTCTTAAAAAAATGAAATTAAAAATGAAAAATGACAGGGGGTTGGACAGGTGGCTCAGTGGTTTGGAGCACTGGATGCTCAAAAGGACCTGGACCCAGTTTCCAGTACCCATGTCTCAATCATCTGTTAATGCTAGTTTCAGAGGATTTGATGCCCTCTTTTGACCATTGTGGGTACCAGGCAAGAACATGGTTCATATATAGATAAAATATTCACTGATTTTTAAGTCTGGTAGGTACAAGAAGTTAAGGATATGTCACTTAGCTGGAGCCTTATTTATGAGTTGACAAATCACACAAAGCTAACTGGTATGTTTATAAGGAGACCATAAACTATGCATGCATGCAGATTCCCTTTACACTCAATGTGGGTTGTTTTTTTTTTTTGTTTTTTTTTTGGGGGGGGGGGGGTCCGAGACAGGATACTTTTATGTAATTTTGGTGCCTGCCCTGGATCTCACTCTGTAGACCAGGCTGGCCTTGAACTCAGAGATCCGCCTGGCTCTGCCTCCCAGTGCTGGGATTAAAGGCGTGCGCCACCACCGCCCCAGCTCTGGTATGGTTTTTATAGACAAGTCTTAAGCTGCTGCTGACAATGGTGGTAATACCCTCGGGGCAAACAGTGGCTGTGATGCTCTACACCAATGAAAACCCACCAGCCTTCTGTCTGTTTTTGATAGTGGTTTCAGTCCCCCAGTGGACCAGAGGGGAGCAGAGAAGTGGACTTGAAGCTGGATCCCCTGTCAATCCAGGATGGGTGTAAAAGTGGAAGAGATGTGTGAGGCCAAAGAATGGAGTCAAAGATCGCTGACTTCCGAGAACCGCCATATTCTCTACCTTGGGGAAAAAAAGGCACGACACGCTGTCTCAGCTCCAGACAACCTTAGGTGTCTCCATTTCAGAGACTGTCAGTCCAAGTAAGGCAACTCTAGGAACTAGAGGGGACCAGGCTGACCTCATTGAAGAAGTTATGACTGTGTGAGGTTCAGGAAGAAGTGGCGAGAAGAAAGGAGAAGTCGTCTTTGGGGCTTGTTAGCTGAGTAATTTCATACTAGGGTAAAAGCTCTTATTAGGCATTGTGACACACACCTTTCCGCCCAGCACCTTTGAGGTGAATCGGAGTTCCAGGCCAGCCAGGCCTACATAATGAGACTGTCTCAAATAAATAAATAAAAATTAAAAGAGGAAAAAATTCACACATATAAAATAATAAATCAAACGTTTTTTAAAAAGTGAGAACAAAAGACCTCCAAGTAAAAAGTTTTCAAAACTCCTAAGTAAAGAAAAAAGCTATCTCCTCTCTTACTGCTTTTTTAAAGGTAGAAAGGGAGCCAGGTGTGAAAGAGGTACCCAGCATTCAGGAAGCAGAGGCAGCTGGATCTGCGTTTGAGGACCATGCACCTATACAGTAATACAGTTCAGACTTGATGAGCAATCAGACGTCTTTGCCCTCCTGTGCAAAAGCAAGGCCAACAGAGCCTGGGAGACAGAGCACCAGCAGCTCGTCTTCCTTCTCCAACCTGAGAGAAGCATCATGGAGCTATGTATCTCCTCAACCAGGCTGACCTAACCAGCAAGCTGCCAAATTTCCCCCAGCCGCCTCAGCATGAAGGTCATTAACTATCCGGCAGTAAATGGTGACTTTGGAGTCAAATGCGTGGCATTTGAGTGAAGCCAGATGGCCCAAATCTGCCAATAAAGGTGGCTACCCCTACTGCCCATCTGAAAAAGGGCCCCTAGTCCATCCACAGAGGCCAGGTGTAAAACTCTTTCATTCCAGAAGTAAAGGGCAGAGGATGTTATAAAATGGGCTGGATATTATGCTGGCTTTGTCTCTGCCAACCTTCTCTATAGCCTCACCTGGAAGAAGCCGGATCCTACACACAAACCCTCTGGTTGCCCCCCTCCCAAACTGTCTTCCAAATACCGGAAGAGTGCATTAGAGAAGAAGAGGCCGGGATGTATGTAACTCAGGAGTACAGTGCTTGCCTAGCCTTCAAATCGGTATGAAGTTCGACCCTAACTAGGGGGGGGGGGGCTGTGGTACACCTACAACCCCAGCTCCTGAGACAGGGGAATGAATGACTTGTAACTTAATGAAGCCCTATCTCCAATCTAAGGGCTGGTGAGAAGGCTCAAAGTATAAAGGCACTTGACACTTAATGCTGAGGACCTGAGCTCCACATGCACAATGACAGGACCATACTCACATACAAAAAAAAAAAAAATTTAATTTTAATTTAAAACCGGTGTTGAGTGACGTTCCTTGGTGCGATACCTGCCTAGCCTTTTCGAAGGTCTAGGTTTCAATCCCCAGTGGTGGGGCCAAGGGGGCCGCGCCTGAGGTAACAAAATACAATCTGGTACACATAAATGCTTCTGTATCAGACACAGGTGTGAGGAAAGAATCCAAAGAAAGGCTGGCTTTTATTAACCCGCTTCTGAAGAATAAGCAACCTTTCAGATGCTTTCAGATGCTTAAAGGCTTTCCAACATTGTCGGCCACCCACCTGTTCACACTTGCAGATGCTTCTGAAATGCAGATTCGTGAACAATTAGCCCATGAGAAGCAAAAACCACTTGGCCACAGGACAACAGAAATAGGGAAGGGACCTCACGAATAAGACATTTCACGCGCGAGTTGCTAATTACCCTCATCTGCATCCTAGAAGGGTCCCGCAGTTGCCTCGCCTTCTCATGCTCATTTATTCCTTTAGAACCCGGAGTCAAGGAAGCGGGGGAGAAAGGAGGAATTTGCCATACCAGGGAGATAGGGCAATCCAGATCCCCAAGTTTACCGCACCCGCCGAGGGACAGTCTCAAAGAGGCCATCTGCAGAAAGGCTACACTCAAAATGCAATTTATCAGAACGAGTCTCCGGGTCTGCAGGCGGCCAAGCCGGGCAGGAGGAGAGAAGGGGAGTTGGCGTGGACAGTTTGCCGCGGACGTCGGCCGCGACCACAGGCCTTTCACCGCCATGCAGCGCTCGGCTCCAGGCCGGAGCGCGCGCGGGGGGCCGTGGGGGAGCGCGCCGCACGGTCCCAGCGCGCCGGCGGCCGCGACTCCCACAGGTGGGAGGCGAGCGGTCCCCCAGCTCCTCGCCGGGGAAGGGGACGCGCGGCTCGGTAGGACCGCAACAGGGGACCCAGGGACTCTGCATTACGGGAGGCGCGGCGTGAGAGGCCAGTTAGGGTTCCCGCCGCGCGGCTCGCCTAGGTTCCCTCGGCCTGGAGCGCAAGGTCCCCCCTCCACCCCCACCCCTTACCCGCGAGCGACCGGTGCAGTCGGAGACGCTGCCCGCCAGCCTCGGCCTCCTCCGGGCGCGGTTAAGCCGCGCGGGCGGGCGGCTGGTTGCATGCGCCGCGGCACGTACGAGCCCGCACGGGCACACGCGGGCGGGGGCAGGGCGCCGGAGCCGAGCAGGGGACCCGTGCCCGCGACCGCCCCGCTCCCGGCCCTTACCACCCCACCGGGCTCGCCTCCACCCTCACTCCCCTACCCCCGGGCCCCTCACCCGTGCTGGCCTTGAGGTTCTCCCGCAAGAAGTGGCCGCTGGAGAGATGCTGGAGGCCAAAGTTCTGGGCGATCCTCTGGCATACCGTGCCCTTACCCGAGCCGGGCGGCCCGAGGATGACCGCGCGCAGGAGTTTGGAAGCCATGGCTTTGGCGGGGAATGGGTGGCCTGGACCGCAGCCCGCGCACTTTGCCCGACAGCCCCTGCCTCGGCACCCTCCGCAAGCGGGGATTCGCCTGCCACCCCTATAGGGGAAGGAGAGGCTTTTTAAGACCGCCCCGCCCCTCAGCCCCGCCCTCCGCCACCTCCTCGCCCCGGGCCACGCCGGTGCAACGCTGCGGGAGCCCCCGCCCTGCGAGCTCGGCCCTCTAGGGTCAGAGGTCAGTTAGACCCACCGGGTACCTTCCCTGCACCCTAGCCCGGGTGCGCGATCCCGGGGATCCCCTGCCGGTCCCCGCACGTGGGCTGAGCGGGAGCCGTTCGCCGGCCGCTTCTCGGTGACCGTCGCATCCCCAGAGTGGCGGCCGCCTGAAACTAGGGGGGCCCACCTCCGCCCCAGCAGCCGGAGAGGGACACACCTCGGCGGAAAGGAGCGCGGCTAGGATCTCGCTGGGCGGCGCCGCCTCTGCCTGGCCGGCCGCGCGGGACTCGCTTCTTACGTAAGCTGGGAGCCGGCTCCCCGCTACAGCCGCCGCGCCCCCTCCTCTCCCCTCCCCTCCACTCCCGGCGCGTCCGGGGCCAGGCTGAGACTGCGGGGGCGAACGGAGCTGGAGACGCCCTGAGAGAAAGGAACCGCCTGGGGACCCAGGCTATTGTCAAGGGGAAGGAAAAACACCACTTGTTGAGCGCCACTGGGCGTCCAATTCTAGGCTGTGTGATATTATTATGCAACCTTTGCAGGTACGGATGGAGAAAGGCTTGGTATACGAACCATTCATTCATATACTTAGCAATGTTATTTGTTTTCATCCATGTGGGGGGATCGAACCCCCTGAGACTATCCCTTAAACCAGGGCATCCACAGAAGGTCCCGGCAAGAGTATAAAAAGTTGTGGGCGGGCCTGAACTACATATTGATACCGGCTCAAAAAAAAGAAACACCAAAGCTGGGTGGTGGTGGTAGCCCACACACCTTCAATCCCAGCAGAGGCAGGTAAGGATCTCTGAGTTCCAGGCCAGCAAGGTCTACTGAGCGAGTTCCAGGACAGCTAGGGCTACACAGAGAAACCTGTCTCAAAAAACCGAAAAGAAAGAAACTTTATTGTGTGCCCAACGCTGTTTTGTGTGCTTGATATACAGCAACGACAAGTGGTCGAATCCTGCCTCCATAGTTGCAGCCATAGTTTTGAACCCAAAGCCCAGCGCCCTGGAAACGGGGAGTAAAAAGGATGCCTTTCGCTTGTACTCCAATCTGTAGCCAGATGATTCCAGGATGTGTTATTTCCAACACCCTACTCACCATCTCAAATGGAGGCTTTCTTTTCCTTGCCTCTCACATATACAAACACATACTGCTACATGCCTCTGCCTTTGTTTTGTTTTGAATCAGGATTTCGCTTTGTAGCCTAGGCTGGTCTTGAACTCACGATGCTCTTGCCACAGCTTTCTTAATACCAGGATTACAGGAATGGGTCACCAAGCCCTTCTGCCCCCTCTCTCAATTTTGTTTCCAAGTTACATGAAAGCTCTCAATTTCCCACCCCAACTACTGGGATAATCACCTGCAAATCTGTCTTTGCACACTTCTGTCTCCACTACAGTTACTAGAAATACTGCTAAAGTAAAATCCCATTTCCATTACTTCCCCCGCCTCGGTGTGACCCACCTCCCTTCCTAAGGTTCCTGCCTTCCTTGCAAGACTCCTTTGCAGAGGTCTCACCAGTGCTATCCATAACTGAGAGATGGTGAGGAGCCGTACAGAGGGACACTGTAGGAAAGAGCCTCCTCTGGATTTCTGAATGTTGGGTGTTGTGGAGGCAGGAGACAGAGCCTGAGATGGTGTCTTGCCAACCCAGCTCCCCTCATTGCCATTCCACACACAGCCTTGACAAGACAGCACACTCAGGCCACCAACCCCGTGCCAACGTTTGTTCCATAGACTCCTTTCCTAAAGTATCCCAATGTGCTATAGACTTTATTCCAAGCTCCTTAGGTGAGTCTTTGCTGAAGAACAAGGGACACACAAAGCCAGGTGGTGAGGGGACTTAAGTCTTCAGGTCCTTATGCTATAATAAACAGCTGATCGTTCTTTACAGTGAGACAAGAGCACACATCAGATCCACCAGGAGAGCTTGTTAAAGCACATTGCTGAGGGCCAGGGAAGCAGCTCACTTATAGAGTGCTTGCCACAGAAGCATGAGGACTTGAGTTCAATCCCCAGCACCCATGTATAAAAGGTTGGGTACAGTGCTGGGAGGTGGTGACAGGAGATGACCTGGGACTTACTGGCCAGCCAGTCCAGTCAGATTGGTGAGTTTCCGGGTTCAATGAGAGACCTCATCTCAGAATATAAGGGGAGCCACCTTCCTTTGGTCCTCCATTCAACGGGAGGACTCTGATAGTTCACCACAGGATCAATGGTGTCGGTGTCGTCGGTGGGGAATTTAGCTGCTTCTTTTCAGGGAACCTTGAAAAGACAGTCAACAAACAGAAGTGCATTTTGGAGAAAACAGCCTGAAGCTGTTGACCTTGACATGATTTCGAAGATACACAAACCTGACTTTATCTCTTTAAAAAGCCCAGTAGGGCTCAGCATGGAGGAATGAGCAAGTGGGTCTCTGAGTTCAAGACCAGCCTGGTGTAGAGTGCCTTACAGGAAAGCCAGGGCTACATAGACATAATGAGATTGATATCTCTCTCTCTCTCTCTCTCTCTCTCTCTCTCTCTCTCTCTCTCTCTCTCTCACACACACACACACACACACACACACACACACACACACACACACAGAGCCCAGTATGGGGGTGGAGAGATGGCTCAGCAGCAGTTAAGAGTATTAGCTGTTCTTTCAGAGGACCCAGGTTCCATTCCCTACACCCATATGACAGCTCACAACCATCTGTAACTCCAGGTCCAAGAGGACTGGCCTCCTCAGGTACCAGGAATGCATGTCATACACAGACATATATGCAGGCAAAATACCGATCCACATAAAATCAAGTTAAAATAAAATTGTAAGCCGGAAGGTGGTGGCGCACGCCTGTAATCCCAGCACTTGGGAGGCAGAGGCAGGTGAATCTCTGAGTTTGGAGCCAGCCTGGTCTACAAAGCGAGCTCCAGGTCAGCCAGGACTGTTACACAGAGAAACAAAAAAAAAAAAAAAAAGGATGAGGCTGAGGAGATAGATTAGTGGTTATGAGCACTGGTTGGTCTTCCAGAGGACTCAGGTTTGATTCCCAGCACCCACATGGTGCTCACAACCATTTGTAGCTCCAGTTCCAGGAGATCCATCCAATACCCTCCTCCGACCTCTATGGACACACACACACACAGAATAAATAATTAAAAAAAAAAAAAAAACTTTGTAAGAGTGGGTGGGCACACTTTTAGTCCTGACACCAGAGAGGCAAAGGCAGGCAGGTCTCTGAGTTCAAGGACAGCCAGGGCTACATAGTGAGACTCTTGTCTCCAAAAAAAGGGAGGGAGGATGGCAGGTAAAATTCTTTAAAGATTCTTTTTATATGTGTGTGAATGTATGTATGTGTAACATATGTGCGCAGGTGCCCTCAGATGCTGGAAGAGAATATTGGATTCCCCAGGAATTAGAATCAAGGCAATTGTGAGTCATCCAATGTGTGTCCTAGGAACCAAATCCAGGTCCTCTATAAGCATAGCAAGTGCTTTTAACTGCTGAACCATCTCTCTAGTCCCAGAAGAAGCAAGTACATTGTTAATGAATGGTAAATATGTTGCTTAAACTGTTAAAAATAATAAGGCAGAGTGTATTTCTTAAAGATAACCAGCTTCAACTTCTGGCTTTCACATGCATGTGCACAAACTCTCATGAATACACAACAAATGTAGTAATTATATCATGCCAGACCAATTCATTCCACTATTTGCTGAGGAGTCACCAGACTTTTCTGATTTGTTTTTGCACAAAGACCACATATTTAAAAATGATCATCTTATATCCCTGAAACTTTGCCATTTTAAACTTATTTTCTTATTTTGTGTGCCTGTGTTTTTGTAGGGGATGTTTGGCCATGCACACCATGCACATGTGTTAAGACAGAGGAACAGCCTGCAGGAGTCAACCCTTTCCTGCCACACGTACAGAATCCCATTGTCAGGTTTGGTAGCAAGCACCTTAGCTGTAATGGTCTAATCCAGCTCTCTCTTTTTTTATTTTATTTTATTTTATTTTTTCAGAGCTGAGGACCGAACCCAGGGCCTTGTACTTGCTAGGCAAGCGCTCTACCACTGAGCTAAATCCCCAACCCCCCCCCCCCCACCCTTTTTTTTTTTGTTTTTTGAGACAGGGTCTCACTATGTAGACCAGGCTGACCTCAAACTCACAGATATCCTCCTGCTGGGATCAAAGGTGTACACCACCATACCCAGCTACCATATCTTCTTCGTGCTCAATGTTCTGAGTTGCTGTCTTTATATGATGGAGTACCCTGCTGGAAAGAGGCACAGCCATTCTTTTGCTATGACAGGTGCCAGAAGGCGCTCCGAGTTATTTACAGAGTTCTCCCTTAAGGGTATAGTAACAGTGCCCACCTTGCATCCTGTATTACTATGTTTTGCCCTGGACCTCACTGTGAACTCTTGCAGTCCCCAAGGCCCTCCCCGTGACCCAAAGTGACACCCGTGACATCTGTTTTGGTTTGGGATTCCTTGATGCTTTTGAAACAGTCTCAGCCTGACATTGACTACTAGATCCCCATGCCTTTTTCTGGGGGCTAGGATTACAGGCTTGGACCACCACTCCTAACTGACAGTCCTGTGCTTTATAAGGCAGCAGCGGGAAGACAGTGGGAAGATGATCACTAACATCAGGTCATGTGGGGTCACCTCATCTGTGTAAGCGTTAAACCTGAGGGCTCTTGGTTATCACCCTGATAGGAATCCGTGTGTCTGGAAGATTGGCTTGTATTGTTCTAATCCTGATTTCCCCGAAGGTCAGATGAACAGGCGAGGTTCAGCCTGGAGCCATGGAATTTAGCATGGGTAACTCTAGTTGGGATTCTTTGCTTAATCCATAGGGGCCTGAGGCAGGGGCATCTGTTGGAGATATGGTCTACTATAAGTTTTGACTTATTAAAGGGCATTTATTTATTTATTTATTCCTCTCCCCCCACCTGCAACCCAGGGCCTTGCTTGTGCTTGCTAGGCAAGCGCTCTACCACTGAGCTAAATCCCCAACCCTTTATTTATTTATTTTTATTTCATGTACATTGTTGTTTTGCCATGGGTGTTGAATCTCCAGGAACTGGAGTTACAGACAATTATGAGCCGCCATGTGGTTGCTGGGAATTGAACCAGGTACCTCTGGAAGAGCAGTCAGTGCTCTTGATCACTAAGCCATCTCTCCAACTATTAAAGGCATTTTAAAAAATGTATTTAATTTTATGTGTATGAATGTTTTGCCTCCCTGTATGTCTGTTTGTATGTCTGTGACCATACTTGTGCCTGGTGCCCATTGAGGTCAGAAGAGGATGTAAGATCACTTGGAACTTGAGTTAGAATAATTATGAGCCATCGTGTGGTTGATGGGACTTAAAACCAGGTCCTAGCAGCTAGGCCATCCTTCTAGTCCCTCATTTACTTTCTTGTGTTATTACTGGGTTTGCCAGAAAAGCAACTTTGTTGTTGTTGGTTTTTGTTTTTGTTTTGTTGTTTGTTTGTTTGTTTGTTTTCTCAAGACAGGGTTTCTTTGTGTAGCTTCTGGAGCCTTTCCTAGAACTCACTCTGTAGCCCAGACTGGCCTGGAACTCACAGAGATCCACCTGCCTCTACCTCCCGAGTGCTGGGATTAAAGGTGTGCACCACCACTGCTTTGTTGTTTTAAATGATCCTGGTGCAGCCATTTGATTTTGAGGCTGTGAGTCCTTGGGGACACTTTCTCTAAAATCATAGCTGAACTCTGCTGACCTTGAAGCTAAAGAGCAGGTTAATAAGTCAAGGACGCCAGAGAGAAAACATCCAATTCCAGGTTCCAATCTTTACATTAAAACTACCTTTCTTGCTGGGTGGCCTTGGCGCACGCCTTTAATCCCAGCACTCAGGAGGCAGAGCCAGGCCGATCTCTGTGAGTTTGAGGCCAGCCTGGTATGCAGAGCAAACACCAAAACTACACAGAGAAACTCTGTCTGGAGGGTGGGGGGGGGGGGGAACCCAAGACAAACAAACAAAAAAACTACCTTTCTGAAGAATACCTTCATTTGCCAGGAACCATATTTAGAAACCTAAAATTGTCTTTATCGCTCCAAAAGATACTTGTCCCCATGGGCTCTCTTCCCTGTGGTGTCAACTTTCTCCCCTCTAATCTGAATACCTACATCAAAAATTTTTCCTCCAATACGTGGAGCAGTGTCTGAAGCCACAGGCTCTGTGTTCTCTTGATGAGATCTGAGTCTTGGCTTGTGTTTTGCTAATCCTACCAATGGAGAATAAGACCACTACCACAGTTGAAGCCAAATTTGAAGTAAGCTTTAATTAAATGCTGGCCAGGTGGATAGGCTCTGGCTAGGTCCATACCCAGGTTCCTGGGAAATGACCCAGAATCAAGTATGGCAAGGCTTAAGAAAGAAAACCTATAATTCATTGCCTCTCCCATGAGGTACAATAAGGGGCAAGCATACATCCTGACGTTATTTCCTGCCCACATACCTGCTACCCACAGGTGATCAAGCACATCCAGTGCAGTTGGGTCAAACAGACTTCTTTAAGGGAGTGGAAAACATGTGATTGTTATCCCCCATAAACAGTAGCCCCCAGCATTTCAGGAACTATCTGTCCTTGGGCAAGGGGCTTGCAGATCAGAGGCATTTTTGTTTCACGGATCTCTAAGGCATAGTAATTAAAACTTACCATGTAACTTTGGCTCTCACAGTTTCTTGATGCCCAGAAGTCATCCAGAACAACTTTAAGTTTAGATTATATAAATTTTCAAATACTAGCCCTTCTATGGTATATATTAAAAACATGTAACTGTTCAAGTTTTCCCTAAGGTTTACTTTTAGCAGCCAGGGAGACCGATCAGTGAGGTGCCTCCAATGCAATCGTGAAGACTTGAGTTCGGTCTCCAGCACTCCTGGAAATGTATTTATGGGAAGTGGGATCCTCAGCATTTGGCTAATAAACGTCAGTGTTGATTATCTTGGAAAGGCATTGGTGGTGTTCTACATCCTAGTCTGGTCCCCTAAGAAAGTCCTTCCCCCAAGGTCAGGCATTCAGACAAAAGTCACCATTCCCTCAGGGGTTTGAAGAAAGTTACTGCTTGCTGAAAGGGAATCATTCCTCTTATCTCTGGTGAGAGGAGGGAGCGGCTTTTAACATACGGACTGTGGTGCCTGTAAACTTGTCAAAGGCAGTGCTAGCCTCTAGGCTCCCTCACCCTTTCTCTGGTTCCCATTTAACTCTAGAAGTCTTCCCTGTTGATTTTCCTTGCTTTCTGGGGAAGACAGCCTCTGCAGTTTGGAATAAACTTTCCCTTTCTACCCATGGAGCAGTCATTTTGGTTTCTTTACTGCACCCATTTTTATTTAGTTCTGAAGTATCAGATATTCAGAAAAGATTTAATTCTTTGGTTAGTTGGCTGTTTGTTTGTTTGTTCATTTGTTTTTGAAACAAAGACTCACTTAGCCCTAGCTAACCTTGAACTTCAGGTGTAGCTGAGGATAACCCTGAGTTCCTCATCCTCTCACCTCTACCTCCCAAAGGCTAGGAGTCTGGTTATGTGTATCCACTCTCAGCAAGATTTAATTCATTTTGAACAAAGTTTTTCCATTATGTAGCTCTAGCTGCCCTGAACTTATTATACAGACCGGGCTGACCTAGAACTCACAGAGATCCTCCTGCCTCTGCCTCCTGAGTGCTGGGATTCAAGTCAAGCACCACCACACCTAGCCAAGATTGAATTCTTTTTTTTTTTTTTAATAAAATCTTTACTGACAAATAATTTACATAGTATACAATTTGCCAATTTGCACAATTTGATAGACTTGAGTCCAGCATCCTCATAGGCCCATGACATCATCACCACTTTCTATTTTAGAACACCCCTGTCTTCAATTTCATATACACATATAATGTATGGTGATTACATTCCACCTTATTTTTTTAAATGAATATAAGATTTGCAATTGTAGCCATTTTTAAGTTCACAATTCAGTGGCATGAATTACATTCAAGATATTAATTATACTTATGATATTCATTAATTACATTCATATTAATTACATTTGTGGTATTCATTGATTACATTCACAGTATTCATTCAGTAACTATATTCATGATATTCATTAATTACATTAATTGTATTGATTTATTACATTCATGATAGTATTGTCCTGATACTATTGTCTGTCCCCTTGCAGGGCTTTTCCATCACACAAAACAGAAACTCTGTACTTAGGAAATAATTCCTCTATGTTCTTTTTTTTTTTTTTTCTTTGAGACAGGGTATCTGCGTGTAGTTTTGGTGCCTGTCCTGGATCGCGCTCTGTAGACCAGGCTGGCCTCGAACTCACAGAGATCCACCTGGGTCTGCCTCCCGAGTGCTGGGATTAAATGTTCACCACCCGGCAAACTGCCATTGATTTAAAGTTTTTTGGTTTTGTTTTGTTGTTTTTTCATTTCTTCGAGACATTTAAGCATTCCTGATTTGGGTGAGTTACTTGACTGCCAACTGATTCTGGCACATTTGTGCATTTAATAATGCACGCTGAGCCAACCCCGAGCATATACAGGTGGGCAGGGGCCCTGCGTCAAATGTGGAGTAACACCAGTACTCAGAGGCAGATGCCAATAAATGAGAGTAGGAGTATTTGACTCAACAGAAACTACAAACATAAATTATCTCATCTGTACTGGTTGATGTGGAGGGGCCCCAAAACAGCTTGACCACACAGCAGCCATGACAGGCTTAGGGGCCTAGACACAGCTTCTTCTGTGACAGGCTTTTGGCAGGTAACACCCAGATCCAGGAAAAGCCTTAATCTGATACCACCCAGGGATGAGGAAGTGCCCCGACATCCCAAACATCCAACCATTAGATAAGGTGGCCAGATGTCCCTGAGTCTACCACACACCTATTTTTTTTTTAAAGATACCCCTAGATACTTGTCAGCCAATCAGGGTCCTTGACCCTGGAAATTCCGTTACCCCAACTTCTGCTATGGTAAAAATCCCACCCTGCCTGGGCTCAGGGCTCTCTGCTCTCACCCCTGCATTGGACAGAGAGACCAAGCTCGGAGCTTGAAATAAAGGCTCTTTGCTTTTACATGCAGGATTCTGTCTCCATGGTAGTCTTCTGGGGGTCCCCCTTATCTGGGCATAACAGTTGACACCATTCACTTAGTTCAGTGGTCCCAAACATAGAAATGTGCTACAACCACCTTGACTGTGTTTTGATTAATGTTTTCCAAAGTTCCAAATGTGAAGGTTTGGTCCACAAGGTGGGAGGTACTGGGAAGTGCTTGTGGCCTTTTAAGAGATGGGGCCTTGTTGAAGGTTCTTAGATCACTGGGAGCCATACATTCAAAAGTGCTTTCTCTCTCTCTCTTTCTCTATCTATCTATCTATCTATCATCTATCTATCTATCTATCTATCTATCTATCTATCTCTATCTCCTCCCCACTCCAACCCCTCATCCCCCCCCCCCCCCCCCCTTTCTTTCCCTCTCTCCAAACTCACACTACCACTGGCAATTACCTAATCTTACACTTGGATCTCCAGAGCTATAGGTCAACATAAACCTCTTCTTACTTCATAACTAGCTGGTGTCAGTTATTAAGTGATACAAAGCTGACTGTTACAGGGACCAACTGTTGAAATGCTAGAAAAAAAATAGAGTATTTCATGTTTATATTATTTGCCAACAAGGAAGCAGCCATGATTAATCAGGCTCTGCATTCTGGCCTCACTGGGACAGAACACTCTGTTCTGTCAGACCAGCTAGCTCTCTTTCTGGCCCTGATCTGGCTTTCAGACCCTGGGTATTCCCATTATTATCTGACTAAAGAGGGGCCTACTCACCAAACATGGGGGTGCACACCTAGATCCTAGCACTGGTAAGACTGAGGCAGGAGGAAGGACTCAAGTTCAAGGCCAGCCTGGGTCTGTATAGGGAGTTACAGGTCAGCCAAGGCAGAGAGGCTGTTTGAAAAACTGCTCAGAACAAATCACCAGCGCCTAGAGAAAGAGCTCAACAGTTAATAGTACTTCCTGGCTGCTCATCCAGAATACCTGGACTCCATTTGGAGCACCCACATGGTAGCTCACAACCACCTATAACTCCAGGTCCAAATCTGATGCCCTGTTTTAGCCTCCCTGGGCACCAGACACACACCTGGTTCACAGACATGTAGGCAAAACATACGTATAAAATAATTTTTTTAATTAAAATTCAAAACAAAACCAATCAGTCAATAAGGGTGTGTCTACCCATCCCTCTAAATTTAGCTTATTCACCACCCTTCCTGGAGGACTGCTGGGCTCCACAGCTGAGTTAAACACACAGTAGGTTTTTCATATCCTTACTAGGTTAGCATGGGGGAGGGTGTCTCTTGTTCCAAATCTAGAACTACAAAGCAATGGAGACCACTGTACCTGATCTGACAGCCTTCTCCCTCAGAAAAGATCAAAGTTTACAACAAAGGAGCAGGGCTGGACAGATGGCTCAGTGGTTAAGAGCAGTGGCTGCTCTTCCAGAGGACCTAGGTTCAATTTCCAGCACCCACATGACAGCTCACCACTGTCTGCAACTGCAACTCCAGTTCTGACACCTTCACACAAACAGGCATGCAGGGAAAAACACAAATGCACATAAAATAAAATAAAAATACATAAAAAACGAGCAAAAGACCTGTCTATATGTTCTGTTGATGGTGAAGCAAACAGTAACCCATGAGCACTGCTCCTGACTTCCACAAGGGTTGACTGATAATTTTGTTACCAGAGTTAGGGTCAGAGCCCATGCCCTTGGAGCCCTAATAATTGGAGCTCAGCCACCTGTCCTCAATAAACCAATTAAAGGAGTGGAGAGTAAACTATCACTGAAAAACTGATGGAGGAGATGTATTTGTGGAGGGGCCCCCAAACAGCTTGACCACACAGCAGCCATGACAGGCTTAGGGGCCTAGATACGGCTCTGTGACAGGCTTACTGGCAGGCAACACCCAGATCCAGGAAAAGCCTTAAACTGATTCCACCCAGGGATCCACCCAGGGAAGAGGAAGTACCTGACATCCCAAACACTCTAACCATTAGATAAGGTGGCCAGATGTCCTTGAGTCTAGCACAGACCTATTCACAGATACCCCTAGACAATTGTCAGCCAATCATGGTCCTGGACCCTGGAAATCCTCTCACTCCAGCTTCTGCTATGGTAAAAATCCCATCCTGCCTGGGCTCAGGGCTCTGTTCTCACTGCTGCATGAGACCGAGAGACCAAGCTCAGAACTTGAAATAAAGGCTCTTTGCTTTTACATGCCGAATTTGGTCTCCAAGGAGGTCTTTTGGGGGTCCCCATGATCTGAGTATTCAATGTGGGTGCATTAGGAAGAGGGACAATGGGGAGTCCTAAAACATGGTTTAGTTTTAACTAGAAGGCAAGTGGTATGGATAACTAAGCAGTCACAGTTGTGGGGGGCATTCATCAAACAAGACTGCTCAGACATAGGTTTGAGCCCATAAAACTCTTTAGTAGCCGGTCAGTGACTATGTTGGGAGTTCAGGATCCCAACACCTGAGCCTTTGTCAGAGTGAGCTTTTAAGCAAAAAACAAACAAAAAAAAACATGTTCTGAGTTGACATCCTGCACTTAACAAGAACAGTTAGCCAGAAGCTGAATTACAGAAGCCAAAAGGCAAAGTTAGTGCATGTAGAGACTTTCCCAGAACTGTGGGCTTTGATGGATTAGGTCTTTCTTTTCATTTTGGCAGTGGTGCTGTTCTGTGTTGAATTTTACAGCCTGAATGATACATCAGGGAGTCAGTCAGTCGTGCTAAGGTCTGGGGCCCTGGGACAGTGGTCAAGATGCAGTCCTGTCCATCTCTGATGCATCATCTCAGCTCCATTCTCCTGTAAGGTGGTCCTTTCTTTCACAGGATAAGATTCCTGAGGGAGTTTTAATGGCTTGGTGTCTGTTATTTCAATAATCTGATAGTCAAATGGAGGTCACAACTAGCTCTGCAGTATATGCTCATTCCTGCTAGGCAGGGTCTTCACAGTTTCAGAGGTGCCATTCACCCCAAAGTGACAGAAACCGGTCCTTGCAGAGTTCACCCTTAAAATAATCTGGAGTCTGAAGTCTTGCAAAATGCGTTCTTTCATTTTATTTCTAAGTCCTTTAAAAAAAAAAACATTTAAAAAGCTAGACACAGTGGGACACACTTTCAATTCCAGTATTCAGGGGGCAAGGTAGGCAGACCTCCATATTGAGTTCAGGCCAGCCAGAGATGTACATGAGGTGAGACACACAGTGAGTCAGTCTCTCTCTCTCTCTCTCTCTCTCTCTCTCTCTCTCTCTCTCTCTCTTTCTCTTTGGTTTTTCAAGACATGGTTTCTCTGTGTATCTTTGGAGCTTGTCCTGGAACTCACTCTGTAGCCCAGGCTGGCCTCGAACTCACAGAGATCTGCCTGGCTCTGCCTCTTGAGTGCTGGGATTAAAGGTGTGCACCACCACTGCCCAGCTGAGACCCTCTCTTTGTTCAGGAAATAAAAAATAAGAACTCCACCCCTGCCTTATGGGCAGGGTGTCACAGACCTGTACTCCTAGCTTGAGAGTGGAGGAGCATGGTCAGGAATTCAAGACCATCCTGAACAAGCTTTGTAACAAACACCAAACAAACAAACAAACCATGACCCAACAACAAAAAGAACTCCACCTCTTGCTGATAGAATCAATGGGATAAGGGAAATGTCCTTGAGAAGAAATCCCATGAAGATGTCTACTCAACTTGGCTGACAGTGGCCTACTCTCCGATGGGACAGAGGGCAGTCTCACCCCACCCCTTCAAGTTAACTGTTTGACTTAGGAAGTTGGCTTAACCTGCCCAACCTTAGCTTCTTCTTTTTTTTTTTAAGCTGAGGATCGAATCCAGGGCCTTGCGCTTGCTAGGCAAGCGCTCTACCACTGAGCTAAATCCCCAACCCTTTTTTTTTTTTTTTTAAGATTTATTTATTATGTATACAGAGGAGGGTGCTAGATCTCATTACAGATGGTTGTGAGCCACCATGTGGTTGCTAGGAATTGAACTCCGGAAGAGCAGTCAGTACTTTTAACCTCTGAGTCATCTCTCCAGCCCCAACCTTAGCTTCTTTACCTAGAAAAAGCAGACAAAAGTTCTCACCTCCCTCTCCCCACTTGGGACAGTAGGCCTCGTGAAGAATCATGTTAGAGCCAGGAGTAGCAGGGTTTGCAACAACCCAGAGCCATCGTGAGTTCCAGGCCAGCCTTAGCTACATCGCAGAACCCTGTCCTGAGAAACAAACAAAACAGTGATCTGGAGGCAGCAACAACAGGATCACTATGAATTCAAAGCCAGCTCAGGCTACTTGAATGAGTTCCCGGTCAGCCTGTGCTACAAAGTGAACAGAAGAGTCACATTAACATCTAATGTGCCTGGCGGTGGTGGTGCATGCCTGTAATCCCAGCACTCGGGAGGCAGAGGCAGGTGGATTTCTGTGAGTTCGAGCCAGCCTGTGCTACAAAGTGAACATCTAGTGTCCACTGAGTGCTACCCACATGAGAAGGTCAGAGTTAACTCCTTTGCAATCCAACTCACAATCCAATCCAAGTGCGGTCCTGTCTCTGTTTTACGGGTCACGAAAGGGATACACAATCACTGGATTGTCCATGATTACACCTTAAGTCAAGACAGGATTCAAGCCAAGCAGTCTGGGTCCAAGTGCCTACTCTCATCTCCTAGGGATCTTATTTGCCTTGCCACCCCATGTCCCAGGTCATTGATGAGGCTGACACATGGCTGCCAAAAATAACTTGGATGAATGAATCAAAACCTTTTTAGGGAGGGATGTAGTCATTACTTGTCTAGCATGCTCAAGACTCTAGAATGGGGCTGGCCAGGTGGTTCATTGGGTAAAGGTGCTTACCACCAAACCTGACCAATTGACTTCGATCCCCAAGCCCCACATGGTAGAAAAAGATAACTGACATCCTAAACTTGTCCTCTGACTTCCACATCACTACAAAGACATACACACCTTCCCCTCCCCTCAAATGAGTAAATAAATGAGAAAAAGAATTTTGAACTAAGTATGATGGTACATGCACTCGGGAAGCAGAGTCAGGTGGACCTCTATGAGCTCGAGGCCAGCCTGGTTAACATAGTGAGTCCAAGGACAATGAGAGACTCTATCTCAAAAATCCAAAATTAAATTCCTAGTCAAAGAAAAATGTGCCAAGGACAATGATCTATAAGCGATCTTCAGGTAAGTTGTTCTGGGGCTATTTATTCCTTGTATCCTCTTGGATGTAGCTAGCCTCTTCATATTGAAGTTTTCCTTCTAGTGCCTTTTGTAGAGTTAATAAATATAAATTCCTTAAATGTGTTTTTATCAGGAAAGGTTTTTCTTCTTCAATTAAGGTTGGTAGTTTTTCTGGGTATAGTAGTCTGGGCTGGCTGTATGTCATCTTTCAGAGCTTGTAGAATGCTTGTTCAGATTCTTCTGGCTTTCAGAATCTCCACTGAAAAATCAGGTGTTATTCTAATGACCCTGTCTATATATGTGACTTCATTTTTTTTGTCCTAGCTTTTAGTATCTTTTGTTCTGTACATGTATGTATCCAAGAGAACTTCTTTCCTGGTCTTGTTGATTTGGTGTTCTGTATTCATCTTGCACCTTGATAGGAATCTCTTTCCTTAGATTTGGAGAATTTCATTCTATGATTTTGTAAAGGTATTTTCTATAGCTTGACCTGGGTTTCTTCTCCTTCCTCTGGATCTATTATTCACAGGTTTGGTCTCTTCATAATGTCCCAGATGTCATAAATGGTTTTTTGCCCAGATTTTTTTTTTATTTAGATTTAACATATTCCTTGACTGATTGATTCATTTCTTCTACTTGGCCTTGATTCATTTCTTCTACTTGGCCTTCAAGACCTGATATTTTCTCCTTGATTTCATTCAGTCTGTTGGCAAGGCTTGTCTCTGAGCTTTTCCTGTGGCTTCCTGCTTTTTTCATTTCAGTTTTACTTCAGCTTGACTTTCCTTTAGCCATTCTATCCCTCTGTTAAATTCTATTTTCATATCTTGAATGGTATTCATTATTTCCTTCAGTTGTTTGTGTTTTCATGGTCTTTATTCACACATTTTTCCGTAGCCTTTTGAAGGCCATTGAGCATATTCATAATTGCTCTTTTGAAGTCCTGTCTTGTGTGCCAGCTACACTGATCTCTCGGGGAATATTATAATAGATGCTGGTTTCTGGAGGAGGCACATTGTCTTTGTTGTTCATGTCTGTGGTTTTGAGATGGGACCTTGGCATGGATAGCTGTTATTGACTTTCTTGAGTGGGTCTTTGTTTGCTCTTACCCCAGTCTGTCAGGTTGTGGACCAGCTGAATGTTTGGTCTTGGGGCCACTCTGGTCTCAGACCAGCACAGTAGCTAGGATGGCTAAAGTTCTGGTTAGGACTCTGGATTCAGACTCTAAGTGATCCCAGGTTGACACAGTGGGAGGGGCTAATGATAAGTGAGCACCTGGGGGATGGGGACTGACTGTGGAGATCTCAAATGGAGTTTGGGGTCCAGCTCCATGTCGTCCTGGTCCCAGACCCAGTGGTTGGTAGGCTGGCTGGAAATATGAAGCGGGGTGAGGAAACTGCCTCTGTGAATCCCTCACCTTAGGTTTTGGGTGGAACTCAAGGCTCAGGACCCCTTCCCTGGCCTTAAAAAAAAAAAAAAAAAAAAAAAAAAAAAGACAAGGTCTCACTATGTATCTTTGGCTGGCCTGGAACTTACCATGTAGAACAGACTGGCCTGGAACTCACAGAGATCTACATGCCTCTGCCTCCAGAGTGCTGAGATTACAGGCCTGCCCACACACCAGCTTTCATGCTCTCTGTTATTATTCCTGTTTGCTTCATTTCCATGAAGTTCCTCTGCCCACACAAAGTGAACTGGTCCAGTACCAAGTGAATCTCATCCCCTCAGCTCTCCCCCCACCTCCATCTCTCTTCTCTACTGTCTGATTATGCACCCCAGCTCAAAACTCTCACATCACCAATAGCCTGCCTTCCTTAGCCCTTCCCCTTCTAGAAAGAACTGTGTTCATTATCTCTTACCAAAATGGCCATTCAGTCATTTAATCTGTCACTACATTTATTGAAAGCCTCCTTGGTCTAGCCCTGGGAATATATCCAGATACTGTGTTTTGGCAGGGGTGACTGTTGGAATTTCTAGCCACTTCCCCATGACCGTGCATGCGTTGGCAGGATGCTTGGTTATCCCAGGGCCTTATGTCCGTGCACTGGGTGATCATGTAATCCATGTACATGCATGGCGTAGCTATGTAAGCCCATATGCACATGTCCGGGGGAATTCATAAAAGCGGGTCCCACATATCCCTCCTCCCTCTTCCTGCACAATCGTTCCCATAGGCCTAAGCACTCCCATGTTCTCTTTCCCCCAATAAACTCTTAGAGTGGGTTTTGTTGTGCCTTGTGGCTTTTCTCACATTGTAAACAGCACCACATAATACATAACAGTGACAGACAATTAATATGTAATTATTAGAAAGATCAAGTATACACCTATGTCCTGGTGAGAAATTCACTTGCATAACGAGCTAGCAAGAGATTATTAGCAAGACTATCTCAAGACCAAAATCAAAACAAAGAAATGAAAGGTTGTATGGTGTGGCACACCTACAATCCCAACCCTTGGGAGGCAGGGGCAGAAGGATCATTATGTGTGTTAAAGTCAATCTGGTGTACATATCAAACTCCAGGCTAGATAGGGGTACATAGTAAGACCTCTCAAATACAAAACAAGCAGACAAAAAGGATGTGTGGTGTTGTGAACCAGCAATTGTAGCACTCAAGAGGCAGAGGCAAGAAAATCAGAAGTTCACAGTCATCCTCCAATATCTACTGAGTTTGGGGCCATCCTGGGTTACTAAGAACTTATCTGAAAGCAAATAAATAGAAAGCAAACCAAAATGTAGTACTTGCAGTACACACTTTGAAGATTGAAAAGTCCTGAACTGATGGTGCTTTACATCTAAATCCCATTCTGACACTGGTACCCCCTTCAGCCTCCCACAAGGTTTCCCTGGTGACTTTTCATCATCAAACATATGAAAGGGAGGAGGGAGAGAGGATCCAGTTCTCTGCCTGGGCTGAATAAATCTCCTGTGACACGAACAGGTCTGTGGTGACTGCAGGGAGACCCAGGAGGCCAAGCTCTGGAACCACCCTCTGGGTATTCCTAGATGCTCCTGCTCTAGGCTCTGAGTCAAAAGAGCTGCTAGTTGAATCGGAATTTTTTTTTTTTTTTTTTAGATTTATTTATTTATTATGTATAGTGTTCTGCCTGCATGTGTCCTTGCAGGCCAGAAGAGGGCACCAGATCTTATTACAGATGGTTGTGAGCCACCATGTGGTTGCTGGGATTTGAACTCAGGACCTCTGGAAGAGCAGTCTGTGCTCTTAACCACTGAGCCATCTCTCCAGCCCTGAATCAGAATTTTTTCATGGCAAAGGAAGAGGAAGAAAATCAGATCACATCTCCCACTGGCAGAGCCTATTTGTTCAGGAAGATCTTGGAGCTCTAGCCGTTCATAACAGGAGGGTATTCATTAAGTCATGCCTTGATTATGACTGTTTAAGTACCCCCCAACACTCCTGTTTTTCTTCCCTTCAAGTTGCAGAACCTGCAGCTGGCTGGGCAAGTCTTCCATCACCCAACCACATGCCCAGCTCTTCCCTTTGCCTTCAACTTTCAAGTCATTCCTCTCAAAATTAAAATACCCTGGGGGAGCTCCAGGTATGGCCATCATGAGACAAAGTGAGGAACCATTGGCTCAGCAAGGAAAGTTATTCCTTCTAGAAGAACTGGGTGTTCGTCTCATACCTCATAAAACCCCACAGCTTCTGGGAAAAGGAATCTGGGGACCCACGGAAGCTGTCCTGACATCCCAGCTCCATGGGAGTTGCTGGTAATAGTTAGTTATTATTTCTGTCATCTCATGCAACTCATAACATCCCTAGAGGGAGGGGCTGTATTTCCCCTGGTTACACCTGATGAAATGGGCCTAGAAACTTGCCTGAAGTCACCCTGAGGGTAAGTTCTTATGAACAGGCCATCAACCATGAGCCCTCATGCTTTTTGTCCCAGCTCCACAGTCTCTCTGAATAGCATCCCTGAAATGTGAGCTGTCTCTTGTTGGATGCCTACAGCAATGAGGACCGCTGGCTTCTAGAGGCAGTCTATTGGCAACTATGAGAATAATTTCCTTCAGTGCTGGCTGTTTTCCGCCATTGATCACATTCACAACTTTAAATGACAAGTGTGTCTAATCTCGAGGTCTCTGTCACCATCTTTGTGCATTTCAGCTGGTCCTTCCCATGTTCTCACTTACTGTTCCTCTTTCCTGATACACTACCCTGTGTGTCAAAAACCCAACTCAATTGCTTTGGCCAGAACTTCAACAGTAACTATTCAGATGTAAACTCTGTGACAGCAGTGACTGTCCAGGCCACCAAATTCTTAGACCAGGCATAAAGTATGCACCTGAAGCATTTTCTGACTGTATGATTAAGTCTCCTAGATGAAGGTTCAGTAGAGAACAGGACAGGACTCTCCCCTTCCCACTCAGGATGCTTTCACAGTTGCCTGATGCACTTTTGCTCAATGACAGATTTATTGACGGCCCAATGCTGAAAGCTCAAGGCTATATTAGCAAACTTTGGATTTTGAGAGACTCTGACTCAGTAAAGAGTGGCAAACAGGATGATTATAGATATGAACTTCAGGCCGCCACATGCTCAAGCACACTTGGGTGCCCATAAACACTTAAAACAAACATTCATGTATATACAATTGCACACAATACACACATATACATGAAAATGGAAAAAAAAATAGTAGGGGCCCACAGACTGGCAGTTCTTCCTTATGTTGTAAAAGGGACTGCTTCTGTCTATCTGCCCTAGAGGCAGTATGTGGCATGAATCTTAAAGAGTTCTTATTAATGAAGTCAAACCTGAGGCCAGTTATTGGGGTGATTGCTGGAAGATCAGAGAAGCAGAACAAGCCACAGCTATCTCACCTTGCTAGTTCCTCAGGTGATCCTGTTTCCTCAGGCTGGAAGCTTCTGAGTCATCCTCCACATGAATCTCAGCTGAACTGTGTTGCTCCAAAGCCTGAACGCTTAACCAACCAAATGCTTAACTAACTACATGCTTTTACTTTTTAGATTCTGGTCCTCATGCCTTATATACCTTTCTCTTTCTGCCCCCACTCCCTGGGATTAAAGGTGTGGGTCACCATGCTTAGCTGTTTCTAAAGTGGCCTTGAACTCAGATATCTGGCTAGCTCTGCCTCCTAAGTGCTGGGATTAAAGGTCTGTACCACCACCACCCAACTTCTGCTATAGTTTGCTCTGACCGTTATCTAGCCACCATTTTTGGCTTTGTTCTAGTGGCTGTCTGTTCTCTGACCCCAGATATGTTTATTTCGGGGAACACACAATATTTCAGGGAACATAATACCCACCACAGCAGTATGCACAAGAGATGAGCATAATCCTTGGCCAGTAAGTGCCAGGGCAAGCATTTCAGCTCTACTACACACTGGCTGTGCAGTCTTTTCCTGGTCACTCTCTCACTCCTCATTGTCAGTGTCTGTAAAGTAGGGATAAAAACATCTTTGTGGCTGGGATGCTCTTAGGTTGAAAGGAGACAGTGGGCTCTGGGCAGATGACTACATCAATAAAGTGCCTGCTGAACAATCCTGAAGAGTTCAGGTCTCAAGTAGCCACATAAAATATAGGTCTGGGGACATGACTCTAACCCTGGTACTGGGAGTGTAGGGCAGAGTCAGGAAGATCCCAGGGGCTTGCTGGACAGATGCCCTAGCCAATCAGTGAGCTCTGGCTTCAGTGAGCAAGCATGTTAAAAATAAGGTAGAGAGCACTCAAGGGAGGTACCAGACATCAACCTCTGGTCTTCATACACAGGTGTACACATATACACACACACAAATGCACTCTCACATACATTACACACTCAAAATTGATAGTGGATATAAGATGCCTAAAACATGAAAAATTCCCAATTGATTGTTAATTTACTCAAAGAAAATTAATGACTGCTGGGGCTAACAAGATGGTTCAATGGATAAAGGGTTTCCCTGAAAGCCTAACCGCCTAAAGTCAATCCCCAGAAACCTTGTAAAGATGAAGAGAGAGAACCACCTCCACAGTTTCCCTTCGATTTCCACATACAAACTGTGACATGTGCACTCCCACACTTGTATCCTACGTGTAACGCAATAATACTAAATAGTTAAAAATAAATGTATGACTGTAGCTCGAAGTTTCTCCAGTCCCACCAGGTCCTGAGGTCCAGATGAATCTCTCGCATCTGTGGTCTGGCAGCTGCCTATAAATAATCATTCAGAGGCTTAATATTAATTACAAACTGTATGGCCTATGACTCAGGCTTCTTGCTAGCTAGCTCTTATAACTTAATTCAACCCATTTCTATTAATCTATATATAGCCATGTGTTCAGTGACTTTATCTGTGTCCCATTACATGTTGTTCCTTGGACGGCGGGTTGGCGTCTCCCCACTCTGCCTTTCTTCTCTCCCTGTCTCTTTTGGATTTTCCTGACTGGCTCCATCCTGCCCTGCCATAGGCCAATGAAGCTTTATTTATTATCCAATGGGAGCCACACATATTCACGGCATACAGAAAGACATCCCACAGCATATGACTACCATTGTAAGTTCATATATATGCAGTTTAAGCACTCAAGAGTACAGCATGCAATCAGATCCTCTACAAGAGCAACAAGTGCTCTCAACCACTGAGCCATCTCCTCCACCTCCCTAAATGTCTCAAAAGATTTGCAATAAAATCTAATTCACGATGAGCTTTATAAACTAAGCGTTTTTCTTTGTTGTGAAGAAAACATCTAGAAAAATAGCTGTAGAAGAGTGACCATGTAGGGGCAGAGCAGGCAGGACACAACCCTCCATTATGAAACCTGATGCCACAGAGAGACTCAAGCAAGGTAGGTACCATCTTGATGGCTCCAGAGCCAGGCTTCCTCTGGGTTTCATAAAGGCATATCCAAAGCAACAAAACACCAGCAATCAATATCACCCATCTTCTCACTCAGTTAGCACTAGAAAGCATATCAGATATTCCAGGGATTGTGATAAGACCCTGCCAGTACCGTCAAGAGAGACACAGTGGCTGCCCAGGAGCTGTTCACAGCCCAGCAGGGAAAGGTGAGATGGTAAATATTGACAGGACAGTGGGACCAGGGCAGATAGTATGAACAAAACATAGTGGAGGGCTGGTGTGATAGCCTAACAGGTAAAGTCCTTGCTGCAAAAGCCTAGAGACCTGAATTTGATTCCTGGAAACCATGTGAAAGAAAAGAACTGATTGCACAAAGCTGTTCTCTGTTTCCTGCACATGTACCTGTCCTCTACATCAGGCTCCCATCAATGACAGATGATAGAGAGGTGACAGATGGATGAAAGAATAGACAGACAGACAGACAGACAGACAGAAACAAAGGATGGGAGAATTTAACAAAGAAATTAACCTCTTGACTTTAAAGACAAATTTGAGCAATAGGTAAGATATTAGCCTAAAAAGCAATGAGCTGGAGCCAGAGAGATGGCTGAGTAGTTAAGAATACTTAAGGCTCTTTGCTATTCATTTTTTGAGACAGGTCTTAATGCTATAGCCCTGGCTACCCTGGAACTTGTTTTGTAAAATCAGGCTGACATGAAATTCACAGAGATTCTCCTGCCTCTGCTTCTACCTCCAGAGTGTTAGGATTAAAGGTCTGCGTTGCTATGCCCACCATTAGAGTGCTAACTGCTTGTGGAGTTTGAAAGAAAATGGCCCCCAAAGGGAGTGGCACTAATGGGAGGTGTGTCCTTGCTGGAGTAGGTGTGCCCTTATTGGAGGAAGTGTGTCACTGTGGGGGTGGACTTTGAGGTCTCCTATGCTCAAGTTATACCCAGTGAGACAGACCACTTCCTGTTGCCTTTGAGTCAAGATGAAGGACTCTCAGCTACTTCTCCAGCACCATGTCTGCCTGCACACCACCATGTTGCACCATGATGATAATGGAATAAACCTCTGAAACTGTAAGCCACCCCAATTAAATGTTTTCCTTTATAAGAGTTGCTGTGTTCTGGTGTCTTTTCACAGCAATAAAAACCCTAACCAAGGCCAGGCGTTGGTGGTGTATGCCTTTAATCCCAGCACTTGGGAGGCAGAGGCAAGTGGTCTTTGTGAGTTCAAGGCCAGCCTGGTCTCCAAAGCGAGTTCCAGGAAAGGCACAAAGCTACACAGAGAAACCCTGTCTTGAAAAACAAAACAAAAAACAAAAACAAACAAAAAACATAACCAAGACAGAATTTGGTACAAGAAGTGGGGTATTGCTGTGATTGGCCTGACCATTTTTTTGTGTGGAGGAATTTGGACTTTGGTACTTTGAGTTTGGAAAGCAGTTGAATGCTTTAAGTGTTGCTTAAATGGGCCACACAAGTAGGAGCATGGAAGACAATGGTGCTGAGAATGATTTGAACTGTGTGGGGACTGACTCAAGCAGTTTCAAAGGAGGAGTATTTTAGTATGTTGCCTAGAAATCATTCTTGTGATATTTTGGTGAAAAATGTGGTTGCTTTTTGCCCTTATCCCATAAGTTTGCTTGAGGCTAACATAAAGAGTTTTGGATTAATTCCTTTGGCAGAGGAAATCTCAAAACAGCCTAGTATAGACTCTGCTGTGTGATTACTAGTATTAACTCTAATGAAGATACGTAATGAAAAGGAGCAAACTGAGCAAGAAAAATATTTGAGGAGAAAAGGAGCACCCGACAGTGGACTGGAGCTAAGTCCTGTATTCAAGGAGATAAACATTAAGAAATGGAATAAAGGAAGTGGTGACCTCAGAGCAAGATCTTACCCAGCTAAGTTTCCAACTTGTGAAAAGGAATTAAAGAAAAGCTTAGAGCCAGGTATGGTGGTGTACACCTTTAATCCCAACACTCAAAGTCAGAGACTGACAGATCTCTGAGTTTGAGGCCAGCCTGGTCTATAGAACAAGTTTCAGGACAGCCAAACTTAAGCAGTGAAAGACAGAAATCTGAAGATCTAATTTAACAAGGGGACCATATTCTAGTCTCAGTAAGCAGCAGAAATTGGTAGCTTCAGCCACATGGTTCTTGATTTAGAGTTAAGGATAGAAGAAGCGGGTTATTGATTTTGCCTCCACACCTAAAGAAAGCTACTGAGGCCAGGCATGTGTCAAGGGTGTCCCTGAATGGAGGCCTGGTAGAGAGGCCATTGTGTGAAGCTGTGAAGTTGAAGCCTGGATTGCCTTAGAGACCCCAAGATGTTGGAGATGGAGTTGTGGGATACCTGCTAAGGAGAGCTGCTAACAGGGAGTGGAAACAGACCAAGAGAAAGAAGTGTGTTGCAATAAACAAAGCTGAATGGAGTTGAAGATCCAAAGAGCATTTTGACATTGGACATGGAGGTGCAGAGTTTGGAATTTGCCCAGCTGGTTTTTGGTCTTAGTTTGGTCCAGTATTTCCTCACTATGCTCCCTTCCCAGCGTTTTCAAATGGTAATCTATATCCCATGCCATTATATGTTAGAAGTATGTGATCTGCTTTTGTATTTTGATTTTATAGGGGATTACAGTTAAGTGATTACATGAATATCATAAGAGATTTTTCAACTTCAGACTTTTTTTTTTTTTTTTTTGGTTTATTCGAGACAGGGTTTCCCTGTATAGCTTTGCGCCTTTCCTGGAACTCACTTGGTAGACCAGGCTGGCCTCAAACTCACAGAGATCCACCTGCCTCTGCCTCCGAGTGCTGGGATTAAAGGCATGTACCACCACCGCCCGGCTTCAACTTCAGACTTTTAAATAAGTTTGAGTCTGTTACAGACTATGGGCACAGTTGAACTGAATGCATTTTTGATTTTTGCATTATGATATGGCTACAAGCCTTTTTCTTCAGCTTGTTCCTTTTCATTGTAAATCTTTTTTTTTTTTTTTTTTTTTTTTTGAGCTGAGGATCGAACCCCGGGCCTTGTGCTTGCTAGGCAAGCACTCTACCACTGAGCTAAATCCGCAACCCCATAAATCTTTATAAACATGAACACTAGTAAGCACATGACAGATTCTATACTAGGTTGTTTTGAGATTTCTTCTGCCAAAGGAATTAATCCAGATCTCTTCAACTTTAGCCTCAGGCAGACTCTTCAGACAAGGGCAAAAGACAGTCATAGTCTTCAGCAAAATATCACAAGACTGATCTCTAGGCCATATACTAACGTTCTTCTCCTCTGGAACCTCTTGATCCAGGCACCCACAGTTCAAATAATGCTCAGCACTGTCTTCCATGCTCCTACTATGGTGGCTCATTAAACAGCAGTTAAAGTGTTCAACTGCTTTTCTAATCCACAGTCCCAAGATCCATAGTCCCTCAAACAACAGCATGGTCAAGTGTTGGGGGATAGTCAATGACACTGTGAACCCTGAGTTCACATTTGTGTTCATTAAATAAAATTAACCTTGGATCAGAAGGCTAAGTTAGCAACTAGTTGACAGAGAATAATCATAGAGCATCAAAGGGCATCCTGGAGAGATAGAGAGACACAGGAAGTAGTATGGAGGGATTTGGAGTGGTGCAGCTTTTTCTACTTTGGTGAAGAGAAATCATGGGTCTTTCAGAGATGCCAGCAAAAGGAGAGTTATCTAGTTACAATCCAGCCTCTCTAAGTTAGCAGGTTTTCATCCCAGCCTTTGAATCTTGAGTCTCATTTATAAATAGAATGATAAAGATTTAGTTAAAGCTAACTTTAGTGGCAGTGACGGAGCCATCCAGCCAGGCTGTGGCCTGAGTAGCAGGGCCCCTGCTAGAGAAGAAGGCCAGTAACTGTGGAGTTGCAATTGTTGGCTGAAATAGCAGTAGATTAAGGTCCAGCCACTGTGCTGAAGATGTAAAATAACAGTCAGGCCTAACACAGCAATACCCCACTCCTGGTTCCAACTTCTGTCTTAGGGTTTCTATTGCTGCAAAGAGATACTATGACCACAGTAACTCTTATAAAGGAAAACATTTCATTGAGGTGGCAACTTACAGTTTCAGAGGTTTATCCATTATCATAGTGGCTGGGAGTATGGTGTTATGCAGGCACACATGGTGTTAGAGAAGTCTACATCTTGATCCAAAGGTAACAGGGAGTGATCTGTCTCATGGCTTGAGCATATATGAGACTTCAAAGCCCGCATCTACAGTGACACACTTCCTCCAACAAGACCACACTGTAGATGTAACTGTCTTGTTAAATAAGAAACACAGAGCCAAATACAGAGTTAAAAGCCAAGAGGTCAGAGCTAAAAACCTTACCCTTCACTGCCGCTGCTGTCTTTCCCTTCAGCAAGAGGCCTACTTCCTGTGTCTCTGTCATTTTATTGACTTTATGTTCTGCCTTCTCATTGGTTGTAAACCCAACCACATGACCTCCTCATCACTGCCCATCTATACAGACCTCCAGGTCTTCTATGGTTGGTATTGAGATTAAAGGCGTGTGTCTCCATGCTGGCTGTATCCTTGAAAACACAGAGATCTGCCTAGCTCTGCCTCCCAAGTGCTGGGATTAAAGACACGCACCACCACCGCCCAGCTTCTGCTATGGCTTGCTATTAGCTCTGACCCCCAGGCAACTTTATTTATTTATAAACATACAAATAAAATCACATTTCAGTACAAATAAAGTATCACTATACCACATCTACTCCAACAGACCACAACTCCCAATAGTACCACTCCCTTTGGGTCCACTTTCCTTCAAACCACAACAGTGTGCCTTTGCTGTTCTGTCTACTGCCATGAAAAGAAGCTGCACCAGTGTTATGCCCCTGAATTTCCCAATCTCAGAACTGTGGGACAAAAGAACCCTCTTGTCTTTATTGCCCAGTTATAGGCATTTTGTTATAACAACAACAAAAGAAGACAAATGTAATAGTTTTATAAAGATCCCTATAAAAGTACTTACAATAAGGGCTGAGAAGGTGACTCAGTAGGTAAAGTTGCTTGCTGCCAAGCTGGACAGCCTGGGCTGTATTCCCAGGACCCATGTGATGAAAAGAGAGAACTGACACAGTTGTTCTCTGACTTCTACATGTGTGTCATGTAGGCACAAGCACTACCCATATGCCTCCCCAAAATGAATAAATAAATATAAAACTTTAAAAATATCTACTATTTTATTTTACATGTGAATATTTTCCCTGAAGGTATGTATGTGCACTTTGTACCCACAAAGCTCAGAAGAGGGTGTTGGATCCCCTGGAACTGGAGATACGGATAGCTGTGAGCCATGATGTGGGTGCTGGATTAGGATCCTCTTCAAGAGCAACAAGTGCTCTTCGTGACCACCCATCACCCCAGCCCCTGAAGATGTTTTAAAGGCATTTTTAATAATACCAGCTCCCTTCTTCCTGTGGTCCCTCCACATCTTCACCCTGCCAGCGTTCCCACTACCACAGCCTCTTCACAGTCTTCCCTCTCTGCAACGCCATCTGCCCGGTTCACACTCAAGTGACTTCTTTGTGCTTACTTAGGGAATTCCTAGTTCATAAGGAGCTATTTATAAGACATAGGCTTTTAAATATGTCTTCGGTTTTCCTTATAAAGGGACTCGATGAGTCATAAAGCAGTAGGCTGGGGGAAAAAAAAGTTAATTACGAATGAAAGGAACCAGTTTCATTCCCAAAACAAACATTTCTTTTTCCTTTCCTTTTTTATGTTTTTGTTTTTTGTTTGTTTGTCTGTTTTTGTTTTGAGACAGAGCCTCTCTACATAGACCTAGCTATCCCTGGAACTCACTGCATAGACCAGGTTGGCCTATCCTCAAACTCACGGAGATCCATTGGTCTCTGGCTCAGAGTACAGAATTAAAGGTGTGCCACCATACCTACCTAGCTCAAGCATTTCATTTTTAATGTTTGTATTTATTTTTAAAATTTATTTTAATTATGCCTATATGTGGGTGAGTGTATATGAATGTAGGTGCCTGCAAAGGCTAGAGATGTTGGGTAAGTTATAGTTGGTTGTGAACTGCTTGATGTAGATACTGGAAACTGAACTCAGGTCCTCTGCAAGAGCAATCCATGCTCTTAACCACTGAGCCATCTCTCCAACTCCCTAACTCCCTCCCTCATCTTATTTTTAGGCTTGTTGTTGATTTATTTTAGTTGGTTGGTTGGTTTTAAGACACAGTCTCATTATGTAGCCCTGGCTGTCAGTCTGGAAATTGCTATGTAGACCAGGGTGGTCTCCAACTCACAGGTATCTGCCAGCCTCTGCCTTCCAGTTCTAAGATTAAAGGTGTCCACCACCATGCCTGGGTATTTTCATGGTCCCTAAAATGGCATTCCTTGAACATTAAATGGATGAGTAGCATGAACCCAGCCTTCACTGAGCAGCTGAAGAAGAATCTCCTCTTCTGGTGTGATGCCACAGGACTCTCATTCCAGCATGTGGGAGACAGGAGCTGGGATTGTGAGTTCCAGATCAGCCAAAGCTATTTAGAGAGACTCTGTCTCAAATGCCTAAAAACTGCAACAAAAAGTGAGTGCAGACTGGGGAGATGGCTTGATTGGTAAAGGACTTATCACACACTTATGAGGAGCTGAGCTCTGTGTCCAGCACCCACAGAGAAAGCTGGATGTGGTAGTACATTGGTAATTCCAGAGCTAAGAGGTAGAGTCAGCCTATCGGAGAGCCCCAGGTCCCAGTGAGGGAATCTGTCTCAATAAACAAATAAATAAGGCCACTTGTTCCTGAGGACCAACCCCTGGTTAACCTGTGGCCTCTATACATGTGCATACATGCACACTCCCCCACATATATCCACTTACACACACACACACACACACACACACACACACACAGAGAGAGAGAGAGACAGAGAGAGACAGAGAGAGACAGAGAGAGACAGAGAGAGAGAGAGAGAGAGAGAGAGATGTATGTCTCCAAAAAGTCTATTTTTGAACATATGGGTGTACACGTTGTCTGCAGGCATATTTCTTTTTATCACATGAATGCCTGGTGCCTGCAGAGTCCAGAAGTGTGTCAGATCTCCTGGAAGTGGAGTTATACATGGCTGTGTGCTACCATAGAGGTGCTGAGAACTGAATGTGGTCCCATGCAAGAGCAACAAGCAATCTTAATCATTGAGCCAACTCACCAGTCCCAGTTTTTATTTCTTGTGGCATCAGGAGGAAAAAAAAGCTATTAAAATGTAAATAGGGGTTGGGGATTTAGTTCAGTGATAGAGAGTGCTTGCCTAACAATCAAGAGGCCTTGGGTTTGGTCCTCAGCTCCAGAAAGAGAGAGAGAGAGAGAGAGAGAGAGAGAGAGAGGTAAATAAAGCCCTTTCTGTAGGTCCCTGGCCCCTGTTTTGGGTAACTGTTGCCTTGCTTGCCGACCTTGACCTTGATATCCTCCCAATGCTAATTCCCTGTGAGATTCCACCCTCCTGAATGGTTAAGGAAAGCTCCTTGTCTGTGTATTCAGCATATTGGGCTTTAACAGCTTAGACACAAGATTGTAAAAGATGAGGAGCAGGGTTGGGGATTTAGCTCAATGGTAGAGCGCTGGCCTAAGCACTTGCCTAGCAAGCTCAAGGGCCGGGGTTCGATCCTCAGCTCAAAAAACAAAACAAAACAACCCCCCCCCCAAAAAAAAACACACAAACAAACAAAAAAACATCAGAAGCGAACTTCTGCCCTCTGGGGTTCTCCCAATGTGCTGCAAGCCTGTATTTAAGACCTCCTCCTTCAATAAATGGCATTTGGCATTCAAAAGAAGGAGGAGGAGGAGGAGGAAGAGGAGGAGGAGGAGGAGGAGGAGGAGGAGAAGAAGAAGAAGAAGAAGAAGAAGAAGAAGAAGAAGAAGAAGAAGAAGAAGAAGAGGATCAAGATCATGATGGGGAAACCCACAGAGACAGCTGACCAGTGCTAGTTGGAGCTCACTAACTCTGGACTGACAGCTTCGGAACCAGCATAGGACTGAACTAGGCCTGCTGAATGTGGGTGACAGTTGTGTGGCTTGATCTGTTTGTGGGGTCCCTGGCAGCAGGGCCAGGACTTATCCCAGGTGCATGAACTGGCTTTTTGGAGCCCATTCCCTGTGGTGGGATACCTTGCTCAGCAAGAAACAAGCCAAGCTATGCCTGGGCTTTTATAATTAAGCCTTCAGGTGTGATTTACTTGGAAGCTGGGTGGCAGGCCCCCAAAAGAGCCAAAGAGTAAAAGAATAAAAGAGCAACCAACAACAACCCACATGTTGAGAAACACTGGCCTAAATGGACAGAAAACATCATGGCCACATGAAGGGAATTCTTCCATGAAAAGTGATAGGAAGAGGAGCAGATGAATTTTTGTTTTTGTTTTTTTGTAGCTTTGGAGCCTGTCCTGGAACTCACTCTGTAGACCAAGCTGGCCTCCAACTCACAGAGATCCACCTGCCTCTGCCTCCCGAGTGCTGGGACTACAGGTGTGTGCCACCACTGCCCAGCTGCAGATGAATTTTTATATGACTTTTTATTCAGTTTATACAGGAGATTCTAGAGAGAAGAAAGGGCTTTTTTTTTAAAAAAATTGTTTAAAAGAGGAATATTTTATTTGTTTACTTTTTTCTTTTTCTTTTTTATAAATATATTTTTTTACCCCCATCCACTCCTCAGAGTGGGTAAGGCCTCCCATGGTAGTCAACAAAGTCTGGCATACCAAGTTGAAGGAGAGCCTAGCCCCTCCCCATTGTATCAAGGCTGAGCAAGGTATCCCACCACAGGGAATGGGCTCCAAAAAGCCAGTTCATGCACCTGGGATAAGTCCTGGTCCTGCTGCCAGAAACCCCACAAACAGATCTAGTCACATAGCTGTCACCCACATTCAGCGGGCCTAGTTCAGTCCCATGCAGGTTCCTGAGCTGTCAGTCCAGAGTCAGTGAGCTCCAACTAGCACCGGTCAGCTCTCTGTGGGTTTCCCCATCATAATCTTGATCCTTTCTTCTTCTTCTTCTTCTTCTTCTTCTTCTTCTTCTTCTTCTTCTTCTTCTTCTTCTTCTTCTTCTTCTTCTTCTTCTTCTTCTTCTTCTTCTTCTTCTTCTTCTTCTTCTTCTTCTTCTTCTTCTTCTTCTCCTTCTTCTTCTTTATGCCAAATGTCGTTTATTAAAGGAGGGAGGAGGTCTTAAATACAGGCTTACAGCACAATGGAAAAACCCCAGAGGGCAGAAATTTGCTTCTGATATATATAGAGATAGAGATAGAGATAGAGATAGAGATAGAGATAGAGATAGATGGATGGATGGATGGATGGATGGATGGATGGATGGATAGATAGATAGATAGATAGATAGATAGATAGATAGATAGATAGATTTTTTTTTTGAGCCAAGGATTGAACCCAGGCCTTGCGCTTACGATCTATCATTGAGCTAAATCCCCACCCCTGCTTCTGATGTTTTACAATCTTGCATCTAAACTGTTAACACCCAATATGTTGGATACACAGACAAGGAACATCCCTTAAGCTTTCAGGAGGGTGGAATCTCACAGGGAATTGGCATAGGGAGGATATCAAGGTCAAGGTTGGCAAGCAAGGCAACAGTTACCCAAAACGGGGGCCAGGGACTTACAGGTCCCCTCTTTTACTAAAAAATGAGCTTCTGACTTAGGTTGCGTGGGACGTCAGCAGGTCACCTTACCCATCATGGAGACACCTGTCCAGGCCACACAGGCGTTCTGTCTTAGGTTGGTGAGCACCCCCCAGGTATTACCTATCTCTGAATACTCATTATCATATAGGCTCAATCGTGTGAGAGCTGCAGAGTTAACTGTTGCCAAATACCTCTAAGTTTGCCAGCTTTTCTTAACTTTAAATTATCCCATCCAGCTTTTGCCTCTGGGCTTCTACTTTTCTCTTACTTCTGTATGTTACTTTCACTCTTACTCTGTGGCTGGCTGTGTGGCTGTGTGGCTGTGTGGCTGGTCCCTAGCCTCCTCCTCTCCTTGTTCTCTTGCTCTTTCTTCTTTTCCTCCCAGATTTCTCCTTCTTATTCTCTTTGCCTGCCAGCCCCACCTATTCTTTTTCCTGCCTCACTGCTCAGTTCTTTATTAGACCATCAGGTGTTTTAGACAGGCACAGTAACACAGCTTCACAGCGTTGAACAAATGGAACATAAACAAAAGTAACACACCTTAAAGTAATATTGTACAAAAGTGGGTTGCAACCCCTTTTGGAATCAAATGACCCTTTCATAGGGATCACATATCAGATATCCTGCATATCACATATTTACATTATGATTCATAACAGTAGCAAAAGTGCAGTTATGAAGTAGCAATAAAAATAATTTTATGGTCTAGACTCACCACAACGTGAGGAACTGTATTAAAGGGTCACAGCATCAGGAAGCTGGAGAACCATTGATCTACACAGAGCTGGCCTCTGTAATTTCAGCCATAGGTCTTCTGGCATCTGGTACTCTGGGGTAGGCTGTTTTCTGAATCTCCATCCCTGTTTCTTGGGGCTATCTGAGGACAAAATAAAGTACGATGGGCAGACTTAGGTCAAGATACAGCTGCAGAGGCAGGGAGACAGATGTCGATGTTCAAGGAACATGAGCTTCCTTCCCAGGCTTTACCCACACAGCCTTCTGGAGGCCTCTCCATTGAGACCCTTCCACGCTTCTCCAGCCTATGTCATACCTTCTCCCATTGCTTTACTCCCTTACCATTTGTCCTTGCATGCACCAAGTGGCAGAGCCAGGGGAGAGCACAGCACAGTCTTAATCCTTTCCCCTTGCTTCCTTCTTCTTTGATGTCCCTACACTTCTGCTCCCAAACATCTGTGGTACTCAAATTTGATCTGAGGACCAAAAAACAGTAGTATCACCTGGAAGCTTTGTATAAATGCATAATATGGCTGGGCATGTTGACTAATGTATAATCCCAATCTCAAAACTCAGGAGGCTGAGGCAGGAAGATTACTACTACTTCAAGACTAACCTGGATTACATAGTAAGACCCTGTCTCAAAAAAAGAAACAGAGAGAGAGAGAAAGAAAGAAAGAAAGAAAGAAAGAAAGAAAGAAAGAAAGAAAGAAAGAAAGAAAAAGAAAAAAATTTAGAAAAAAGAAAAGAAATGCATGATGTGGTACTGCATTCAAGAGATGGAGATCTGCCAGGTGGTGGTGGCACACACCTTTAATCCCAGCACTCAGGAGGCAGAGCCAGGCAGATCTCTGTGAGTTCGAGGGCAGCCTGGTCTACATGGTGAGTTCCAGGAAAGGCACAAAACTACACAGAGAAACCCTGTTTCGAAAAACAAAACAAAACAACCAACCAACCAGCCAAACAAAGAGATGAAGATCTTACTTTTAACAAGACCTCTGGTGGTCTGTATGGAGTTTGGAAAGTGATACTCTTCTAGATTATTCTGTAGAACAACACAAAATCATCAACTCTATGAGAGTTTCATAAATCTCCTCATCTTACTTTCCCACTCATCTCCATTAAGGCACCACTATTTACTCTACCTTCCAAACTCTCATCCATCCAAATTTTCATTCATCCATCAACATATACAACCCACTAATCCCTCTATTCATCCATCATCCATTTACTCATCCATCCATGCCACATGTATGCATGCATCCATCCATCCATCCATCACACTGATGTGTTCACTCAATTAATCCATTGTCCAGCCATCCATCAATCTACCCATACACCTATTTCTTTATCCATCCACCCACCTATCCTTGAACTTGTAAATATTCAATGAGTACTCACCGTGGCAGTACATTCTCCTCATTGATGGAGAGAAAAAAGATGAGCCCTCCTTGTCCACCTCTTCCCTAACAAAGTACCCAATATTATGTAAGAAGTGACTAGGTTTAAAAAATTACATCATGTAGCTAAGTGCTATTTATTGAGTAGTCAGAAATATTTCATGTTGCCAGGACAAAGGAGCATGCAGGAAGCCTATCCCATTCAGCCAATGAAGTAAAGAAGGATAACCAGAGACAGTGTCCAAGCTTAAGCTACTACTTCAAGTCTGTTCCTACATCCATCCCCTAGGAATCTTGGTGTCCCAATACTGGGTTAGGAATTCCTATGCTGTGGTCTATCCACAGAAGTCAGCATATCAAAGAGCTAGGAAAACACTCCTACCAGGAGCAGTATGTTCAAAAGTCTCAAGCAGAGCAAAGAAATTCCTGAAACCAGGCATGGTGACAGACACTTATAACCCCAGCAGTTAGAAGGTAAAGGCAGGAAATTTAGGAGTCCAATATGATAGTGAGTTCAAAGCCAACTTGGGATACATACAACTCTGTCTCACAAATTTTTTAAATTAAAAAATATAATATACAAACTAATTAAAGGTTGGAGAGATAGCTCAGCAGTTAAGAGCACTGGGCTCCAACACCCACATGGCAGTTAACAACTGTCTATTGTAGTGAGTCTTTTTCCGTCCTGCCAGCCAGCTCCCAAATAATGGCATGTGTTACAGCCCACTTAGTGGCTTTACCCAGCAGGACTGTATAAGAGGATGATTGGGCCATGGGCCTCGGTACCAGGCATTTGGAAGGGTCTACACTTGGCTACATCTAGTAAGGGGAAGGTCTTTTGCTCCTCCCCTTGGCATTGTTATAACAAGCCCTTTTGAATAAAGTTCTGGGCTGGTAGATAAGGATCCAGGCCCATCTGAGGCTATTCTGTGTTTTTATCTGTTTCTCTCCCCTCTATGTTTCTATCCAATTCTCTTATCCCTCACTCCTCAAGAGTCCCTGGGGTAAATAAATGTGGGAGCTGTTCTCCCACATACATGGAGACTTATTATTATGATGGCCTATAGCTTAGGCTTGTTCCTAACTAGCTCTTACAACTTAAATCAACCCATTTACATTAATCTGTGTTCTCTCACTATGTTGCATTACCTCTCTTCCATCTTGCACCTTTTGTTTCCTCTCCATGTCTCCAGGCATCTCCCTATGTGCCTAGATTCTTCCTCTTGCTCTCTCTGCCTAGAAATCCTACCCATACCTCCTGCCTAGCTGTTAGCTGTTCAGCTTTTTATTATACCAATCACAGCAATACACCTTCACACAGTGTACAAATATCCCACAACATTTCCCCCTTTTTTTCTAAATAAAAAGAGAAGGTCTTAACATAGTAAAACTATATACAATAAGAACAATTATCAGCCAGGCAGTGGTGGTGCACACCTTTAATCCCAGCACTCAGGAGGCAGAGCCAGGCGGATCTCTGTGAGTTCGAGGCCAGTCTGGACTACAGAGGCACAAAGCTACAAAGAGAAACCCTGTCTCGAAAAATCAAACAAACAAACAAACAAACAAAAAAAAACAAACCAATTATCAGATAAGAATTAAATTTACAATGTCCAGTCTATCTGTATTGGGCAAATTTAGAGAAAGTACTGTGTTATCTATCCTATCTTAGTGAGTCCAAAGTTTTATTTATACCTAATCCATTTTCTATCATAACTTGCATTATCATCCTGAAAATATCTTTTTAGACCTTAAAACATCTTCTTAGATAAAGAACTTAGGCTTTTATGGTTTTTTTTTTTAAAGACTTACTTATTTATTATGTACACAGAAGAGGGCACCAGATCTCATTACAGATGGTTGTGAGCCACCATGTGGTTGCTGGGAATTGAACTCAGGACCTCTGGAAGAGCAGTTAGTGCTCTTAACCTCTGAGCCATCTCTCCAGCTCCCGCCTTTTATGTTTTTTAACCTATACACTTTACATCTTTAAAATTTTTTTCCCTGAATTTAGTAACAAAAAAAAAAAGACATATATAACTATCAAGTCTTCAGTCCCCATGAGAGTCCGAAGAAGGATAAAATATTACTTCAGTGAACAGAAAGTGCAGAGCAAACAACTTCCAAAACTATAGAAATGACAAAGATGCTGGGTGGTGGTGGTGCATGCCTGTAATCCCAGCACTTGGGAGGCAGAGGCAGGTGGATCTCTGTGAGTTTAAGGCCAGCCTGGTCTACAAAGTGAGTTCCAGGACAGCCTCCAAAGCTACAGAGAAACCCTGTCTCAAAAAACAAACAAACAAACAAACAAACAAAAAAGAAATGACAAAGACAGCTGGCTGCCTGGACAGTCACCCAAGGATCCTCTGTAATGTTGGGGCATCTATCTTTGACCTATGAGTCTAGAATATCTGACTGAGGCTGGAGAGATGGCTCAGAGGTTAAGAGCACTGACTGCTCTTCCAGAGGTTCTGAGTTCAATTCCCAGCAACCACACAGTGACTCACAACCATCTATAATGAGATCTGGCATTCTCTTCTGGCCTATAGGTATAAGTGTAGGCAGAACATTGTATACATAATAAATAATAAATAAATAAGTCTAAACAACAACAGAATATCTGACAGACTTTTCTGTGAAACAGGAATTTTAAAGGCTGTCCCACTTTCCTTGGCAAAGTTCAGCAGTTGCTTTTTTGTATGTCCTGCTTGTCCAATTTGGATATCATAGTGCCAGAAGTCAAGGCAAGGGAAGTTTCTTGCCCAAATGGCTAGCTTTGCCACATTGGAAGCAAACTCCATATGGAGGTTCTTTGGTACCCATTATCCTTTTTTGAAGTAAATTGATGCTGCCAGGAGCAGATTTGTCTCATTATCATGAAAAGCCTTATGTTATTAAAACATTCTAAATGCTATATTCTGTAGGTCTTTGAAGTGTTTGAAGACCATCTATCTATTTAAAATATATATTTGACCTTAAAAACATGATATAAGTTTGTTAGAGATGACTATTAACCTACATTTCTTAATTATTCTAAAAAGTAGCTTATAATAATAACTTTCACCGGGCGGTGGTGGTGCACGCCTTTAATCCCAGCACTCGGGAGGCAGAGGCAGGTGGATCTCTGTGAGTTCAAGGCCAGCCTGGTCTACAGAGTGAGTTCCAGGAAAGGCACAAAGCTACACAGAGAAACCCTGTCTCAAAAAACCAAAATAAAATAAAATAATAATAATAATAATAACTTTCAAGGACTAGAAATTTACATTACATTGTTAAATGAGCTGCATAGGTACAATGCCTTAAACAAGAGTAGAAACATTATACACGGTATAACAAAAATAACCTTAAATTTATATCAATATTAAAAAAATCCATACCAATGTAAAATATTTGAGACTAGCAGGGTTTTTTGTTTTGTTTTGTTTTTTTTAGTTTAAAAGTAGACTAAATCTACCCTTTAATTATATCATTCCTATACCCACCTACCCCCTCTTTTTTGGAAGAAGATCCCTGACTCTAATCTCCTTTATTTAGTTTCTTTCCTGACCATTACCAATAACAACTTGTAACCAACCCCCCTAAACAATGACAAGCATCCATAACCCACCAAATGACCAAACTCCACCCATGCCACCTCTTGGGAATGTGGGCTTTATGTTCTCTAGACTTTCCTGCTGTCTGGGGGTGATGGCATCTTTAGGGGACCCTGAGAAACTTCAGAGAATGGTCAAGTCCTGAGAGAGTTAGCTCTATCATTGTTTGTTTAGTCTCTGTGTGATGGGAAAGCATAGAGTTTATCTGAAGCCTTGGCTGGAATAGTCTGTGAGGTTGGACCATCTTAGCCATCAGCTTTGAAGTTATTCTAGATGGAGAATTTTGAGGAAACTGTAGAGAATCTGTGCTCCATCATCGTTGCTCTGTGCTCATAGTCAAAACCCTTTCTGTGCCTCCGCTTCCCCACAAGTGAAATGAGGATAATACCTGTACCTATCAGCGAATTAGGAGAACCAATATCCATATGTCCCTTTGCACAGCATCGGGAGAGGCACCGAAGGGCCACATCTCCATAGCTGCAGAACTGGAGTGAAGTGGGTACACGGTGTTTGGTGGGTATAGGCACTTCCCCTGCTCAGGCACCTAGTATGGCTTATTATTGTTTACTCAATGAAACAGTGTCTCTCTCTCTCACACTCTGACATTTAGTCTCCCCAGAAGGTACATTCTAAGCAAGGGCAATATTGCCCCCAAGGGATCGGATACTAGCTCTTGGAAGCTGAATATATATATGAATTTTTATGAATACAGAGATTAAACAGCTTTATGCCATATAAATGATATTCAGTATAACTTGGCATTGAGACATCACCATAGGAAAGTAATGAGGAGTTCGGTCTGAAGTTTCCTGAGCCCAGGGACTACCAGGAAGAGAAGTGTAAGGAACACAATGTACCAATAGTTCCCTCAAAAGAAAGAGCATGGTAGCTTATGTCTGTAGTTCTGGCACTCAGGAGGCTGAAGCAAGAGGATCACTGTGTGTTCAAAGCTGCCTGAGTTACAGAATGAACTGACCAGCCTGGGCTACAGAGTGAGACCTTGTCTCAGAAAAATGAAAACAAAAAAGAAAGACAGGGTGAGCCTGCATTTATGGCAGTCAGAAGGGGAATTGCTTTGTCTTTCTTGGCCCTGCCCTGTGTTTCTGAAGAAATAAAATAAAGGGGATTAGCCATCTCTCTAAGGCCCTTTTCAGAAAGAACTCACCAGTACTCAGCGGCTCTCTAAGAGTACATACAGGTACCCACAGAGCATCTTTGCTTCATCTATAGGTAAACTTCATTCACACTTTTTTCTTTATCCCAGGGTTTAGTACTCTGCATTCTAGCTCCCTTTTTAGTTTTCTGTTTGTTCATGTGTGTGTGTGTGTGTGTGTGTGTGTGTGTGTGTGTGTGTGTGTGTTTGACAGGCTCTCACTAATTTGCACAGGCACTACAGAGTGAATTTCAAACTTTCAATCCTCCTGCATCAGCCTCCTGAGTTGCCCAGCTCCCCCACTGCCTTCACTAGCTCCTCCCCTTCCACCTCTAATGTGGTGGTGCCGGCTGAAGTACACTAGCCAAGACTTGAGCGATAGCTGGTTCCTCAGAGCCAGGGAGATGAAGCCATATGCTTCCTGGCTACAAGAAGAATGTATGAATGGAAAAACAAACTACATTTCCAAGCCCCCTACCCCTTTCCTCTACAGCTGATTCCACAGTGTCCGGATCAGCAAAGAACTCATTAGATAGAGAGGGAATAGTCACTTTGGGGGTTCCCCACAAGCAAACTTTGATATGAAGAATGCAATAGTGGTCATATACATTTGGGGATCAGACCAGGAAATCCTGATAGGGAAGAGCAGATTCAAGCTAAGGAAGATCAAATCAGAGCCATGTGTAACAGAGCTTGGTTCTACTGGGGAACTCTGGAAGCAATGTGCTATCCCAGAGAAGAGAAAGAAGCTGGGAGACTTAGCCACCAAAACCCACTAGAAGACAATGGTAGAGAGCTGCTCTCCCAGGGGACATTTACAGCCTGAAGCAGTCAGTAAAGACACTGTGGCCTCAGCATCCAGAGAGTGCCCTGAGGCCAACAGAGCCAGCTGACCTGGCCAACACCACCACAGGGAGAGAGGTGAGCATGGAGGCAGAAAGAACATTCAGGTCCTTTCCTTCTCACCTTTCCCAGGTCCTCAACCCCACACCAGCCCAACCAGAGCTAGCACTGCCCTGAAGGCCCATGCAGCTGGGAGCTCACACTTGAGGTCAGGAAACACAGCAAAGGCTAACAAGAAGCCCTCAGCTCTCTATGGACCCTGAACTGGGGATCAAAGGCCAGAAACAAACTTCCTGCAAGGCTGTGACAAGCCACTTGCCTTATCTATAACATGGTTTAATCAAGATACGAGATGCCCAGGTGTTTGTTTAGACTATAGAGTGCTATGAAAATAGCACTGTACTGTCTGCATTCCCTGAGCCCCAGACATGCTTCCGTCAGGCCACACAACTGTTTGTGGTCCTATACACAGCACCGTGCTGGCTCATAGACAGCACTCAATACAGGCTGGGTAAACGATGGATAATGAGAAGCTATACCCTCAAATACAAGCCATTGGAGAACATGCCAGGCTTGGAGTAGGGCCAACAATATCCTTCTCGTCAACATCGGGGAACCTTGTAGCAATAGTGTTAAAAGATGCTCCTTGAATATAACTTAATTTAGAGCATTCATTTCCACAAGACTAGGAGTACATGGCCCAAAGTTTGAGGCATATTGCAGACCACTGATGTCTACAATTTCAGTGTCTACCAATGCCCAAATGCCAGTGGGGCTCAGAAGCCAGTGCCATGCACTTGGGCTCCTCTCCAGCTAATGCTGCATCTCTACTGGCTGGGTGGTTCTTCCCTGGTCACCCAGTAACCACTGCTTGGCCTAGAGTCTTTCCTCTACGTAGATTAAACACGGGTGACTGTGCAGCCTTGTGTTGCTGGCATGGCACATTAATTACAGATTGTGGCAATCAGAAAGAGCCTTAGAGGTCCTTGGCTTTAGACCTTAAGACTTTGAGGTTGTCCTGGTTCCTTAAGCAACCCTCCTTTTTTTCATCTATCAAATGGGAATAATAATATTTCACAGGGTTATTCTACATATACAATAGAGCTAAACACTCTCTCATTAGGGAATAAACCAGTCTCCTGGACATAAGAAGGCTGGATAACTTTTTTTTCTGCCTTCATTTTATGGATCAGCAAGTTATGACCTGGAAAAGGTAAATAAACAATCCCCAATCAATATCAAATCACTGATCTGAAAAATACATTAGTGTGTGTGTGTGTGTGTGTGTGTGTGTGTGTGTGTGTGTGCGTGCACATGCATGTGCACAACATCCATATGGAGGCCACAGGACCACTTGCAGGAATCAAGTCTTTCCTTCTGCTTTGTGGGTCCTAGGGATCGAACTCTGGTCATCAAGCTTTATCCTCTGAGCCATCTTGACTGCCATCAGACCCTGCATAGGGGTCAGTATTTTTACATGGGTTCTAGGATCTAATTCAGGTCACCATACTTGTGAAGCAAGCACTTTTTTTTTTTCCTGAGACAGGGTTTCTCTGTGTAGCTTTGCACCTTTCCTGGAACTGGCTCTGTAGATCAGGCTGGCCTCTGCCTCCGAAGTGCTAGGATTAAAGGCTTGCATCACCAATGCCCAGCTTGTTTGTTTGTTAGTTTTTAAGATTTTAATTTTTTATTTATGTATATGTGTGTGGTGTGCAAATGCCCAAAGATGCCTGAAGAAGTCAACTGATGTTGCCTAGGAATGCAGGCATGGGTTCATTGTCTCTGCCAATTAAAGAATTAACAGGAAGGAAAGAAATGTTACCAGAAGTCTTGGGGAGTCCCGGTAGAGCCATCATAGGATGGTTGAGAAATCAGGATCCTCTCTTGGGGTTCATTAGTAAAATAATTTAAGAACATGCAAATGAAGCTCAAGGACAGAGAACAAACTGGAGAGAAACTTGGGGACCAATTGTTAGTGTTTAGGAGGAAAACCCAGGGCAGGCAAGGTATAACTCTGGAGGCTGGAGAAGAGAAGGAAGGCCAGCCAGGCTGCTTGGGATAAGAGCATGGAGGTCAGCCATCCCGCAGCAGGCATCCACATAGCCCGGGGGAGAGCACAGAAAAAGAGAAAGAAGTCCAAAGCCTTCGCTGGGGAGTTTAGAGCATCATTAGGTTCTGGCCAGCATCTAAAAGGCAGAAGAGAAGAAAAAGAAATAAACACACTTTTCTGAGTCAGGCCTCAGAAAGGGTGGGCAGACCCAGCCAAACTGCTATCTAGATCCCTGACCTGCCCTGGATTAACTGTTAAGGGAGGAGGAGGCAGAGACATGTGCCCACCTAGAGGTAAATTCCAGTCTTTACAGGATCCTCAGAAGTTAGGGTTGGGGGTGGGGCATGCTGTGAGCCCTCTGGCACAGTTTCTGGGAACTAAACCCCAATCTTCTGGAAGAGCAGCAAGCACCTTAACTACTGAGTTGACTTTCCAGATCCCTTAAGTATTTTTTTGTTGTTGCTGCTGATTTTTTTTTTAACTTAATCTTTTTTTTTTTTTTTTTCAGAGCTAAGGACCGAACCCAGGGCCTTGCGCTTGCTAGGCGAGAGCTCTACCACTGAGCTAAATCCCCAACCCCTTTCTTTCTTTCTTTCTTTCTTTCTTTCTTTCTTTCTTTCTTTCTTTCTTTCTTTCTTTCTTTCTAACTTAATCTTTTTTTGTTTGTTTGTTTTGTTGTTGTTGTTGTTTTTGACACAGGGTCTCAATATATAGCCCTGGCTGATCTGGAACTGGCTGTGTAGACCAGGCTGGCCTCAAACTCATAGAGATCCACCTGCCTCTGCCTCCCAAATGCTGCGATTAAAGGTGCATACCACCACACCTGGCATGCTTGATTTCTTAAAAGTGCTTTAAAGCTGTACATTTTAGACAGATTTAAAGAGGGCTCTTAACTTTGGTCTGGTTAGGTTTGGTTTGGTTCTTTGAGACAGAGTCTCACTCTCATGGCCCAGCTGGCCTGTTGGATTATAGGCATGAGCCACCACTTCCAGCTACAGAAGTATTATAAATAATTATCTGATTGAGTTCTATGCCTCACTAGTAAATTCTCTTTGAAGAGAAGACGAAGAATATGGTGTTACTGTGCATGTGTCTTGAGAGAATGACGGTCGTGGAGGACCTCTCTGGACCAAGTGATGCTGATCCTGCCAGGCATCAAATAACAACATATCCATGGCCATTCCCAACAAGACTAAGACCTGGGCCTGTGAGATGGCTCAGCAGATGAAGACACCTGCCCACAGACTGGAGTTTGATTCCTGACACCCACACAGTGGAAGGAAAGGGCCAACTCCGACCTCCACACCTATGCCATGGCCCGTGCACACCCACGCACTAAATAAACTCAGAATGAAAAGATTGTGGCATATTAAGGAGCACAGCACTGTCCCGTTCAACTTTATTCCCCTCCCCCCACCTCCACAACTTGGCATCTAATAGGTGCTCCGTCAATGTGGGTATTTTGCGGCCACCCTGAAGCCATGCCATGCCTGTTTTTGGCATCCCTGCGCATCCTTCTCTTTTCTAAGCAGATGTCTCAGTTTCTGCCTCACCCGGGGTGGGTACCACATACTCATTGTCTCTTGACTTACACAGTATCACCCTTGCTGTGATCACCACGCTGCATTCTACAGGTCAGTTTTCCTATCCTTACTAGACTTCAGGCTCCTCAAAGATAAAGATGTTCCCCTCACAGCAGGGATTGAGATGGTGTTGCCTCCAACCTGTGTTTCCCATTCATACACCCAGCCTGACTCCTGGTCAGAGAGAACAGACATCCTGTCATGATGGGCTCCACTCACAAAGAGTGCCACATAAAACAACAACAACAACAAAACAACAACAACTTGTGGGGCTGAAGAGATGGCTCAGAGAGTCGGAGCTCTTGTGCTCACCCAGTGGACCCAAGTTCAGTTCCCAGCACTCAAGTCTGGAAGCTCACAAATGCTGTAACTTCAGCGCCAAGGGATCTGACAACCTCTTCTGGCCTTCACAGGCACCTGCACACACATGACATTCACACACAGACACAGGAAAATACACATAAATAAAATTATTTTTTAAAAAACCTCACCTTAGAGCTTGGCATGGTGGCACATGCCTTTAATTCTAGTACTGAGGAGGCAGAGACAGGAGACTCTCTGTGAGTTCAAGGCCAGCCTGGTCTACAATATGAGTTCTAGGACAGCCAGACTATGTAGACAGACTGGTCAAAAGAGAGAGAGGGAGAGAAAGGAGAAGGAAGAGGAAGAGGAGGAGGAGGAAGAGGAGGAGGAGAATAAGGACAAAGATGAAAAGGAAGGAAGGAAAGAAGGGAAGGAAGAAATGAAGGAAGGAAGGAAGGAAAGAAGGGAAGGAAGAAATGAAGGAAGGAAGGAAGGAAGGAAGGAAGGAAGGAAAGAAGGGAAGGAAGAAATGAAGGAAGGAAGGAAGGAAGGAAGGAAGGAAGGAAGGAAGGAAGGAAAGAAGGAAAGAAGGAAAACCCAACTTCCAGAATGGCAGAAACCAATCGATCAAACAAAAATCAAACTCACCTCATCTGGAAACCAACTATTCCCTGGCACCTCTTGGTTATGGAAGATTACTTTAACTGTGTAGCAGTGTGTTACTTTTGCTTATGCTTCATTTGTTTAATGATGTGAGGATATGTGTTTAAGTATGTAAAGATGTGTTGCACCAGGCGGTGGTGGCATATGCCTGTAATCCCAGCACTGGGGAGGCAGAGGCAGGTGGATCTCTGTGAGTTCGAGGCCAGCCTGGTCTACAGAGCTAGTCCAGGACAGGCTCCAAAGCTACAGAGAAACCCTGTCTTGAAAAACAAAAACAAACAAACAAAAAAAGATGTGTTGCATCTGTTTCGCCTTGCCTATCTGAGGCACCTGATGTTCTAATAAAGAGCTGAATGGCCAATAGCTAGGCAGAAGAAAGGATAGGTGGGACTGGCAGGCAGAGAGAATAAATAGGAGGAGAAATCTAGGCTCAAGAAAGAAGGCAGGAATGAGAGGAGGAGGAGGAGAGAATGAGGGACATGCCCAGGGCCAGAAGCCGGGCAGATAGAGACAGCAAGAAAGTAAGAGAAGGTAAAAACCCCAAGGCAAAACACAGATAAAGAGAAATGGGTTAAGTTAAAAGAGCAAGCAAGAAAAGAGCTAAGCTAAGGCTGAGCATTCAAAACTAATAAGAAGTCTCTGTATCATGCTTGGGACTGGTTGGTAGCCCAAAAGAAAAAGCCTGATACACCTCTCCCTCCCCACACTCCACCACTGACCAGGCACTGCAAACTTCTGAGGCCAAGTCTCAGGCTACGTTGAAAACCTGACAAAAATGATATATCTCTGCATGGCATTAATTAAATGGGGGTTATATTGGATTATGAATGTGACTGAAAAATGTCTGTTTCTAGGATATGATATTATAGTAACTTTATTTTTTAAAATAGGTGACATTGCCTAGTTATTTTACAAAAAGCATGCCTGACTTACATAGTTGAAACTTGTGTAACACATTATGAACAGAATACGATGATGGTGACATTTAAGTGGGATCCATAAAGCATGGTCCTAATACCTGGAGGCTTTGGTGTAGTGAGATTGCCAAAACAACCAAACAGCTGCCTGGGAGTACTCGATATAAGGATTATGTCCTTAATTATGTCACCAGCCTGTGACGGTGTCCAGCCTAAAAAGCGGATGTGACCTCTGTGCGTTCTCTCTCTCCTTTTCTGCACTCTCTCTCCTTCCATACTCTGCGCTCTGCGCGGTCTCTTTCTCTCTTTCTCTCCCTCTCTCCCTCCCTCTGTTCCCCTCTCCCTCTCTCCCCCTCTCTCCCCCTCTCTCCGAATAAAGCTCTAGAAAGGTAACTATGGCTCCTGACTCTCCTCCAGTACTCTCCTCTGTTGGCCATGAGCCCCCGCCGCTTAACCAACACTTGAGGCATTTATTGGTGCTCTGGCTATAGTTTGGTACTGTCCTGGTTAGGTTTCTATTGCTGTGATTAAAACATTATGACCAAAAGCAACACGGAAAGAAAAGAGTTAATTTCATCTTCCACCTCTCAGGTCACACTCTGCCACTGGGGCAAGTCAAGGCAAGTACTGGAGGCAGGAACCTGGAGGCAGGAGCTGAAGCAGATGCCATGAAGGAGTACTGCTTACTGGCTTGCTCTCTCCTGGCTTGCCCAGATTGCTTTCTTATAGCACCCAGGACCATCTGCCCAGGGATAGCACTGCCTACAGTGTACTGGGCTCTTCCACACCAGTCAAGAAAATCCCCCACAGGCTTGCCTACAGGCCATTGTGATGAGGGGCATTTTGTCAATTGAGGTTCCAGTTTCCAAGATGACCCTAGCTTGTGTCAAGGTGCAAATGCTAGCCAGCCTAGCCACTAGCTACTAGCAGGTGTGAGCTCCACTTTAAATACTTAGGAAGATGACTGTGTGATGCTGCTGGGGATTATACCTAGAGTCTTAGCATATTCTCAGTGAACCATATTCCCAGCCATACACACACACACACACACACACACACACACATACACACACACACGAGAGAGAGAGAGAGAGAGAGAGAGAGAGAGAGAGAGAGAGAGAGAGAGAACACAAGTGACTTAAAAACAATAATGTTGGGAGCCAGACCTGGTGGTGCACCCCTTTGATCCTAGCACTTGAAAGGCAGAGGCAAACAAATCTCTGTGAGTTCTAGGAAGGTCCAATCTACATAAAAATTTCCAAGAAATCCAGGCCTGCACACAGAGACCCAGCCTCAAACTAAATATCCCCCAAACAATAACAACAAAACAATGATAAATCAGCAGGCTGGCTTAGTGATAAAGCACTTGCCACACAGCTGGATGAAGAATCTGGGATCCCCAGTGTAAAAGCAGAATAAGAGAACTGACTGCCAACTGTCCTCCGACCTCCCCTGGCTCACTGGGGCACATGTGCCCCCGTGTATATAATAATAATAATAAACTATTGTAAGTGGCAAATGAAGGCAGACAACTCGTGCTTACTGAGTACTCACCATATGCCAGCTAATATTTCTGCACTTCATATTGAGATCTAAAATTCAGGCATGTCTGTGGCTGGAGAGATCGTTCAGGAGTTAACAGCATTGGCTGCTCTTCCAGAGGATCTGGGTTTGATTCCTGGCATGCACATGGCAGCTGATAGCAGTCTGTAACTCCAGTTCAACAGGATCCATTGCCCTCTTCTGACTTTCAAGGGCCCTACACACATGTATACAGAACATGTATGCAAAACACCCAACCATATAAATAATAATATTAAAATTCAGGCATTTCAACTCGTGGCCTGCAGACCACATCAGTCCCAAGATAGCTATAAATATAGCAGCCTAATACATTTGTCGATGACCACGTAGTATCACAATATCAAAAGGCTGAATACCCTGGAATCATTGAAATAATCCTTTCAGTAGTTATCTTCATTTTGGAAAAAGAATCAGATGAAACTTTTTTTTTTTTTTTAAATGAGGTCATGTGGGCCAGGCAGATGGCTCAGGAGGTAAAGGTACTTTTGCCAAGCCTCATAACCTGAGTTCAATCCCTGGATCTACCTTGGGGAAGGAGAGAATCAATTCCTCAAAGTTGTCCTCTGACCTACACATGAACATCATGGCATACACACACACACACACACACACACACACTACATACATGTACAATTTGTTGTTGTTGTTGTTGTCATTGTTGAAGAGAGGGTTTCTCTGTGTAGCCTTGGCTGTCCTGGAATTTGCTCACAGAGATCCACCAGCCTCTGCCTCCCCAGTGTTGGGATTAAAGGTGTGTGCAGATTTTGAAATTTAGAGAATGTGCTGCAATGTCTTCCAAATTTTGTTGTTGTTTGTTTTCTTTTGAGATAAGAGCCCCACGCAGCCCAGTCTGGCGCAAACTCACTGTACTGCAGAGGATGACTTTGAACTCCTGAGTCTCTGCCTCTACCTTCCAAGCACTAGGTTTACAGGTGTGGACCACCATACACTGCTACAGTGCAGAAGAACAGAGAATAAGAACCAGGTGTTTACGCTGGGCGGTGGTGGCGCACGCCTGTAATCCCAGCACTCGGGAGGCAGAGGCAGGTGGATTTCTGTGAGTTCGAGACCAGCCTGGTCAACAGAGCTAGTCCAGGACAGACTCCAAAGCTACAGAGAAACCCTGTCCCAAAAAACCAAAAACCAAAAACAAAAAAACAGGTGTTGCAATGCTTTATAACATTTGCATGCATGCCAACACTCAGGAAATCTGACATGTGACACTTAGGATGAACTACTTCAAGAAATCAAGACTCAAAAAGAAGACTCTAAGCCTTGATGTTTAGAGATTATAAAGCTCTTACTTTTGAATTGCATAGTTCACAGAAATCACTCATTCAGGATTCCAGATAGCTCTTCCTTCACATGTAAGGAATACTGCAATTTGACTATCTGGCTGCCCTATCTGGCTGCCACCACCATGAGTCCTAGATCCTCAGGATAGCTCATTACAAACGAGCAGGCAATGTCCCCACAAGAAACAGCTTCGTCATTGGTTATTGCATGCCTGAGCAGCAGTCTTGGCAAAATGTAAATCAAAGGAAGAAAACAGTGATAGATAAGAACAAGTTCTCACCTGCTGAGTTATTTTGAAAAGCCAAGCCACACATCACAATTTATAAAGGAGCACAGCTTTCTGAGAGTCAGGGGCCCAAGGCAGCAAATCGGTTCAGGTAATGGATTGTCCAGTCAGGCTCTGAGGTCCTCATGATGTCTACATACTTAGGATGCAAACCTAGAACTCTAGAACACTGTAAAATCAGTCCACCCATAGACATGCGAGCAGATAATCAAAAAATAATAAAAATCCTTTAAGAGTTACGAAGGTTGGAACTGGAATAATAGCTTACTAGGTAAGAGTGTTTCCTGGGCAAGCCTGAGGACCTGAGTTCAGATCACAGCAGCCACATAAAGAGCTAGGCATGGGGGCCAGAGAGATGGCTCAGAGGTTAAGAACCCTGGCTGCTCTTCCAGAGGTCCTGAGTTCAGTTCCCAGCGACCACATAGTGCCCTCTTCTGGCGTGCAGGGACACATGCAGACATAATACTGTATATGTGTAATACATACATAAATCTAAAACAAAAACAAAAACAAACTGGGCATGGCTGCACACACCTGTAGCCTCGGCACTTTGTCAGGTGGAAACAGGATGATCACTGTGGCTTGCTGGTATACAGCCTAGCTCCACGTTGTATGAGAAATCCTGTCTCAGAGGAATATTGCCAAGAGTGATAGAGCAAGACACCCAGTGTCTCCTCTGGCCTCCATATATGCCTACATGCACAAATGTGCTTATACTACACACACACACACACACACACACACACACACACACACACACACACACACAGAGTTATGAAGTATTTAGCTGACTGTAATATAACTGTAGGAATGGATGCCAATAGAGGGGCTCACTGGATATCAATCTATGTTTTGTTTTTGTTTTTGTTTTTCCAGACAGGGTCTCTCAGTGTAGCTTTGCGCCTTTCCTGGAACTCACTTGGTAGCCCAGGCTGGCCTCGAACTCTCAGAGATCTGCCTGGCTCTGCCTCCCGAGTGCTGTGCTGATTACAGGCATGCGCCGCCATCACCCTGCGTGATCTCTGTTTTGGCACATGTGCTCATTTTGAGACAGTGTCATCAGGTAACTCTGGCTGAATGGTAACTGGCTAGGTAGACCAGACCGGTCCCAAACTCATGGAGATCATCTGCCTCTGCCTCCAGAGCGCTGGAATTAAAGGTTTGTGCCACGACCTCTAGTTATAAGCATCTTTTAAGAAATGTTTTTGATTGGTTGATAAATTAACTCTCTGTGTGTGTTCATGTGCCACTGCATGCAAATGAAGGTCAGAGAACAACTTAGGGGCTATTTTTCTCCCTCTACCATGTGCATCGCCAGGATCAAACTCAGGTCATCAGGCTTGGCTACAAGTGCCTTTGTCCACATAGCCATCTTGTAGGCACATCGTTCATAAATACAAAAACAAGTAAATATTTAAAATAAACACTTCATCTTTTTTTTTTTTTTTTTTTGTCTTTTTGGTTTTTTGCTTTGGGACTTGTCACACTCTGTAGGTTTGACTGGCCTGGAACTCATTACTGTAGACCAGGCTGTCTATAGCAATTTGGGCTTTGCCTACCTAATCCATTACTAGTTTTTTTTTTTATTTTGTTTTGTTTTTGTTTGTTTGTTTTTTTTAGCTGAGGATCGAAACCAGGGCCTTATGCTTGCTAGGCAAGTGCTCTACCACTGAGCTAAATCCCCAACCCTACTAGTTTTATAGTGTAACTTTCAAAAGATATTCCTCTTTTTAATTTCCAAAAGATAAACGTGCCACAGCCAGTTGTGGTGGCACATGCCTGTAATCCCAGCACTCCAGAGGTGGGAACGGGAGCTATGGAGAGAGCTGGAGACTGGACTGACTCAAAGAATCTAAATAAGGAGCTGGAGAAATGCCTCTGGTTGAGCACACATACTGCTCTTTCAGAAGACCTGAGTTCAGTTCCCAGCACCCTCATCAGGCAGTTTACAACTGTCTGTAACTCCAATTCCAGGGGAATTGGATGCTTCTGAGCTCCATGAACACTTGCAATAATGGGCACATACCCATACACAAACACACAGAATTTAAAAATATTCATGCTGGGCGGTGGTGGTGCACGCATTTAATCCCAGCACTCAGGAAGCAGAGCCAGGTGGATCTCTGTGAGTTTGAGGCCAGCCTGGGCTACAAAGCTAGTTCCAGGACAGCCAGGTCTACACAGAGAAATTCTGTCTCAAAACTCCCCCACCCATGCCCAGAAAAGTTAATGTACAAACACACACAAAATAAACAAAATGTAATAAAAAATTTAAAAGCTAATGTGGGGCTAGGGAGAGGGCTCAGTGGTTAAGGGCACATAGTGTTCTCTCAGAGGACCTGGCTTGGTTCCCAGCACCTCCCAGGCTGCTGTGCATGACTGTCAGAACTATAATTCCAGGGGATCAGATATCCTCTTTCAGCTTCTGTGGGCTCCAGGCATATGTGTGTGTGTGTGTGTGTGTGTGTGTGTGTGTGTGTGTGTATACAGGCAAAATATTTGTACACATAAAAATAAAAATAAATAAATATTTGTACACATAAAAATAAATATAAAAAATAAATAAAAAAGAAGCTAATGTGATTCTCAGGCAACATAGTTTTGTATGTAAGAAATTGTAAATAGGGGCTGGAGAGATGGCTCAGTGGTTAAGAGCACTGGCTGTTCTTCCAGAGGTCCTGAGTTCAATTGCCAGCAACCATTTGGTTGCTCACAACCATCTGTAATGAGATCCGGTGCCCTCTTCTGGCCTGCAAGGACACATGCAAATAGAATACTGTATACATAATAAATAAATAATCTTTTTTTTTAGATTTATTTATTTTTTATGTATTCAGTGTTCTGCCTGCATGTATGTCTGCAGGCCAGAAGAAGGCACTAGATCTCATTACAGATGGTTGTGAGCCACCATGTAGTTGCTGGGAATTGAACTCAGGACCTCTGGAAGAGTAGTCAGTGCTCTTTACCTCTGAGCCATCTCTCCAGCTCCTAAATATATAATCTTAAAAAAGAAAGAAATTGTAAATAATCTTTGGAAAAAGGGCTAGGTGTAGCTAAGTGATAGAACATTTGATTATAATGTACAAGGTCCTGGGTTCAATCCCATACCACCCCCTACACACACACACACACACACACACACACACACACACACACACACACACTAACAAAATGCCAAAATAAAATGGAAAGAATCAGGCACAAATCCATTTCTACAACATCTCTAGGCAGGAAGGGCTAACTCCATAGAGATAGTCAGCTCAGTGGTCCCCTAGGGCTGGGGTGGGAGCAGAGTTGGGATCAGAAATGGAAACAGACAGGCAGGAGAGAGTCTTTCTGCTCAGGAAAATGGTCTATAAAACTGAATTGTAGTAGTGGTTGTATATTCAGATAGTCACTAAAAATCAAGGTTGCAGTTAAAATGGGGGTGTGGCTCAATGGTAGAACTTGTATGTCCCTGCCTCTACCTCCTGAGGGCTAGGATTACAGCTTGTACCACCACATTCGGTTTATGAAGTGCTGGAGATCAGAGCCGTATCATGTGTGCTAGGCTGTTACTCTAACCATTGCACTATATTCCCATGGCGTTGACCACTCTCTTTTCCAGGAGACTGATCTTTACCATGGTAAATCTGGAGGCTACACAGCAGTGAACACTCCTGTCTGGGGCCTTGCCTTTGGAGCTTCTTGTCTCAGAGCATGACGCAAACTACAGATGGATGGATATAAATGGTTGGACGAACGGAAGAATGGATGGAGAGACGGAGGAGTGGATGGGTGAGTCAGTGGATGGACTGGTGGATAGAGATATGGGTAGAGGGGTGGATGGATGAACACACAGAGAGATAAATCCATAGATAGATAGATAGATAGATAGATAGATAGACAGACAGGCAGGAATGGTAGAATAGATTATGTAAAGTACTAAGAAAATAAATTCTCTGTAGAGTTAAAAGAGTGACAGTACACACACACACACACACACACACACACACACACACACACACACCCAGGGCTACATAGAGAAATGTCTTGAAAACAACAAAACAAAGAGTGACGGCAATGAACGACTAAACCACAAGAGGGAGCCAGTCATGCAAGGCCAGAGGGAGGAGCATTTTTAGACTTTTTATTTTTTGCTGTCCCGAGCACTTGAAGTCCTCCTCTGTTCATTCCCTCTTCACAACACTTACATTTGCAGGAACAATAAAACTCTCTCAACGATTTTAATTGTGTCAGGCCTATTGACAACACCATAATTCCAGTTAAATCCAGTTCTCCACTTTACTATTCCTATACCTCTTGCAGCTGGTGATAGCCGAGACACACACACACACACACACACACACACACACACACACACACACACTGGCCAGGCTCACTTTGACCATGTCATACCTGTACTGTTCCCCTAGCGAACACCCTCTATTTCTCAGATCTCTTCACTTTCTTACAGGCACAATGAATTTCACATCTCTCTTCTCCCTATCCAGTCCTTGTACGATGACTATGCCACTTTCACCACTGAAAAGCCAAAACTAAGGAAAGATGGTCTGCAGGTGTGGTTCTGTAAGCCTCTAACCCCCGGGCTCGGAAGGTGGGGTTAGAAGGCCTCCACCTACGCTACATAGCCAGACCTTGTATAAATAAACAACAAACAAACAAAAAATAAGTGTGACTCAGTCTTACTGTGTCTATGCAGGCATACAGGTTCGCCATCTCCAGCCCTGCCCCAGAACACCAGAAATCTTAGATTCCATCTTCCTTAAAACCTCAAAACCCCAAACCAGTGAGCCCTGTCACTCATGTTTCCTCTACCAGATCCTTCCCCTCGGTGTAATAACAACGCTGTCACTCTAACCATTTGGCTGATACTGGTCTTTTAACTACCCCACTACCAAAAGAAAACAAAGCAAAACCTCCCAGTCAAGAAAAGAATAACGAAGCAACTGGGAGCTAGGGAACAGGTGTCAGGGTGACCCTGAACAACAGCAACTGGATGATAGTGGTTTTTGGGTTTTGGTTTTTGGGTTTTTTGGTTTGTTTGTTTTGTTTGTTTGTTTTCAAGACAGGATTTCCCTGTGTCGTTTTGGTGCCTGTCCTGGATCTCGCTCTGTAGACCAGGCTGGCCTCAAACTCACAGAGATTCACCTGGCTCTGTCTCCCGAGTGCCGGGATTAAAGCTTGCGCCACCACCACCCAGCCGACATTCGTATTTTAAGAATTCCAAGTGAGTTTGCCTTCTTTTCCCTCCATCTACACCATTTTCGTCATTTTCCTTTTTTTCCCCCCCTCTGGACTCTACCATCACCCAGCTTATTTGAGCAAGTGAGTGAGTATCAGACAGACCTGCTCATCCTATAGGGAATGTGGCGGACCAGCCTCCACTTTTATAACCCGGGGTACTCTTGAGTAGGGAGAAGTGAGGAATATTAGCCAGAGGAGAGACCTAGATGAGAAGAAAGACAGAAACACAGGACAGCCTCGGGAGGTCCTGGTCTAAACCCACCAGCTCAGAACTTTATTCCAAAGCGCTTTTATGGCAGTGCCACGGGGAGAAGCAAAGGTCCCCCTCCCCCGCACACATGGGAAATACAGTCAAGGGTAGACCCTTCCACACACATGTGAAATACAGCCAAGGGTAGACCCTTCCCATCACCTGAAACTCAGACCCGTGGTCCAATCATCCTCTTTATGCAGACCTGCTGGATAAAGCCACCAGGAAACCCAGATGGGCTCCAACAAGGGAAAAGGCCAGTGAGGTGTACAGGGATCCTTCCGTTTATTTTTTTTTTTGTCAGCTTTGAAATGGACAAAATCACAAAGAACCTCACCCAAACTAGGAACCATTTGAAGAGTCAGGGGAAGAGACATTGCCAAACAAAATCCACCCTTTTTAAGATGAAAGTCATTGCCTGTTGGTTCTAATTTAAATATATGTATATAAATTTTTATTTATGTTTACTTATTTGTGAGTATATGTTATATGACAGTATTCACTTGAGGTGTACACATGTATGTAAGTGTGTGTGTGCACCTGTGGAGGCCAGAGGTTGACACTGGGCATCTTCCTTGGTTATTCTTGGCCTTATTTTTTGTTTTGTTTTGTTTTTTCGAGACAGGGTTTCTCTGTGTAGCTTTGCGCCTTTCCTGGAACTCATTTGGTAGCCCAGGCTGGCCGAGAACTCACAGAGATCTGCCTGGCTCTGCTTCCTGCTGGGATTAAAGGCGTGCGCCACCACTGCCCGGGGACCTTATTTTTTGAGGCAGTGTTTTTCATTGAACCTGAACCTCATCCATTTACACCCCCCTTACACACTCCGGATCACAGACTCACACTCATACCACTGTGCTTGGCATTGTACATGGGTGCTGGAGATACGAACTCAGGTCTTCCTGCTTTTGAGGCAAACCTCAGCCATCTCCCCAGCCCTGCTTGTGGTAATTTTGTGGCTATTCCATTTTATAAGTAGCCTAGCCTGGAATTACATATATTGACCTCTGGTGGCCTTGAAAGCCTGGCTATGGCACTTGTTGACTCCCATGGGGGCCACTGTGACTCAGGGAAGTGAGGCGGCTATATCTCTAACCATGGGTAAGGTCCATCCTATTGGAGAGGGCACCAGATGAGGTAAATGTTTGACTACTGTCCCATTCACTGGTTAATAGAGGAAATCTCACTGGACAGTACAGATCAGTGTTTAGGAAAGCACAAGTCACAACCTGTTAGTGGGCTGTGATATTAATTTGGTCAGTTGACCAAATATGCGTATGTTACATAATGTTAGTGCACATGTGTGTCCACCCATGTGTGCGCATGTGCAGGCCAGAGAAGGACATTGGGTGTCTCTATCACTCTCCATCTCAGTTCCCTGAGAGCCTCTCTCTGAGCCTGGAGCTATACTTTCTTATCTCTGAAATCAATGAAACCTCAAAAAACTGCACATATGCCTCAGTCTGTTTTCTGTCGCTGTGACAAAGACCGCCACCAAAAGCAGCTTGGCAGAAAGAGTTTATTTGGCTCCATATCCTAAGCCACAGTCCATGGAAGGAAGCCTAGAGTCAGGAGCTGATGCAGGGGCCATGGAAGAATGCTGCTTACTGGCTTGCTCCCCCTGGCTTTCTCAGTTTGCTTTCTTATACACCCTGGAATGACCTACCCAGGGTTGGCACCATCCACAGCAGATTTGGCCCTCACACACCAATCATTAATCTAGAAAATGCCCCCACAGGGTTGCCGACAAGCCTGTCTTCTGGAGGCATGTTTTCTCAATTGAACTTTCTTCTTAGTAGAGGACTCTAGCTTGTGTCAAGTTGACAGACAAACATTAACACACAAAAGTAAACAGATGGGCTGAACATCTTATACATTTAAGAAAGCAACTGAAACTTAAAATTCAAATATTTCCAACACTTAAGACTCTAGAAGGGTACTCTGCAGGTCCTCCATGGTGAAAATGAGATGCATCTGAACTGTGTGATGGGTTTGTAATCCTCTGATTAGACTCCAATGTTCTTTTCTGCTATTAGAAAACAGCCATGACTCCTGGCACCAATAGTGCTCCACTGTGACATTACAGAAGGAAGAGCAGCTATAACACCATTCAAAATTGCCTGTCACAGCCCATGTAGGAAGATCTGTTGCAGAATATTTTAAGGTGTGTTACTTTTTTTCATGTTGCATTTGTTTAACTCTGTGAAGCTGTGTTACTGTGCCTGTCTAAAACACCTGATGGTCTAATAAAGAACTGAATGGTGCCGGGCAGTGGTGGTGCACACCTTTAATCCCAGCACTTGGGAGGCAGAGGCAGGCAGATCTCTGTGAGTTTGAGGCCAGCCTGATCTACAAAGCTAGTTCCAGGACAGGTGCAAAACTACACAGAGAAACCCTGTGTGTGTATGTGGGGGAGAACTGAATGGCCAATAGCAAGGCAGGTGAGAGAGAGAGGTGGGGCTGGCAGGCAGTGAGAATATATAGGAGAAATCTGGGAGGTAAAAAAGAAGTAGCCAGCCAGGAGGTGGTGGCGCACGCTTTTAATCCCAGCACTCGGGAGGCAGAGGCAAGCAGATCTCTGTGAGTTTGAGGCCAGCCTGGGCTCCAAAGCAAATTCCAGGAAGGCACAAAGCTACACAGAGAAACCCTATTTTGAAAAACCAAAAAAAAACCAAAAAGATAAAAATCTTTAAAAAGCTGCATATAATCAAGAAACAATATAAGCATGTTTGAAAATGTCACAGTGAGACCCATCATTCATAACTAATATATAATAATAAAACATTTTTTACAATAGAAAGTATCAAAGTATATTATAGGTACTCAGGATAAGACACTGTGTGAGACATTGGTTTCAGTTGTGATGAGGTATTCCCTGGATCAAAAATTAAACCATTAAAGCCACTGGTGCACTGATATTACCATGGCCAGGGTTGGGGAATACACCATTCCCAGAGGACAGGCTGGGTATGTGACTCAGAAGTAGAACAATCCTTATCATCATGGGCGATGGGGGAGGGGAGAGAGAGAACAATCAGAGGACATTTGGAAACTTCCATTGTCAGTGTCCCCTGGCATGCAAAGAAGCAAGAGGAGTGCCAGGTAAGGGAGGCGCCGTCACCATCAATGCCTGGAAGAGCTTGAGATTGGCCTGTAAGTTAAATTATAGCCACACTAGCGCCATACATTTTCCAAACCACCTTCCCAGCCTAGATCGCATTCCAGCTCTTGTCCATGGCATCAGGAAAGAGAAGGAGCAGCATCTGTGGTGCCTCCTGCACGCTCTCATGGAGGGGAAAAAAATAAAACAAAGTTTATTTTTAAAGAATTATCATTATTATTATTACTTGGAAGTTTGTGTTTTGCCTGCAAGTGTGTCTGTGCCCCATGCTCATGCAGTGCTTATGGAGGCCAAAAGAAGGGGTCAGACCCCCTAGGACTGGAGTTACTAAAAGGATTGCCACCATCTCTCCAGTCCCAGGGTTGGCTTTTGAAGCATCTTTATAGTGGGCTTGGGGAGACTGAGTTCAGAGGACAAGAACTGAGAGACCAGAACACTGTCATCAGTAGCCTAGGCTTGGGTGCTGAAAACACCTTACATAGTTCATAATTCTGCCTATCTTTGTTTCCTGCGATAAACCCTATGCCCAAAGGCAACTTGGTGAGGAAAGAGTGAGTGTGTGTGTGTGTGTGTGTGTGTGTGTGTATTTTAACATTCTTTTTATTTATTCTTTGTGTCTTTCACATCATGCATCTCCATCCCATTTATTTCCCTGGCCCTTCATATCTGCCCTCTGCCCTTGCAACTTCTCCCCACCAAAAAATAAATACAATTTAAGAGGAAAAAAGAAAGAAAAATCTTGTCGTGGAAGCTGTGGTGTGACGCAGTGAGTCACACACAGTTGACCCTTTTATCCATATATCTCTACTTGCAACTGTTCAGAGTTGGTCTGGTTTGAGGCCTCTGGTCTCTGCTACACCATTGGTACTGGCACCTCAATGGTTCTCCTCTTGGATATTCTGCTGTTGCCCTGTGTCATGGAGATCCTGCAGGACTGGTCTGATGGACAGGCCCCTTCACCTGCTCCAGTAGATCACGGATGAGGTGGATGTTGGGATGGGCCAACCCATAACCCTAGTTCTGGACCTGGGTAGTTGCAGGGTTGGTCAGCCTGCCAGCTCGCCCCCATCCTCACCACCAGGGTGAGCTTTCTGGCAATGCCCTGGCCAGTTCACCCCTTGCAGCCATGAGCAAGGGGCAGGACCGGTTCTCCTGCTTTCCTGCCCTCAGGCTTGGCTCTCCCACACCTACAGCAGTAGGGCCAGCTCTGCAGTGTTGTCCAGGCAAGGTGCAGGGGCCATTCTCCCAAGTGCTGCAGCTGGTGAGAGGCAGGGACAGCTCTCCCACCCGTATGGCCTCTGGGCTAGCTCTCCTACCCAACACAGGTGGCGAGGGGCACATCTCTCCCCCACCCACACCATCATATGGCAGACGCGGGGTGGCTCCACATCTCCCATGCTCACCTTTTTGGGGCCAGATCACCACCACCCGCCCCCATGAACAGGGTCAGCTCTACTGTGCTGCCCAGGTGAAGAGCATGCTTTCCCCAGTGCCACCTACACCTGGTAAATGGGAGGGTCAGCTCCCTTGACAGCCGGAAGTGGTAGGGGTGAGGGAAGAGGGCATCTTTCCCTTGCACCTGTTGTGACCGCATCTCCAGATCCCTGAGCAAGACCACCCGAGCCAATATCCGATGCAAGACACACAGGGGTTTATTGATAACAAGCAAGCCTGGGCTTGGTCCGTGTCCTACACTCCGACGCAGCTGGTGGAGGAAGACGGCCCTGAGCTCTCAGGGTGAGGGGTTTTTAGGGAAAATCTGCAAGCAGGGTGATACAAGTCTTTGCATCATATGATTGGGTGAGGGTGTGTAACCTGTGGATTTACTGGTTGGGGGGTTATAGTTATCATTTTGGGGCAGGTCTGGACAAGTCCCAGGCTCTGTCCTTGAGCTACCATGGAGACTGACTGGCCTAACACGTTCACATTGACCCATGCATGAAGCTCCAAGTTGGTGAGGGGTCCCAGACAGTAAACAACTGGCTGAACCTTGAGCAGTCAGAGTACATGCAGACAGGGAGCTACTGAAAGGACTATGTCTTTTGTTCACGGCCCTCCTGGAAACTGCGTGCTCAAGTCTCGGGAAACTGAAATTGATGCCTGATCTCTGAGAGAAGACTGAGCAGCCTGTTATGGCATCTGCTTGGTCCTTTCACACCCACCACCACACCACAGATGAGGGAGGTGGTACCAGATATCCCATTCTCATTACCTCAGGGCTGGCTCACCTGCACCCCTATCTACAGGGTCAACTCTACTGTGCTGCCCAGGTGAGGCACAGGACCTGCTTTCCCAGAGTGTTGAAGCTGGTAAGGGGGAGGGTTAGCTCCCCAACCTGCCACAGCTGTTGAGGGATGAGGAGAGGAGGGCATCTTTCCCTCACCCGTGCCACCTCATGGCAGATGAGAGGGGTATGACCTGCTCTCCCATTCTCACACCCTCAGGGCCAACCCACCCATGCTCCCTTGAACAGGGTCAGCTCTACTGTACTGCTCAGATGAGGTGTGGTACTCTCTCTCCTAAGCGCTGCCGTCGGTTAGGGGCAGGACGGGTTCTTCCTAGTGTTGCAGCCAGTGAGGCACAGGGACAACTCTGCACAGCCCTATCCTTTGGGCCTTCGGTGGTATTAGGAACCACAGACATCAACACAGACCATGGCTGCAACAGGGCCATGAACCCAGACATCACCCTGGCCCTGGGTGGCAAGCAAGCCACCCACCCTCCTCTGCTCCTCACTGCTTTCACTTCTTCAGATAAGCCTCTGTCCACAGGAAACGCTCTCTCTCTCTTTCTCTCTCTCTCATACCACTCCATATATCTGCTCACCATAACAGTGCTCAACTGCGCAGTGCAGACTGCCCCAGGCATGCCTGTGGATCTCCTTGTCCTGCTCAGTCTGCCATGGTACTGGGCATGCTTTCTCCTTGGAGCCCAGGGCAGACTGCCCCAGGCATTTGTGTGGGTCTCCTTGTTCCACTCAGTCCATCGTGGCACTGGGCAGGACCATGCTTTCTCTTCAAAGCCCAGGACAGACCCGAAAGGGCATATTTTTTTTTTCTTGCAAACTTATACTCTAACACAAGGGACGCCAAGGCAGGAATTGAAGCAGAGGCCATGGAGGAGTACTACTTTCTGGCTTGCCCCTCGAGGCTTGCTCAGTTTGCTTTCTTTTCTTTTCTTTCTTTTAACAAACATTGGATCATTTTCTCAATTTCTTTTTCTTTTTTTTTGCATTTGCTTATTTTGTATACAATGTTCTGCCTGCAGGTGAGAAGAGGGCGCCAGATCTCATTACAGATGGTTGTGAGCCATCACAAGGTTGCTGGGAATTGAACTCAGGACCTCTGGAAAGAACAGCCAGTGCTCTTAACTGCTGAGCCATCTCTCCAGCTCCAGTTTGCTTCCTTTTTTTCTTTATCTTTTCTTTTCTTTTCTTTTCTTTCTTTTTTTTTTTTTTCTGAGACAGGGTTTCTCTATGTAGCTTTGCGCCTTTCCTGGAACTCACTTGGTAGCCCAGGCTGACCTCGAACTCACAAAAATCCGCCCGGCTCTGCCTCCCGAGTGCTGGGATTAAAGGCGTGCACCGCCACCACTCAGCTCCCAGTTTGCTTTCTTATACAATCCAGGGCCACTTTCCCAGGGATAGCCCTGCTCACAGTAGTCTTGGCCAGCCCACATCAACTATTGATACAGAAAGTGCCCCACAGGTTTGCCTACAGACCAATCTGATGGGAGATTTTTCTCAGTTGAGGTTCCCTCTTCCCAAATGACCAGAGTTTGTGTCAAGTTGACAAAGAGCAAACAAACAAACAAACAAAAAAGAAAAAAATAAAAGAAAAAAAAAAAGAAGGAAGGAAAGAAAACTTGCACACTGCTACATAAGTGAGACTCCCAAATTCACTTGGGTTATAAAGAGCCAACTATCCTTTCAGAAATATTTCTGTCTTGGGAAACAAAAGCTTTAGGGAACCTGAAAAGCCATAAATAGAGGTATGTATATATATATATATATATATATATATATATATATATATATATATATATTTTTTTTTTTTTTTTTTTTTTTTTTTTTTTTCTTGCTCAGAGTCTGTGCCAGTCACACACTTTTCATTTTTACACGTCTTTACTTCCTCAGACAGGGTCTCATGTAGTCCAAGCTGTCTCAAACTCATTTTGTAGGTGAGAATAACCTTCGTCTCCCGAGTCTCTTGCTTCTACCCCCCAAATGCTGGAATTACAGGTGTGGGCTGTCACCAGCCAATCACATACTTCTTGAGGAATTTGAACCAATATGTGTATTATTAACTCGCCATTCCCAACAGACGAAGTTCAGTGTCTCATCCATTGCTGACCTCCCCATGGTGGACAATGAACATGTATTTTTATAATAAAGGACTACTGGGTTATGAGTTCTTACAGAGCAAAGTCTTTATCTTCATCATGTTTGTTTCTTAGCACCTGACTTGGGAACAAGTTCCTTTGAAAATGGTTCTTGATTAAACTGTTTAAATTAATTAACAACCAGAAGTGCTTCCTATTAACTACATTTCTCCAACAGTACTTCAAAGATACAAGCTGGCATACTTTTCACGGGGTGAAAGAAACCCGCTGAGAAACTGAATTTCAAAGGTAATATTCCTCATCAGTATGAAAAGTAACTTCTCTTTTTTTGGGGGGGGGGGGGGGAGAGAAGGAAGGACTTTGCATATACTCCCACAAGCTTTGTTATTGTGTGGACAGTGATAAGTCTAGATTACTTAATTATATCTTAGGTAGATCACCACAGCAGAGAGTATTTTATTTGGTTTTCCCAGCCCACTAGTTTGTCTAATCACTTGTATCCATCCTTCCAAGGTTACGATATGAATGTCTTTTTTTTTTTGGTTTTTTGAGACAGTGTTTCCCTGTGTAGCTTTGCACCTTTTCCTGGAACTCACTTGGTAGCCCAGGTTGGCCTCAAACTCACAGAGATCCGCCTGGTTCTGCCTCCCCAGTGCTGGGATTAAAGGGGTACGCCGCCACCGCCTGGCTATATGAATGTCTTGAGGGCAGGACCTATTCTGGATTAGTCTATGCCACAGAGCTTTTCACTAGTAGTAAGTGTGTTGAATTTTCCTTCTGTTTATTTGAGACGGGGTCATCCCACTGCAATATTGCCCGGGGTGGCCTGGGACTTGAGATCCCCTGTCTCTGCCTCCCAAGTGCTGGGATTACAGCACAAGCCACTCCCGGCACAGCCTCTCTTTAGTGACGAGTATGTCCCCAATATCATGGTTAGTGCTTTCCATGTGTTTTTATTAGACTTCAATCCTAAAATTCTAATTTAAGCTAGGTGTTATGCTCATCACATGGGTAAAGAAGTGAAGACTGGTAAGTAATTTGCCCAAGAAGATACAGTGAACAGATTGTCAGAGCTGAGCTCAGCGCTGACTTGTGGTGCTTTGAAAGAGAAATAAAGTCAGTCAGGTGTGGTGGCACACACATTTGATCCCAGCACTTGGGAGGCAGAGGCAGGTCAAGTTCTGAGTTTGAGGCCAGCCTGGTCTACAAAGTGAGTTCCAGGACAGCCAGGTCTACACAGAGAAATCCTGTCTCAAAAAAAAAAAAAAAAAAAAAAAAAGAACCAACCCAAGAGGCAGCGGGGATGTCCCCCATAGTTTCAGCCATTTGGACACCTGATCTCAGGTAGTGATACTGTTTGGGGAAGTTTAAGTGGCGCAGCCTTGCTGGAGGAAGTGTGTCCCTGGAGGCAGACTTTGGGAGTAGATGCTTCCAGTTTGGTGCTTGCTGTGTGTGGAGGATGTGAGCTCTCAGCTTCCTGCATCTGCTGCCAGGTCTGCATACTGCTATGCCTCCCCTCGTGATGGACTCTTGGCTCTCTGGAACCACAATCACAAATGAACCCTTCCTTCTGTAGGTTGCCTTCATCATCGTGTTTTATTGCAGCGACACAAAAGTAGCTAATACATGGCAGCAAAGCCCAGGCCCTCACCAGGACACCAGCAATTATTATTTTTCAAGTATAAATTTGACAACTAGAAGGAGGTTATTGGGATTCCTGTATTTAATTTAATCAGCTATGTAGTGATTTTGAGGACTAATGTTTGACCTTCAAAATGATGTGTGAGCGCTCATATATTGATGGCAAGAGACATGGGGGGGGGAATCTCCTATAATTACATTCTTGGAGTTCTCGTCCATTCTTTCTCTTCAGCTTCACAGTTAAAAGAACAGATGATTTCGTTGTATAATTAGGCTTCTTCCCACCTCAATGAAAGCTGATGGCATTATAGCTAAGTTATGACCATCCTCCTGTTATCTGGAATGGCACATGGGGTCCTTTAGCTATTATTTGTCCTATTCATAGACATATATAAACTCAACTATGCAATGGAATCTTCCAGGTCCAGATATATGATCTCAACTTTAATAATATATAACTCCCCTTAGCTGTAAACAGAATTGGATGAAGCATTTATTTTCCAATCTGTTGAAGTTGTAAATATGGGCATCCTTTCCTGATGCTAGCGTCGTTTCAACAGACCCTTTTGGCAGGCTCACCACCAGTATTGGCAGCTAATTCATAGGATACCAGATCTAGAGGTTCTGTGACTCAAGGGTGCCAACCAGGAGCAGTGTTTCCATAGCATACACGAGACTCTGGGTTCGATTTCTACCTCCCAAGGTAAAACATGGAGGCTATGATTTGACTCTAGGCTCAACAAGATTAAATCACAGCTCAAACTTCATTAAGTAAGCATTTCTAGTCTAGTCCATGAAAGCAAAACAGCAAGACTTGGCATAACTAATTTATTTATTTGAATCAAAAAGAATTTAAAGAAGAGGAGCCAAATATCGTAAAAACAATAATAATAATAATAATAAGACCGGGAAAAGCAGTTAGTTAAAAAGTTGAGAGAACGAAGTATGTTTTGCTTGGATGTGTAACTAAAGAAGCCTGCCAAGAATGGTCCGCAAAGGTGTAAGCCCCATGAAATGTCTCCAGTGTCCAACCTTCACTGGAGACATGCGAGGGATTTCCTAGGCTGGTCAGGGTAGGATTGTGGGAAAGGTCTGCTTCAGGCCTTCCTTGGCTTTCATGGCAAGAAAACAGTGATGACTGCAGATAGCTGTGGTTCTCAAAGCTGTCCCTAGAAGCGGAACATATACAGTCACTGTCCTGAATACCAACGTTGACCGGCACCATGAAATAAATATTACAAGGACACAATGGCACAAGGAGACCTGTCAACTCTCAACATAACAGAAACAGGTCACAGCAAACATGTAGCCATGTTCAACGACAAGGCAAGCTCCCCAGCAGAAGGGGAGTCTAATCTCAAGAAAAGAGATCGGAAAGAGGCCATGAATCCCCCAGTCCTGATGGGTCAGCACGTCTAAGAGTTCTCCATCTTTAATTTCTAGGCATACCAACATTACGAGACCAAAGCTGCACAGTTCTATGCTCCCCTTCACCCCCTCAGTTATCAAGTGAGCCTCGGGTCCAATATGGGTCTACTGTGATATCTGGCCTGCGGCTGCGCTGTGTTCCTCATCTGTGAAGTTGAAGCGCCCTAGTCAAGGCTCCGGTCCACTTCTGCTTTCAATCCTAAGAGAGGCACTCAGAGAAGAGAGACAAAAGCGAAAGCTCCAGGAAACACACTAGTAACCTCTAAGTACCAAATTCTGTCACCGAGAGACCTGGCAGAGTTCCAGGCGTTTATCCTTTCAGCAGCCGTGAACTCGGGACACTTTTCACGCCCCGTGAATGTGAATTAACACGGCAAAACATGAATCCGCCCAGTGCTCTACAACTGTCTTCTTAGCCCTCCCTGGCACTCAACAACCATTTATTTAAATTTTCTACCTCAATAAATCCAGCTGAGATGCATGCCTCACCCCCCCCCCCCCCCAAGAAAAACCAACAACAGAGTCCGCAACGCCACAAATCACACTTAAGCTGCGCGTCCCGCTTTAGGAAAAGAGAGAAAAGGGAGCAGAAAGAAAATCTGAACTGGTCCGATTCTGTCTGCCCTCACCACGCGGTGGTCGCCAGGACCAGCATGGGAGAGAACTGTTTTACAACTTAGGAAATGCTGCGGTCTTTCAATTCTATCAATTGAACGGAACCCTGGGCCGCTGGAGCTAGGCGAGGGCAGGCAGCCGGGTACCCAGCAGAAGGATGGAGCACGCGGCCCGCACATCCCGGATCAACGGATCCTGGCGGGAGGATGCTCTGAGCGCCCCGGCCTCCGACTCCCGAGGACCGAGAGGCGGGCGCGCACGCGCGCACACGCACCACGGCCTTCGCCAGGAGTTGTGTCTCGTCTCCCTTTTGTTTTTCTCCCTTCCCGGTCATGAGACCCGGAAGTTTTTTTTTTTTTTTTTTCAATCCTGTCTCTCTCCCCTTTCCACCCCCCTCCCCAATCTATCACATGGCAGAGCTAGAATAAAAACAGAAAAATGGCGACGGTCACGTTGTGGCGAGCCTTGCTGCGTCATTAGATAATCTTCATGCAAATAGCGGGAAGAACAAAGGAAGGGGGGCCCGGGACCCCCGAGGGCGCAGGTGGGTGCGGGGCGCGCGCGGCCGCGGGGGCGGCGTCCGTGTGCGCGCTCCGGGTGCTGCGCTCTCGGCCCCGGGCTGACGGCGCGCCCTGGCCGGCCTGCCGGGAGCCGAGAGCGACTGTGCGGCGCGCGCACGGCGCTCGCACCCGGGCGGCGGGGTGCCCCGTGGCCCGGAGGCGGCGGCGGCGGCGGCGGGGGCGGAGGCTGCGGCCGGACGCCCAGGAGCGCACGGCGCCAGCTCGGGTAGGCGGCGGACAGCGCGGGGCGGCGGCGCGGGGCCGGGCTGGGAGCTGTGGCGCACTCGCTTTTCCCCACCCCCGCCCGGTGGCTGGGCGCTGGCGCGGTTCCCTCGCCGTCCGGCGGCCGCTGGAAATAGAGCCGGGATGTTGTTTACATGATGGATCCGGCGGGAGGAGTCTGCGAGGAGGAGGCGGAGAGAGGAAGAGAGGAGTCCCCGCGGCGGCAGCGGCGATGGTGGCGGGCCGGGGTGCGGGCGAGCCCCGCGCGGTCCCCGAAGCCAAGACACGGGAGCTTACGGTAGGCAGGCGGAGGGCGCGGGCTGAGGGAAGGCTGTCACAGTGGGGTTTGAGGTTCGTAGCCTGTCACTCAGACTCTTGGGGGACAGGGAGAAGGCGAGAGGACGGAGGGTGGGAAAGCCTCGGTTTCCCCGCACGTTCGGGAACGCCTCCCCACCCCCCTCGCCCCTTCTTCCATCCCCACTCTTTCCCGCTTCTCCCTGGACTCACCTGTTTATTTCCAGCGCTCAGAGCTCTGTCTGGGTTTTTTGTTTGTTTGTTTTTAAACGTGGGCCAGGGGGGCTGGGTTTGTTGTTATTATTATTAGCAAGATTATTGGGGAGGTGAGAGGGTGTTGCTGTAATCGATGCTGGTCCAGGTCGGTTTTCAGGGAGGGGGAGGGGACTTGGCGGAGCCCCCGGCTCCTGGCCGCAGCTGACCCCGGGGCTCCTCCCCTCCTTCCCGGTGAGGAATCCTTTCCCTTGCTCCGTCCGGGTAGCCAGCTGCCACCTTCCTGGAGAAAGACCACACCTATGCTCCTTCCCGCTTTGGAGGCGAGGTGAGCTAAGAAGCCAGGCAGTGACCTGCCCACCAGGGTTTGGCCAGACCTCCACACCCCAGAATTGGTAAAAGGCGCTTCTTTTCACCTGCTGATAATGTTTGCTACGTCAGCCTTCTAACCCCCAAGAAGTTGCAGTTTACAGTTTACGTTAGAATTTGTCCCTTTTTTCACCCTTTCTCTACATCACCAGCAATAAACTGTTGGGCTTAAGTTAAGAAAGAGAGATGCTCCTCGCCCCCAGGGGCCTTTTTTTTTTTTTTTTAATTCCACAGCATGTCTTCCACTCAGATCCGCACTTGCCGTGTCTCCTCTACTCTTCCGCTAAACTTAGCCCAGGCCCAGGCCCAAGCTTTTATTCCCGGTGGGCCGCACCCTGGCCCCTTGCCGTTCTCCAGAGCCAAATGCCTCCCAAGCAGAAGGCACACCCAGCCCCAAGTCTCTTACAGGAGGGAGGGAAAGAGAAGGGATGGGGGGGTGTCCTTGGGTTCCGGTTCCGAATACCCCAGTAGCACTCCCCAGGAGCCTCCTACATGTAATTCCTAAATTCTTCCTAACAGCTGTTTCTGCAGCCCCCTTTGCTCCTGGCCTTATAGACGTTTGGAGGGCGTGGGTGGAGAAAGATAGTCATCCCCCTGTTCCTAGAACTAGGCATTTTTCTCCTGTATCTTTTCGTTTATTGTGTTTCACATATAAAATATGCAAGTGTGATTGCCCTGCTGTTGGAATTCATTTTCTTCCTGGCTAGTGACTCACTGGGACTCCGGTGGGAAGGGAAGGAGAGGAGAATGGAAAGGGAGCACTCCCGGGTCATGTTCCACCTAAGTGGCCTCGGAGTTGCCAGAGAAGACCCTTCTGAAAAAGCCACCTCTCCCTTCCATGACATCACCACCTAAACCCTTCCAACTTCAGCTTCAGAACAGGAAGAAGGCTCAAAATAGAACTACCTTAGGAATCCAGCTCCTTCATGAGATCAACTTTTAAACCAGCTGCAGGGGCGGGGGGACGGACGGACTGACAGACAAAGTGAACTTTGACACTGGGGGGGGGTTGTTGGAGTGTTTGTTAGTAAATGCTGGGATACCGAGGCTAATGAAGAGAATTTGCTGTGGTGTTTGTTTGTTATTTACATGTTGTGGTGTGTAAACAGAAGGTCATTTCTGTGGCTAATGCGCTACTGTTCTATAGATCAGCCGTGGTAGAGAAGCTAGGAAGGGATGTTTGAGGAAGACAGGATGCCAGTCCACAGTGACAGCTGTTCTGTGTAAGTTGAGAGGCTTAGTGTAAACAATGATTGTAACTTTCACGGGGTGACTAACGTCCCAGACAAAGAAGCCTAGTGTCAAAGTTTCTTTCCTTTTCCTTGGAAATTAACCCCGGTATCTCTAATTTTTTTTTAAGACAGGGTTTCTCTGTGTAACCCTGGCTGTCCTGGAACTCACTCTGTAGATCAGGCTGGCCTCGAACCCAGACATGTGCCAGTTTCTGCCTCCTGAGTGCTGGGGATTAAAGGCATCTACCACTAGGCTTGGCTGGTGTCTCTAAACTTAATGTCTCCATTACGCCTCTGAATTGTGGTTCGCCTTTCTCCTTACCAAGCAGGCTTTCCAGAAACAGCTGTGTAACCAAGTATTATAGGAAATGAAAACACTAGAACACTTGGTATATACTGTAGCAAGACTTGTTGGTTACTGGGGTAACCTCTTTTATTCTGATTCATGTTTAAAAGAATCCAGGCGACTGGCAGGGTAGTACCTGTCACTACAGTAGCCCCTAGCTACCCTAGGCATCAGCCTTGGAAAATACAGGGGGGCTGATGACTGATGTTTTAAACTTATTTCGTTTTTAAAATCTATACTTGACTCAGGTATTGGAAAAAGTATGTTTGGGAAATAGACGTTAGCATACGTGTCTACTTTTCAAACCACATATACTTTGTAATCTAAATATGGATTAGATGTCTCTTGAAAATTCAGTACTGGATTGTCCCTTACTTCATTTTCCGGTGTTTGTTTGGCTGGTTGGTTGGTTAGTTGGTTGTTTTTTCCAGACAGGGTTTCTCTGTAGCCCTGGCTGTTCTGAAACTTTCCTTGTAGACCAGGCTAGCCTCAAATTCCAAGAGATCCTCCTGCCTCAGCCTCCCAAGTGCTGTGACTAAAGGTATGCAGACCACCACACCCAGCTAATTTTAGTTTTAAAAAAAATGTGGCTACAGAGAATTGAAAGGCACATATGAAACTTTGTAACTTTTGTATGTCTGTCTTTGTTTAACACCTTAACTGTATTTGTGGATACAGTGTGACATTGCAGTGCTTGGGGGAGGGGGGGTTGCTTTGGTTTAGGCATTCCATCTTTGTGGTCATAGATTGATTGCTCAGAGCTTCATCAATTGTCTACTTTCTACTACTATGGTGCATGTCAAGACTTGAGGACCCAAGCACATGAAAATAGTACTTTATCTCAGAGCTCCTAGTGTCTGCTTTTTAAGAGGTTTTAAAACAAAACAAAAACAAAAAGGGTTTTACAGGAGTTAGCAGTGGATTGTGGGAAGTTTCGGAGAAGTGGCCTACCTCCAAGCAGCTGCTTGTTTAAGGAGCAACAGAATGTATCAGAAAATCCTAGGTGACATGGTCCCAGTTACGACACATGTTGATAATCTCGTCAGGTCTCTCTTCCCTTCATTGTCTTTCTTTTGAATTTAATCTCTGCCCCTACTTTGGGGCTCCTAGGATCACCTACTCCTAAAAACAAAGAACAAAGAGCACTTGCTTTGGGCAGTTTTGTTTTGTTTCAAGAAATTCAGTAGTGGTACTGAAGGGCATTGGTTTGCTTGTTTCTTAAGACAGGGTTTCATTATGTAGCCCTGGCTGGCCTGGAACTCACTACATAAACCAGGCTGGCCTCAGACTTGGAAATCAACCTGCTGTCTCCTTATTTTACGAATGACAAGTCCAATATGATGCAAAGAAAGGAATCAAAGATGCAATTTTGTTGATAACCAGAGAAATGAAGAGCCAATATTTGCTAAACTTGGGGGCATGACTGATAAGTGCCATGAAGGGACATGAAAAGAACATTGTGTGACTTTGGAAAGAGTTGACTGGTTATTACCCACACACAGTGTCGGGGTGTGCAGTGTCCTCACTTGAGAGAGATGTCACTGTGGCATGCCTTACCAGTAGAGATGTGTTCATTTCACTAGTGAAGGATAGAAGTGAGGACGATGGACCCCACAGAGAAGTGGTGTGTGATTATATTTATGGTCTAGCCAGAAGGCTCTGGAATTGGAGATCAGTGTTAAATCTTTGGTATTATCCCCTTTATCTGTGCATTAGGGGAATTTCAAAACCTAAGACCCAACATTTAAATGGCAGTGCTGCAGTAAATAGGACACCGTGGGCCAGCAGAAAACCGTCAGACGTTTTTTAGGGATGCCTAGTGGTGGATGAGCATTCTGAAGCTAACTTCTTTGCTAGGAGTGGTTTGGTTATGTAGACTAGGATGCCCATGAACTCCAGATCATCCTGCCGGAACCTTCTAGTGCTGGGATTGTGCCTAGCTACCATTAATCTTTTTTTCTGTTTGTAATGAGTAACTTTGTAAGAGAAACTATTTGGTTGACTGGTTGCTTTTACTGTTATTATTTGTAAGTCTTTAAAAAAATTTTTTAGCCTTTATTCTTATTTTATGTGTATGGATGTTTTGCCAGCATGCATGTCTGTACCATGCCAGAAAAGGACACCAGATCCCACCGGGCTGGAATTACAGACCATTGTGAGCCGCCTTGTGGGTGCTGGGAATTGAACCCAGGTCCTCTGGAAGAGCAACCATGCTCTTAAATACTTAGCCATCTTTCTAGCCCCTGTTATTATTAATTATTATTGTTGTTATTGTTATAAGATGGGGTCTTGTTCTTTAGACTAGGCTAGCTTTAACTTACTGTGTAGCCCAAGCTGGCTTCAAACAAATGACTTCTTTTCCTAGACTTCCCAAGGGCAGGGATTCCTGGTGTGTACCAGCACATACTGCCTCAACTGGTATGGTTTTGATTACTGTAAGAGCATATTCTATAGAGGTAAACCCAGAGTGGAAATAACTTGTGAGCAAACTATAAAATCTAAATTCTGGGTATAAAATGCAATCCAAAGCAGAGTCAGAAAGTAAAGTGATTTGAGTAGACTAAATACGTTTACACTGAGTACATGTATTCAAAGGAAAGGCTTTTAAAGGGGGGTGTGTGGTCCATTTACTTATTTTTTAAAAAGTCTCTTAGAGCCCTTCTGGACTGAAATCATGACGAGCTCGAGGGACAAAGCTTATTCTCTCTGCTTGTTTACTTTACTGTCTTAATTGTTCTTATTAAATTAAAGTGTGTGTGTGTGTGTGTGTGTGTGTGTGTGCGCGCGCGCGCGCGCGCGTGTGCGCGTACGCGCGCGCGCGCTGCTCTTCGTGAGCCATGGCACTTGTGTGGAGGTCAGAGGGCAGTTTGTGGAACTGTTACCCTGGTAGGTCCCCAGGGATGGAACTTGGGCATCAGTCTTCACAGCAAGCAGCTCTACCCATGGAGCGTCTTGCCAGTCCTCTGCCTGTGTGGCCTGGTGCATGTCTGCTCCGAAAGGGCGTTTGCTTGTTCTCATCCTCATGGACCTATGCAGCATGAGCCTTATTTCGAGGCCAGTCCTCAGAGTGGATGGAGCCATGATGCCTTTCTGGTGGGGGTTGTGCTTGAATGTCACGGCTAGTTTGAACAGGACTTTTTGCCTTGACTTTTAACTAATCTTACTCCTTAAGGGGAAAGAAAAAAAAAAAAAAACAAACCTGTAACCCTCTCCAGGGTTTCCCACAAGTCTTTGGCACAAGTTAGTTTCTTTTCTTTTTACTTTTCTTTTGATTTGTTTTGTTTTTTCAAGACAGTTTCTCTGTGTAGCTTTACACCTTTCCTGGATCTTGCTCGTAGACCAGGCTGGCCTTGAACTCACAAAGATCCACCTGCCTCTGCCTCCCGATTGCAGGGATTAAAGGCGTACGCCACCACCGCCTGGCTTGATTTGGTTTTTTGACACAGGGTTTCTCTGTGTAACAGTCCTGGCTGTCCTGGAACTCTCTTTGTAGACCAGGCTGGCCTCGAACTCACAAAGATCCATCTACCTCTGCTTCCTGAGTACTGGGTTTAAAGGTGACAGCACACCCAGCTCACAGGTTAGTTTCTCAAAGTGCAGTCAGTATAGCAGAGGTTGCAGCAAGGTGCATCCCACGTGTGCATACTGCCCGCTCCAAGCCAGGCATGCGCTGACAGACATCCAGCGTCCTGCTGCTAATACGATGGTGTGATATTTGATATTGTCACTGAGCTGGTTGAGGGTATACTTTTATAAAGGGAATTTCCAAGAAGAAACAGTGTAAGATCCATTTTGAGGTACTGAGAATGGGACTTAGGGCCTCACATAGGTGAGGCAAGCCACTGAGCGACATCCCCAACTCTTTTTTATTCATCTTTGGAGATAAGGCCTTACTAAGTGGTTTTCTACTATTTGCCTCTTGCCTTTGCCTCCTGAACGCTGAGACTGCAGACATGCCAGCACAAAGGGCCATTTTGCAAACCCATGTTTTTCCTCCTTGAGACGTCTTTACAATTGGTCTGAGACAAAATTTAATACTCACACAATAGTGATGTGCTTGGCTTTTTTTTTTTTTTTTTTTTTTTTCTAATTTAAGTATGAAAATAATGAAAGAGGGGTTGGGGATTTAGCTCAGTGGTAGAGCGCTTGCCTAGCAAGCGCAAGGCCCTGGGTTCAATCCTCAGCTCCACAAAAAAACAAACAAACAAACAAAAAAAGTAAATAGTAGTAAAAGAAAAAAATAAGTTTAAAAAAAGGAAATATGTAGTTCTTTCATCAGAAATGTTTCATAAACATGTAAGTTTTGGTAGAGTGAATTTGGCTAACATAGTGAACTTCATCGATGACTACACAACACACATTAAATTCCCTTTGGAGTTCTAGACATCCAGTTACAGTGTTACCCATCAGGCAGGGACCTTTCTGCTGGTGACTAAGTGCATGCTGGAGTTCAAGTATGTTTCCATAAGTGGAGAAGATCCTGTGGTCAGGAGAAATTAGGTGTTAGTGTTTTTATACTTTTTGGTGGTTCAGCTTTCCAAAATTTTATAACAATAAAAATAGCTCTGTTCACATAACATGTTTATAATTTGGGTGAAAACACGCAACCATTTCCAGGAAACATGGGTTGTGGGATCCAGCTCGTTCTTTATTTTAATCTTTACTGCCACCTTGTGTCTTAATTCTGTATTACATCAGTTTGCTGAGACCTGCATGCTGACTGACGCCTTAAACTTTTAGCTATTTTTGCACTTTGGAGAGATTGCTTCTAATTTCTGTGGAGGTGGATTATTTCATTTGAATATTACTTTTCTAAAGATTAAGGTCAGTTTCACAGTACATAGAGCTAATTGTTTAGCTAGATTCATTGTGCTATTCTGGTTTCTGACTCCTGATCTAAAGAATTGGTTCATCCATCCGACTTATATGAGGCAGAGTTAATGTCTGATCTGCATATAATGAGTCTTTGAAATTGAGTGAATTCCTAATTGAAAACATAATTATTTTTTAAATACCTGTCAAGCTCTGCTCATGCTGAAACGGTTTGAGACATTATGACTGTCGTGGGAAGATGGGATGAATCATGGTTTTAATACGTTGATATTCTGATGCTGGCATTCGAATTTTAGAGACTTTTTGTACTTCTTTTTTTTTGAGACAAAGTCTCACTATGTATCTCAGAATGGTCTAGAACTCAGAGAGATCCACCAGTCTCTGCCTCCCTAGTAGGACTAAAGGCATGTGCTACCATGTGTAGCCTTTTTTGTACCCTTTATCAAAAGCAGGATTCATCCCTGAAATAATTTCAGGGAATGTCTCAAAGGGGCAGCTAATAGTAATGGAAGTGATGTGTGTGTTGCCTCTTTTAAAAAGGCATTCCACCAGGGTGGTGGTGGCTCACATCTTAATCCCAGCACTCAGGAGGCAGAAGCAGTTGGATCTCTGAGTTCAAGGCCAGCCTGGTCTACAGAGTGAGTTCCAGGACAGCCAGGGGCACACAGAGAAACCCTGTCTGAAAAGAATATAATCATCATCATCATCATCACCATCATCATCATCATCACCATCATCATCATCATCACCATCACCACCATCATCACGAATTAGGCCTTCCAAAGGTTTTTAGCCTTGCCTCTATTAGTCCTGTGGAATTGACATAAACAGTAGTGGAAACATGTCACAGATGCTCTGACCACTGCCCAGCAGTGTCGGCACATGCCTGTTTAGCAGCTGGAACAGTGAGACTATTATTTTGGGAGGAATTGCTTCCTACAGCACAAACCACTAATTTTTGTTAAATGGTCTAGGTTTCTAAAACAAAACATTCAGAAATGTTTGTAGGGGCTGGAGAGGTGGCTCAGCGGTTAAGAGCACTGACTGCTCTTCCAGAGGACCCAGGTTCAATGCCCAGCATCCATGTGGCAGCTCATAACTGTCTATAACTCCAAGGTCTGACACCCTCACACAGATAAACATCAGGCAAAACACCAATGCACATTAAAAAAATAGCCGGGCAGTGGTGGCACACGGCTTTAATCTCAGCACTCGGGAGGCAGAGGCAGGAGGATCTCTGTGAGTTTGAGGCCAGCCTGGTCTACAGAGTGAGTTCCAGGAACGCCAAGGCTACACAGTGAAACCCTCCCTGTCTTGGAAAAAAAAAGAGAAAAGAAAGAAATGTTTGCCAATGGTATAAACTGAGTATTCTGGCTACTGGTGGGATGAATAGGGAAGAAAAAGACCTAATCCAGTCTATGGAAATGGATTGAGGCCTGCATTTTACATTAACCTAGTTATAGGATTGTAGGTAAAACACCTAATATCTCAGTTTCTGGGTTTTTAATTTTTTGTTAGACTTTATTTATGTATGTATTTGGACAGGGAGTTTATGTATTCCTGGCTATCCTTGCGCTCACAGCGTTCATCCGCCCTCTGCTTCTTGAGTGCTGGGATTAAAGACGTGCACCACCACACCAGCTTTCTTTGTATTTACTGGGTGTGAGTTTTGACCTGCATGGGTGCTTATACCCCATGTGTGTGCAGGGCCCAGAAGAGAGCATCAGAATCTGTGGAACTGGGGTTAGAGATGCTTGTGAGCCACCATGTGGGGACTGGGAATGGATTCTCTGTAAGAGAATTCATGATAAGGTTCACTATAAGAGCAGTTTGTGCTCTGTGTTTGTTTGTTTGTTTTCCTAAAGTAGAATTATTTATTTTTATTTCTATTTTTTATGTGTGTGAGTGTTTTCCTGAGTGTATATCTGTGTACCACATGTATGCCTGATGCCCAAGGAGGCCAGAAGAGGACATTTGCTCCCCTAGGACTGGGGTCACAGACAGTTATGAGCCACCATGTGGGTGCTGAGAATTGAACCCGGGTCCTCTGGAAGAGCAACTAGTGCTCATATCTGCTGAGCCATCTGTGTGTGTGTCTGTCTGTCTGTCTGTCTATGCTTTTTAGTCTTTGACAATTTCTTACATGTATACCATGGCTATGGATCATATCCATCCCCACCCTCTTTGTGGTTTGGGTTTGTCTTTTCTGTCTGTAAGGTGGTCTTATGTATGATATCTAACCTCGTTCCATAATCCCTTTTCAGATAAGTTTGTGAACAATTTATAGTTAACTCCATAGGATTTTTGTGAAAGTTACATGAAAAACACATAGAAAAATTATCGACTCCTAGGCAGCTGTGAAGTATACTGTCATCTTTGGTGATGGAACCATGTCTCACCAAACTCAGAGAGATCCGCCTGCCTCTGCCTCCTGAGTGCGGGATAAAGGCGTGTGCCAGAAAGCCTGGCTCTAGGAAAGGTCTTGAAATGTAATCTTCCTTGAAGAGATACTTCCTGCACAAATGAGGCTGCGGAGATGCAGTCTGTGAACATGGAGACGTGACTGGCAAATATGTGATGGGCGGATAACCAGGAGAAAAACTGAGTTGTGTTTACTCCATTGGTGGGTATGAGTCACGTACTGGCCTTTCTTTCCAGCGTAGTTCAGTTGGCCTTTTCATGTCTCACCCTCATCATCTAACCCCTTTTCTTCTGCTTCCCACTGTCTGTCTTTCAGCCCTTCACTCCACGGGGCACCTTTGAAGGGAGTGATGCCCCTGCCGGACATGGTGACTGACAGGCTGCCCTGGCTCAGTTATCACAGTGCTGATGCTGTCCATTCTAAAGGTACAGTACTGTGATAACTGAAGGATGGCAGCCATCTTGCCTTCCGTTCAAGAAGTCTCATCACCGAAGACGGAAGAGGAATGGGAAGGAGCACACGGGGGACAGGACCAGACACTTCACAGCACTCCTGTGTTGACCTCTTCTAGGCTCCAGTTGGTAACGGGAAAGGGAAAAGCTAGTAGTTTGCAGGGGATGTGAATACCATTGTGCTGAGCAGATAGAAGGTCTGTGTACCTTTGAGTCTTTGGAAGTTCTAAGGACAAATCAATATATCTAGAATGCTATTGAGAGAAATGGGCCATTTTATAAATGAAAAAGGTAACTTGTTTAACAGCTTCACACTTAGCCCAACACTGTTAGATGCTCCAAGTTAAACAGGGAGAAGATTAGTGTTAGGTGTCAAACAGTATTGATGTCACATGAATAAAATTACACCCATGCTTAAGGAATGGAGAGTGTTGTGGCTTTTCAAAAAAAAAAATTATAGAATGTCATTTCTACATGAAAATAAATTATTTTATTCTATTAAGTAAATAAGCAGCACTCTGCACGGCAGCACAGACCTGCTTCAGGGATATGAAGGTAGAGATGCCAGCCCGTGTCACGGTTGCAGGAAAACCTAGCCCCTTAAGAGCATGCATTCTCAGTGTTCATCTTCAAAAGTTCCATGAGTGGGGGCTCTGAAAAGGGTTCTGTCGCTAACATGCAGATGCAGGCATGAGGACCCAAGTTCGGGTCCTAGCACCCCTCTGAAAACCCAGGCATGGTAACATGCATTTGTAATCCCTGGTCTGGATGGCAGAGGCAGACAGATCCTTGGGGCTTCCTGGAGAGCCAGCCTCCCCGAATCTCCAAGTCATAGTGAGAAACCTCAACAGACAAGGTGGACAACTCCTGAGGAGGAACACTTGAGGTTTACCCCTGCCTTCTCTGTGCACACATGCAAGGGCATATGCATGTAGACATGCACGTATATGCAGGAAATATAACTGGAATAGAGTAGGCTCTTAGAGAACCTGGGATTTATCATATTCTCTCTGTCAGTCATCCTTCTTCCTAAGGACACTGATAGGACAAGCCATTGAGTACCACAGTTGGTGACATTGTTGGGTCACGGTTCACTGCAGGGCCCAGGTAATTGCATGGAATGTGTTTTTTAGGCTCGAAGCTTAAACCAGGTCCTGTTCCCTCTTCAGAGGCTAACATGTTTGCCTGAGAACCGTACTCCCTGTGGATGGCTGAGTAGTGAAGGAACTCAGGCAATGACTTACATGGAGTCAGGCTCCATTTGAACTTACCTACAACAAGGACCCAGTTGGGCCAGGGAGGGTAAAACCACATTGGACTTTTTAGCAGATGCTGAACCTTATGAGTGGACTTTGTCACTGAGTGTCTTAGACTGTTTCTCTACCAGAACAGAATTGGGAGCCGTCGCTGTCTCTGCTGGCTTAGTTTTTTTCTTCTTTCACTTCTGCATCCAAAAAGAAGCCAAAAAGATCCACTTGGGTCACACCTGCTTGGCCAGAACACAACAACTGTGTTCACAACCAGTACTTGAAGTGTTTTCACACTCACAATTCTTCATAAACCGTGAGCTAGGCAACTCTTGGTCATTGAGAGGGAGGGCTTGAAATCCCTCTAAAAGGAACTTTTGACAGAAACCCTGAATGAACTCGAGAAAGTTTTGGGATTGGTGAGTCTTCCAGTAATTTGCAACACTCTTAAATGTCAGTGTTCTAGCCGGTGGAAAAAAGGCTTGAGGAAGGACTGCTTTTGTAATCCTTGGCTTTCGTGTGGGTTTCAGCACCGTCCTGACCTTCCTGGTTTCCCTCGTACTGGTTTTACAGAAATGCATCAGGTTTTTTACTTGCCCGAGCTTGACCTCAGAAGCCACATTCCTGTGCAAGGGAAGTTGCAGTTGTCTTGTTCCTTTGTGGTTGATATAAGAAAATACCCCAACAAAAGCAAATTCAGGGAGAAAGGGGTTGTTTCATTTTATTAAAGATTTATTTAATAAAAAGCCATTTATTTGTATGTGCATTGGTGTTTTGCATGTATGTCTGTGAGATGGTGCCAGATCCTCTAGAACTGGAGTTACAGACAGCTGTGAGCTACTATCTGGGTGCAGGCAATTAAACCCAGGTCCTTTGGGAAAGCAGCCAGTGGTCTTCACCGCTGAGCCATCTCCTCAACCCCCAGAAAGGGTTCATTTTTAAACTAGAGTTCTAGATTATAGTCCCATCATAGCAGGGAAGCCAAGGCCTCAGGAGCTTGAAGCAGCTGGCCACATTCTGTTCATAATCAGAAGGAGAGAGCCATGAGTGTATGCACACTAGTGTTCAGCTTGCTTCCTCCCGTTACACCATCCTGGATTCACTGCCTAAGGAATGGTGCCAACCACAGTGGGCTCTTTCGATTTACTTAATGCAGTTAAAAATCTACCCCTATCCTCAGGCATGCCCAGAAGCTATCACTCAGGTGATTCTAGGTTGTGTCAGATTTACAAAACTATCACAACAAATATTGCCTAGGATTTGGACAGGAATCAAGCTTGGCCAGGATAACTGAGGCATTGGCTCCAGAAGCCCTCCCAGGCCTTGGGTCTTTGAAAAGTCAGGGGTCTCTAAAAACCTAGGTGTGGTGTACACCTGTAATCTCTTGGGAGGCAGAAGCATGAGGATTACCCATGAGTTCAAAGCCAGACTGTTCTATGTGAGCCTGGTCTACACAGTGCCAGGCCAGCCAGAGTTACGTAGTAAGATCCTATCTCAGCAAGGACACTCCTGAGTAGTTTTTAGGTGTAATGCAGACAAGTTTGATCCAGTTCCATGAGAAGTGATGTAAGAAGCTTCTGGGATACACAGCCTGTTACATAGATTTGGTTGATGTGTTCATTACATATCTGTACATGTCCAAAGGGAGCAAAAAGATGGGGCTAAGGGAGATCCTTGCATATCCATATTTATAGCATTATTTGAAGATACTGTGCTAAGTGAAGGCAGGCACAACTGTTGGAACAGATACTGTATGATTGGCTCCTTTGAGGATCCTAGAAAAGGTTACTGTTTCCAGAGTGGCTCGTTTGAGGAACCTAGAAAAGGTTACTGTTACCAGAGTCTAGAGCAGCAAGGAAGTGGGGGAATTTGTACTTTAGGCATACAAAGTTTCATTTAGGGAGGATGACGCAATTCTGGAGGTGGATGGTGATGATTGACCAATGTGAAGGTTCTTAACATTCACAGGATTAGCTACCTGAAGTGATAAATTTTATGTATATCAACAATAAAACATTTCGGATGATGATGCTGTTGGATGTCCCGTAATAAGACTGTATGGCATACCGCCTCAATTTTCATTGCACGGGTGTCAATAGTACTGTTCAAAGTAAGTTAAAATGAGTTGCCATGTCCTTTGTGTTTAGAGTCCTCAAATCTGTAGCCCCTTGGGTGTATTTCCAGACATAAGGTGGTGGTAGTTTAGAAATAGGAAAACAGAAGTACTAAAACAGTGAGAAAAGACCCCGTAGGAGAAGTCTGTTTATGGCGGCCTCTTCTGCTGGTAAAGGGAGCAGTACTGGTTTTCAGGCGGTCTCTGGCTTGGACTTCTGTGGTACAGTAATAAAGATAAAAATTGCATCCATCCCTTGGGCCATCGAGATGGCTCAGTGGGTAAAGGTGCTTGTCAAGCCTTATTCAGTCCTCAGAACGCTTGCAAAGGTGGAAAAAGAAACCAACTCTACAAAGCTGTCCTCTGAGCCTTGCTTGTTTGCCCCAGACAGACATCATCTACTTTAACAGTTAATGGGGAAATTAAATTATATTCATCTCCAAAGTAATGAAGTGTAGCATGTTATTTCTTAGGACATAAACATTCAGCATCCATGTCTGAGGTAGTAGCATATTGTTTTATTTGATTGTTTTGGTAATTCAGTTTTAACCAACTTCAGATATGACCAGTTCAGTGAAGGGGCACTCTCTTCTTGTTCTCTATCATTCAATGGCTTTCCTATTTTTTAAAAAAATGTTAATTTTGAAAAGGAGAATAAAACCCAAGACTGGAAAGAGCAAAAAGGGCTAAATTGTCTCAAAAAAACAAAACAACAACAAAAAAAAACCAACCTAAATGTGAGATATGTTAGTGAATGTCTTTGGGAGGGTGTGTGGCTCACTCAGCACAGGGGAAGACCTCAGGGGTACAGGGCCCACTACTTGTCCAGGAGACCACAGTTAGGGATGTGTGTGTGACCCCACTACGGTAGATGATGAGTCACTTCTCAGGTACTGTGTCTTAAAATGCATCTGCATTAAACTCGATGAAGCCCCAGTTCTTTGAGATGTGGATCCTCTGGCATCCAGGGAACTTGAATTTGGCACTGCAAAGCATCCATTACAGATTTCTCCATCTGCAGCTTGATGCAGAGTGACAGGGTGACCTGCCCGTGTATATTCTGGTCATTGTATCCACCAGAAAACCATCTTCAGCATCCTATAGGGAAACCAATCGAAGCAGCAGGCTGCATACACTATCTAGGAAGCTGTTGCTTATATATAAGCCTTGCATACCAGACCCAGTGAGGAAACTAGTCAACCTAGTTGGCTCTAAAGAAATCACTTAAAAAAGAAAAAAAAAAAAGCCACCGGTCGGTGGTGGCGCACGCCTTTAATCCCAGCACTCGAGAAGCAGAGACAGGCAGATCTCTGAGTTCAAGGCCAGCCTGGTCTACAGAGTGAGATCCAGGGCTACACAGAGAAATCCTGTCTCAAAAACATAAAACAACAAACAGCCACAAGTAAGCATTCATTTGTAGACCTCATCCATAGTTGGGATATTGGGCCACCCCTACCTTACCCTGGGCCTTCTACCACAGCCATCATGGAGTTGGAGCAGGCAGCTAATTCTTGTTCATGCCACACAGACTTCAAACGTTTTGCTGTGCCTAGAACATTGTAAGCAAGCTAATTATATTGTGACACACATCATTCTTAGATTATATTTCTGGGATCAGTTGCTCCTTGGGGCAACAAGCTGCCTATGTTTTGGGTATTTCTGTTGTTATTTTTGTTTAGGTTTTGTTTTGGTTTTGAGACAGAGTCTCTTGTAGCCCAGGCTCGATGATGGTGACCTTGAACTGATGATCATTCTGTATTGTCTTAGTTAGGGTTTCTATTGCTGTGGAGAGACACCACGACCACAGGCAACTCTTATAAAGGAAACATTTCATTGGGGTGGCTCGCTTATAGTTTCAGAGGTTCAGTCCACTATCGTCATGATGGGGAGCATGACCAAGTGTAGGCAGACGTAGCTGAGAGTGCTACATCTTGCAGGCAACAGGAAGTCAACTAAAACACTGAGTGGTATCCTTAGCATAGGAAATCTCAAGACCTGCCCCCACAGTGACACATTTTTTCCAACAAGGCCATAGATGAAAACAAAACCACAACCCCTAATAGTGCCACTCCCTAGGAGATTATGGGGACCAATTGCATTCGAACTATCACATATACCTTCCAAATCCCGGGATTACAGGTCTGAAACACCAGGCCATTTTATACAGTGCCGGGGATAAAGCCCAGGGCTTTGTGTGTGTAAGGCAGGCACTCTACCAGCTGAGCCACATGCCTAGCCCTTGGCTTCATTTGGTTTTGGTTTTTTTTTTTTTTTTAACTTTCTTTTTATCTATTCTTTGTGTCTTTCATATCATGCATCTTGAGTCCATTCATTTCCCCGTTCCTTCATATTTGCCCTCTGCCCTTGCAACCCCCCCCAAAATAAAATTTAAGAGAAAGAAAAGGGAAAAAAAACAGTCTCGTGGAAGCTGTAGTGTAACACAGTGAGTCACACAGTAGACCCTTTGTATTCATATATCTTTACTTACAATTGTTCATTGCAAAGAGTCATTGGTCTGGTTCAAGGCCTCTGGTTTCTGCTACACTGTCAATACTCGGCCCTCACTGGGATTCTTTTTGGATACCCTGTTGTTGCCCTGTGTCATGGAGATCGTGCACCTTTGGACCGGCCCCTTCATGTGCTCCAGCAGATCACAGATGGGGTGGGTGTTGGGGTGGGCCAACTCAGAACCCTAGATCTGGGCCTGGGTAGTTGCAGGATTGGTAAGCCCACCTTGGCTTGTTTTTTATTTTGTTTTTTCAAACGAGTTTTTCACTATAGCTAGGGCTGGCTTTAAATTCAAAGCAGTCCCCACTTTAGTGCTGGGGTTACTGGTGTGAGCCAACACACATAGCTGATTTTTTTTAAAAAATTCATTCTGGAGAAATGCCAAATAATTTGTAGATAGCCTGCCCTGAAGGAGGTGGACCATATTCCACATTGTCAATTTTGGGCTGTAGATAGTGACTTCTTTACAAGGAGTGAAGGATGGCCAAGGGGACAAGCACAGTGGATAAACATGACTTTTATGACCTTAGTCATGTACCTAAGGTTGACAACAGTGAACATGTGCATTCATTTACTAGGGTGTGGTGAAATGGCACATCACTTCTATGATCTGTTCTAAAAACGCAAAAAACCATGAGAACATCCCAACAAACACAACATTGTACCAAACATCTGACCAGTACTACCAAGAGCTGCAATAGTTATCAAAAACAGAACTCCACTGGGCACAGTGACACACAGCCTTAGTCTCAGCACTGGGGAGGCTGAGGCAGGCAGGTTTCTGAGTCCCAGGCTAGCCTGGTCTACAGAGTGACACCCTGTCTCCAAACATAAGACACACGCACGCATGCAGGCACGCACAACTCATAACTACCACTACCAACAACAACCAGGGAAACTTCTGTCCCAGCAAGTTGCCTATAAAGAAATGAAGACTAAATTCAGTGTATCTAGCTGAGCTCCTAGATGAGATAAAGCCAAAATTATTAGAAAAAAAATAGGAAATATGAGCAAAGTAGGGAAAAAGCGAAGGAGGCATGTCAGGACTGATCCATTACTTATAACAAATGTGTCTTGTCAGGTGCTCCTGCCGGGAAGCTTGGGAGGCACCATGTGAGACCTCCGTAGGGGCTTCCACATGTTTCTACAGAACTAAAATCAAAAGCTCACTAGAGAACAGCACAGAGACTGCAGGAGAAAAGTCCTTTTTATGTTGTTTCCTTCTGCAGACATAGTTCCTGCTCACTGGACTGGAAGTCCACTTTGTCTTTTTATTGCCCTGTCCGGCACATGACTCACACATTCTTCTAGAAGAGAGCCACAGATGAGAAACATGCCTGGAACATTCGCCGTTTCTTTTGGATTGGCATACATGTCTGTAATAGAAAATATGACCTGATAGAGTTAACCTGACTAAAATGGAGTGAAGGGGATTATAGCTTCATGTGTTTGGACCGTTTCTATACTTTTATTTTCCATGAGCTTGGGAGATGGAATAATGTTCAGAAGCAGGAAGAAAGCGAGTTCTAACGTGGTTAGAAAATCTATGTCCGCTTTCCGCTACTGTCCTTGAAATGAAGCGGCAGAATTTCTGTGATTTCCATTGATGGAGTTGGTTTCTTGGTATTCTCACTTTGAAGAGAGTGTCCTGAGCCTGAGACAACCTGGGGGCCATCAGTGGCAGCTGTCCAGTGGTGCTGAGGTTTGTGAAGCTGTACCTGAACTGCTCACGAGTGGTGTTGCCACAAATCCACCTCTTCTGTGGTCCTCTGGCAGTGCTGGGGGCACTGGACAGGAGCAAGGCTTCGTGTTTAATGGCTGTCCACGTGTTTTGGTTTTGTTTGTTCGTTTGTTTTGTGGGGTTTTGTTTTGTTTGTTTTTGGTTTTTGTTTTTGTTTTGTTTTTTTTTTTTTCAAGACAGGGTTTCTCTGTGTAGCTTTGCGCCTTTCCTGGAACTCACTCTGTAGACCAGGATGGCCTCGAACTCTCAAAGATCTGCCTGCCTCTGCCTCCCGAGTGCTGGGATTAAAGGCATGCACCACCACCACCTGGCTGTCCGTGTGTTTTAAGACAACAGCTTTAATACAGAGCTTTAGGTCCTCTAGGAAGGCAGAAGTTCCCAGAGTTAACTGTTAATATGGGCTGACAGCTAGAAAGTAGACCTTTGGGGCTAGAGAGCAATTTTTGTGAAGAGTATCAGTGGATTTTTAATAACATTTTAACAGTGGAATGTATTTTGTCTAGACAAGAGGCTTCCCCACTTACCATTGTCTCATTTCTGTGAAGAAAACTCTAGAGCCGAGGCTGAATGCTGTGGCTCGGGTAGCGTACCTGCCCAGCATGCCTGTGGCCTTGAATTTCATTCTCAGCAGGGGGGGGGCGGGGAGAGGGGGGGGCCGGGGACGGGCGGGGACAGAACCTGTCAAGTCTCAAACTTATTCTAATCTCATTTTTCTAATATAAAATTTGCCACTTTGATGTATTTTCATCAGTCCCTTGTGTAATTTGTGTGTGTGTTTCTGTGAAGCAAGCAGTTAAAAAAGGAGATGCCCTTCTTTCTTTATTTACTTATTAATTGGTTTTTTAAAAGAGTTAAAGTGTAGTCCAGGCTGACATCAAACTCATGGAAATCCTCCTGCTTCAGACTTCCAAGTGCTGGAATTACTGGCAGAAACCACTGCCTCGCCCTTTTTCTAATTGACGATATTATTTGGTTAAGGTGAGTCAATATTTGTTTAGCAACTGTGCAGTAAGGCACCCCATTTCACCCTTGGAGAGTAGAGTTTTCACAGTGGAGCACCTGAAGATTCTCAGAGTACCCAAGTCATACTGCTAAGAAGTGCAAGAATAGAGGTATGAGTGCAGAAAATACAAACGCACACCCACCATGCAGGCATGTGTGCACATGCGCAGACACACAAACATAAGTTATGGAAGTTAATATAGCATAGTTTTAAAAGTTGTGTTTACACAGCAAAGCCACAAGGTCGAGGTCAAAGGACAGCCTTTCACCTTTACGTGAGTTGCAGGGACAGAACCCAGTTTGCCAAGCTTGCAAAACATGTGCCTTTACCCAGCAAGCGATATTGCTGGCCTCTCCTTGGCTTTTGGATATTATAATGGGTGAAATTTTGAAACAACTAGATCAGGCATGTGTAAAATCACTGTGAAACTTTCCACCACACACTCTGTCTCCTTCCATCTACTAACAGACTGGCCTTGAACTTACTTTGTGGCTAAAAATGATCCTCTTTCCAAGGCCGCCTCTCTTCAGTTCAAGGCTTACAGGAGTTTGCTGCTACCCTCAGTTTCTGCTGTGCTGGGGATTAAACTCGGCTTGCTAGACAACATACCTTTGAGCCTTTGAGTGTGCTAGGCAAGAACCCTGCCCCCTGAGCTGTGCTGTTTCTCTGTCGGTTTAGAGACTTGAATCTACTGGTATTTTAACTACCATCTGCAGCCCCATGGCCCCACAGTCAGTGCCCTCACTGCTCAGGCCATGGCCTGGTTGGACTTCCGGTCTCACTGGCTCTGCTGCTGCTGCCAAATGTAGTTTTAACTAAGTCTCTATCATTCTATTTACCAATAAAGACTCCAGAGTCCAATGTTAGGGTGACTGACTGAGAGAAGCCAAGAAACAACCAGCTGAGAGCATCTCTCCAGCCATCCCAAACCAAAAAGACGCCCAAATTCCCAAGTCCCTCCCTGCTCCTTCCTGTGAGTCTCTCTACCATCTTCCTGGCTTCTCTGTACCCTCTATGGCTTAATTCCTGTCAACTAGTTGCTGGCTCCACCCCCCAGTCCAAGGTTGATTTTATTAATAGTTGGGCACAGTGCCATCAAATATTCCACAACAGAGCTACATCCCCCGCCCTAGGTACTTTAAAAGTTTTTCCATAATTGGGCAGCAGTGGCACTACCACACCAGGCCCTCATTACTTTTTTTTAATGATAAATTGGCCTTGACATTCCATACTCTTCCCTTCCCTTAGAGTACCAACAATTGAGTCCATGTCCTCTTCCATATTAGACAACCACTCTTCCACTGAGCTACATTTAACTTTATTTTGAGACAGGCTTCGATTACAGGTGTTACCCGAAGGCATGCCCCGTCTCTTGTATCCAGTCAACTGCTCATTCCTTTTTTTTTTTCCCATGTTGGCTGTGATAAAACACCATAACCAAGGCAACTTATGGAAGTTTAATTTTGGCTCACTGTTCCAGATTGTTCCAGTCCATAATGATGGGGACATGGCAGTAGGCTGCAGGCACGATGGCAGAAAAAAAGAAGCTGAGAACTCACAGTTCAGTTGTAATCATGAAACGAGGGAGAGGGAGAGGGAGAGAGAGAGGGAGAGGGAGGGAGAGAGAGAGAGAGAGCCAGAGTGACCTGAGGTTTTGAACGTCAAAGCCTGTCCCCAGCAAAGCTGCACCTCCTAAACCTCCCCAAATAGTTTATACTGAAGACTGAGTGTTCAAGTGTCGGAGCCTATGAGGGACATTTCTCCTTCAAAACACCACAGATGGACTCACTAAGAGTATCATAATAAAGACCCATCTGCCTTAAAAGTATAACACTTTATTCATGTGAGCTTGTGTGTTTGCAGGTGCATTTGGTTGTGGGGACCAGAGGACAGTATTGTGTATCTTTCCTCAGGTACCACCAAGCATCTATCTACCTGTCTGTCTGTCTGTCTGTCTGTCTATCTATCTATGTAGTCATGCATGTTACATCTGTGCTCTATGTGGGAGTTAGAAGATAACTTACAGGTAGCTGCCTACCTGTCCTTTCATTGACCGTTCAACTCTGGTCATCAGGCCTAGTGGCCTGGCAAGTGCCTTTACCTACTGAGTCATTTCATTGGCGTGCTTCCTTCCTTTCTCTCTCTCTCTCTCTTTCTTCCTTCTTTACTTCCTTCCTTTCTTCTTTTTTCTTTCAACCTGGAGCTCATCAAGTAGGCGAGGCTGTCTGGGCCAGCGAACCCCAGGGGTGCCCATGTGCCTCTTCTCTTGCCTCAGTCCTCCTCCCCAGTGCTGGCACACACTGCTGCACCCGGTTTTATTTTTGAACGTGGATTCTAGGGCTCAAACACAGGTCCATGTGTTTGCCAGACAAGTACTTCGCCAACTAAGCCATCAGCCTAGCCCCCAGATGTGCATCCTGATGCTTCTACTTTAATATCAGTTCTACCCAAAGTCAGTGTGGAAATGACTGGCAGAGACCTCTGGTGCTTAGTCCCATTTGTATTCTGCCAATGATGATGTGAACCTTAGAAATCATTTGCTCATTTAAATGTCTCTTGACCAACATACTGTTTTTTAATGTAGCTCAGTTGGCTGAGTGCTTGCTTATCCTACACAAAGGATGTGTTCAGTCCCCAGCACCACATAAAACAAGGCCTGTAATCCTAACACCTGAGAGAAAGAGGGAGGAAGATGAGAAATTCAGGGTCGCTTCTGTTACAAAGTGAGTTCAAAGTCAACCTGGGCTACATGAGTCCCTGTCTTTAAAAAAAAAAGGTCACCAGAATGCACAGAATGTAGTAGTAAAGGTGCTTTGTTTGGGAAATGCACTGCTTGTGTGTGTGCTGGGACACCGGTGTTCTCTGGTTTCCAGTCAAGCTGTTGGTACTGATCTAGATACTAGGCTTCAGCAGATCATCTCATTCTGTGTATCAAGGGACTGAAGCCGGTTGAGGCAGAGGCTTGTTCAGGTCACCGGGAGCACGGTAGGGCCAGAATCTGCACCTCAGGCTCTGTAGGCAGATTTTTCTGCCCCTCCCAAAGTTCTCAAATCACGACATGGAGACATTAATTATGAAAGCTTGGCCGATAGCTTGGGCTTGTCCCTAACTTGTAGGCAGAGTTTCTCTGTGTCCCAGCAGATGCTCCCAGATAACCATTCAGAGACTTAATATTAATTATAAATGCCCAGCTGATAGTTTAAACTTGTTTTTAGCTAGCTTTTGTAATTTAAATTGACCCATTTCTATTCATCTTTGTGCTGCCCCGAGGCTTGTTTCCCTCATCTATAAACTTCCCAAGTTGCTTCTTTGAGTCTGGCTTTCAACTCCTCAGACTATGCCCTTCTTCCCAGCATGCTCTCTGCCCCCAAATCCTGCCTAGCTATTGGCCAACTAGCTTTTTATTAACAATGAGAACAACACATTTTCACAATGTCCAGAAGGATTATTCCACAGCACTAACTAGTTCTTATAACTTAAATTAACCCATATCTTTCAATCCACATTCTTTATGTGGCTTGGTTACCTCTGCTCTGTGCTCCCCATTCTGCTTTGACTCTGGCTGGAGGCTCCGCCTTTCTTCTTCCCAGTATTCTCTCCACCCCCAAAGTCTTGCCTAGGTATTGGCTTTTTATTAAACCCATCAGTGACAGATCTTCACACGGTGTAAAAGAATATTCCATAGTTAACTATGTTTTAACCTATTTTTGCCACCCCTGAAAGAATAGAATTAGTAGCACCTGATATTTGGTGATCGATTTCTGTGTGACAGTCAGTGGGTCCCATGTACAATTTTATTTAGCAGGGGCAAGTTAGCTTTGTGTATTGTTTTGAGGAAATGGTCCCTGGGCCTACTGCTTCAGGATCTAGCAGCCTAGATGAAGGGTAGCCATTATCAAGAAACACTTTTAACCATTGGTAGAAGCTAAATGTGGTGATACACAGCATTAGTCCCAGGCACTGGGGAGGCAGAGGGAGGTGGATCTCGGTGAGTTCAAGGCCAGACTGTCTCAAAAAAAAAAAAAAAAGAGGGGGTTAGAATTTAACAGAATAATTTTATGTCAGTTAAATATAATGATAGAAACATTGGCAGCTTATGCTTGTACACAGCACTAAGGAGGCCCAGGCAGAATTGGGAGTCTGAAACAAGTCTGGGCTACATTAGTAAAATCCTGGCTCTTAAAAGGAAGATGAGCCAGGCAGTGGTGGTGCATGTCTTTAATCCCAGCACTCGGGAGGCAGGGGGGCAGGTGGATCTCTGTGAGTTCGAGGCCAGCCTGGTCTACAGAGTGAGTTCCAGGACAGCCTAGGGCTACACAAAGAAACCTTGTCTCGAAAAAGCAAACCAAACAAACACACCATGTTTTTCCTTCACCACACATGTATAAGGAATACAGCAGCTGGACACTTTGAGACCCAGCAAAGGGAAATTTTCTCCTTGACTCCCCCGTAGTCCTTTTGAAATGTAAGGTGGTCAGAGATGCTGGTAAAGTGGCTGATTATTCAGTACAACATGCCCCCCCCCCACCCAATGGCAGAAAAGGAGACACTGTGTCAATTGGGAGCCCCCAATTCTAAACATGACTCCCTTATTCTGGAGATGGCTAGTAGACAAGGCACCAACACCACTGACCACCCCAAGGCTTCTGTTTACCCAGGAGTTGCAAAAGGGAGAGGCAATGTAAATGTCTGCTCTGCCTGGGCAGTGTGCTGAGCTGGCTGTAAAGCTGCCCACACAGAAAAGAGTCCAGCAGAAAACACATTAAAAATATCTAGGTCCTAGGACTCAGAATGGCAAAGAGCTGAGGAGAGGTGCTGCCCAGATGCCTGCGACTGACTGGAGAGCTTTGCCAGGCTAGGTTCACAGAGCAAATCCTTTCCCCATGCCTTCTGGCAAAACCCTCAGCTCTGCCAACCCATGTGCCTTTGCATCCTTTGGAATTCTGAAGGCCTCAGCCGGCTGAGCACTGGCTGGAGCATTGAGTTAGCCAAATACTTCCTTATGTTTTCCTGGTTTGTTCTCATAAAAAGTGACCTTAGCCCAACTCCTAGCAGCAAGCACATGATTGTGGAATGTACCCAAATGGCGAAACACTGCCTTATTTTTCATCCTGAGTAGGCTGAAAATACGCAAAAATTATTTTCAGATTCAACCTCAGATGAGTTTGTTTGGGTTGTAGTAATAATGAAAGGTAGCATAATGTGTTGTGTGTCTGGTATTTTGTATCTGTATTTATCTGTGTATATCTACGTGTGTGTGTGTGTGTGTGTGTGTGTGTGTGTGTGTGTGTGTGTGTGTGTTTGTGTTCAGACCTAGGGACTGTATCCAGAGCTTTAAGAATGCTAGGCAGCTCCGTCCCTGGACGGCATCCCTAAAGTCTCACTGTGTTACCAGGTTAGCCCTGAGCTGCTGGCCTCAAACCATCCTGTGGCCTCAGCCTCCTGAGAAACAGGGACAACAGGCATGTGCCACAGTGCCTGGCTACATAGATCATGACCAGATGTCACAAAAGCCACACTCAAATAAGTATGTCACTAACCTGATGTAACTCAGTTCAAGCCTTGGAATTTTGAATTTTCAAATTATGGCCCATTTTTATCAATGGGGGAGGGAATGCCAGAACTCCAAAGCCAATGCATTCTCGGCCACCTGAAAATAGTATCACATCCATTCCTTTTTGGGTTTTTTGCTTTGAATGTGCATCACCCACTTAGTTTGGAAATGGGGTGGTGATTTACCCACGGGCCTTGCAAGCCCTGAAGGCACTGTGGCAATATTAGCATCCACTGAAGCCTGTCTGCTGAACCTGCCTGGACTTTTACCTCCACTGTCTGCATTGTCCTTCCATAGAAAGCTTCCCCAACTTAGACTCTCACTTTCACATAGTATGTTCGTGTACTTCAGCTTACTTCCAATGTTAGCTGCATCATCTTTCCCTAGAAAGGGAGCTTTGTGTTTTTCCTTTGATAATGAATGTCCCAAGCAAATAGAGACAAGCCTGGTATCCTAGTATGTGTGTATTTTCTTTTTTTTTTTTTTTTCTTTCTCTCTTTCTCTCTCTCTCTCTCTTTCTTTCTTTGTTGTGTGTGTAGGGGGGTGGTTGTGATGTGGAGGTCAGAGGTCAACCTGCAGGACTCGCTTTTCTCCTGCCATGTGGGTCTTAGGCGTTGGACTCGGGTCAGCAGGCTCAGCAGCAATGGTCTTTACTAAGCAATGGCCTTGCTAAGCTATCTTGCCAGCCTGGAACCCGATGTTAGAACAGGTGTTCAAGTGTTTGTTGAATGAATAGCACATACAGGCAAATATGGAGGCTAAATAAACATTTATCTATTTATAAATAAGGGAACTGGGATTTGTACTGAATAATGTGCTCAAATGAAGAAGTAGTTATGCTTAACTTCAGAGTCAGTTTTTAGACTGTTAGTGGTAGGACTTTTCTGCCCCCACTGTATTATTGGAATAAAAATAATTGAACACTCCGGGCGGTGGTGGCGCACGCCTGTAATCCCAGCACTTGGGAGGCAGAGGCAGGTGGATCTCTGTGAGTTCGAGGCCAGCCTGGTCTACAGAGCTAGTCCAGGACAGGCTCCAAAGGTACAGAGAAACCCTGTCTCGAAAAACCAAAAAATAAATAAATAAATAAACAAACATAAATAATTGAACACAAATTGAAGTTAATATGGTACTTCAGGCACCCTCCTTAGAGCAGGTAAATATAAGTATGTAGATGTAACCGTCTTGTTAAATAAGAAACACAGAGACAATTGCAGAGTTAAAAGCCATGAGGTCAGAGCATTAGCTGAGAGCTGAAAACCTTACCCTTCACTGCTGCTCTGTCTTTCCTCTCCGCAAGAGAACTACTTCCTGTGTTTTTCTCTTTTTCATAGACTTTCTGTTCTGCCTTCTCATTGGTTGTAAACCCAGCCACATGACCTTCTCGTCATTGCCTGTCTGTACAGACCTCCAGGTCTTCTATGGTTGGTATTGAGATTAAAGGCGTGTGTCTCCATGCTGGCTGTGTCCTTGAACACACAGAGATCCTCCTAGCTCTGCCTCCCAAGTGCTGGGATTAAAGGCGTGCACCATCACCGCCCAGCTTCTGCTTTGGCTTGTTCTGACCCCAAGGCAACTTTATAAATATATAAATAAAATCACATTTCAGTACAAATAAAATATCACTATATAAGTATATTCATCATCTCGTCTATAGTAGTGACAGAACCAGTATTAAATAAGATGCCATCATGTCTACCCTACGCTGCTCACCCCGTCTAGGGAAGATCCACATAAATGGCTTGCTAACATGAAACTGCTTCCATCTGAGTCTATGTGCTCTGTATCTATCTGTCTGTCTATCTATCTATCTATCTATCTATCATCTATCTATCTGTCTACCTACCTACCTATCTACCTATCTATCATCTATCTTCTCTATTGTCTATATCATCTATCTACTATATCTGTTTATCTATCTATCTATCTATTTATTATCAATCATCTACCTACCTATCTATCTACTCATCTATCTATATTTCCTCTCTATCTCTCTGTGTCTCTGACAAGGTCTTACTATGTAGACCAGGTTGTCCTTGAATATGTGTTCTGTCTCAGTGTCCCAAGTGCTGGAATTCCACCAGCCTGGCCCATAGTCTCTCTTGAAATAGAATTTCAAAGTTGTGAGAGGCTTGGAAAGCCATGCCAGATTCTGGGCCTTGATCCTCTTTCAACTAGACAGCCTGTCCAACCGATAGCCCATCCCATGAATAGACAGCTGCATCGTCACTCGGCTGCCACATTATTGGGAAGTTCTTTGTATTGAACTGGAATTTATGCCCAGGTAAGTGCAGGTGTGAGTTCTCACGCCAGGGCTCAGCAGAAGAAACTGAAGCAGCCTCTACTTCAGATAGTCATTTCTTACGGACAAGAGAAACAAGCGTTATTCCTCAATAGGCGTCTTCCTACCTGCTGTCCCATCCTGCCTGGTCCACCAGCACGCCTTGGCTTGTTGGCATACTCCCTGTGCTCTCGGTGTGATGCGGGACTGTTTCTGGCAGTGGCACTACCTCACTGGCTCATGGTCCCATGGTTTGAGTGAGAACTTTGTTGAACTCTAGAAAGGAAACAAGTAACCCACAGATGGAGCTGAGTGCCACTGGTGATTATGGACACTACTGATGCTCCTTGTGGATCCCATCCCCCCTTCCTGGGCCTTGCTGCCACACACACAGCCATGATGACAGAGAGTATTTATTAGCCCAGGCATTTCACATATATTACTTATTTAGCTTCTGGACGATGTTCCGAGATGTTGGTCCTATTTTGTATTTGAGGGCTAACGTCGCAAGTGCCTACGATTGCATAGATCGTCATCTATGTTTGTCTGATTCCAAGTCCGAGGTCTGATGAGTGCACTTAGGCCCTACCAAGGATACATTTACAGTCTGAGACTTCTAGTTTCATTCTCCCTGGGCCTCACTATGTTTTTCCTCCTTCCTCTCTCTCTTCCCCACCCCCTTCTCCTTTCTTTGCCTCCTCCTCTTTTTTCTTTTTTTCAGCTTAAAAAAATTAAATTTCATGTCCGTGTGTGTGTGTGTGTGTGTGTGTGTGTGTGTGTGTGTGTGTGTGTGTTGTGGGAGGAACAGGGGGGGAGGGACACATGCCACAGCGGCTTTGTGGAGTCATTTCTTTCCTTCCACCTCTATGGGAGTTCAGTAGATTAAATTCAGGTCCCCAGACCTGTGTGGCAAGTGCCATTTCAGGCTCACCTCTTTTCCTCTTTCAGACAGGATCACCATGCCCCAGGCTAGCTTCAAAGTCAACATGTAGTTGAGAGTAATCTTAAACTCCAACTCTGCTAAGCTTGCCTGCCTGCTCCACCCAAATTAGAAGTTTACTCACAGCCAAGCGTGGTCAGAGTCTGATAGGCTTTAACATAAACAGGATGTGAAACAGATGAACGTGTGCAGGGTTTTGTTGAGAAAAAAGACAAACATAAGGGACCGAGGGGAAGACTGGTCCTAGATGATGTATAAGATTGCACCCTCCTGATTATTCACAAAAGGGAGGAAGGGCTGTGTTTCAGGCTTTAAAAATGTTCCCTGCACTCAGTACACCTGCTGTGCAAGACTGGGGCTCAACTTTGAGAGGTCTTAAAGCAAACAGTTGGGTTTTGCCTACTCTGAGTCTCCAGGGAGCTTAGGAAATGAGGACCACTGTTTCACACATCCCTGCCCCTCTTCTTGTCTCACTGTATGGTCCAGGCTGGTCTAGAACTCACAGTCTGCCTGCTTTTAGCCTCCTAAGTGCATTGCCACACTTGGCTCCTGCCTGACAGTTCTATGAAGAAAGCACTGTCTTTGTTACCATTTTGTAGGCTAGGAAACTGGTCCAGGAGTGCCACTCAATGGTTAGAATGCTTGCCAAGCATGTAGAGGCCCTGGGTTTGATCCCCAGCACCGGAAAATGGCAAGGTGGCCCATGACTGTATCCCAGCACACAAGCAGGTGGAGGAAAGAGATGAGGCATTGAAGGCTTTCCATGGCTATAGAGAGTTTTTTGGTTTTGTTTGTTTGTTTGTTTGTTTGTTTTTTATGGCCAGCCTAGGCTACACTACACCATGCTTCAAAAACAAACAAGAAACCTGCCCAGAGGTCAAAGCTAGGTGACTCAGAAGTAACCTATCCTCTGTCAGCTGCTCATCTGACAGGGGACCTACATATGTAAAAAACTCACAGGGACAAATGATTTAGGCAAAGAAAAGGAAAAAGAGCTGAGCAGACGCTTCTCAACGATCAGCGCGCACATAAAGAAATAAATGCTCAGCTTTCTTTGCCATCAGGAAGAGGCAGCTCCATACCTTGAGATTGCACTCACTCTACTCAGAATGGCCTTAGTGAGGAAGAGGGGTGCGATGGGAACAGGGGACCCTTAGAGACAGTTGGCAGGAATGTGAATTAGTATTGTCATTGCTGATGTCAATATGGAAGATGCCCCAAAAATTAAAAACAGAGCCAGGTGTAGTGGCACACACTTGAAATTCCAGTACTCTAGAGTCGGAGACAGGAGAATCATGATTTTAAGGCTAGCCTGGGTTATATTATGAGCCTTTGTCTAAAAACAAAACAACAACAACAAAAACAAACACCACCACAATAACAACAACAAACAGGGCGTCATGGCGCACACCTTTAAACCCAGCATTCAGGAGGCAGAGGCGGGTGGATTTCTGTGAGTTCGAGGCCAGCTTGCTGGTCTACATAGTGAGTTCCAGGATAACCAGGGCTTCATAAAGAGACTCTGCCTCAAAAAAAGGAAGAAAGAAAGAAAGTTGGAACTGGCAGTGCAGGCTCGTCATCCTCATCACCGTCACTGTCATAGTAGACATCATCTTAGCTATTCAGAAGGCTAAAACAAGAGGGTCACAGATTCGAGGCAGCCTGGGCAACTTGGTGAGACTCTACTTCAAAATACAAAGTAAAAAGGCAGGCTAGGGAGATGTCTCAGTGGATAATAAGCACGATCCCCAACACTCACAGAAAAGCCAGCACCTGGCCACTGCCCTGAGCCACACAGAATGACAGATGGGATTCTGTCCTCGGCTGAGTTGTCTGAAGTAGGACTCAGCCTTCCCAGAACCTGCTGCTGGATTGGAGGCTTGGGAAGGCTGAGGGTTTGTTCTGAGTGGGGTTGGCTGGCTAGAGTCTGGCTCACCTTCATGGAAACCCATCCATACCATCATCCCTGGGATGCTTCTGGGTACTGCTCCCCTTTAGTATTAGTATCATGTCACTTCTTCTAGGGATCAGCAAAAATTTTCACCTGTTTCTCTTTCTAAAGCCCCCCCCTTTTTTTGCTTTTGCTTTTTCTGACTCTCCTTCACTACCTCACACATAGGCAGCCTTCCAACTGTGTGTTTTCTGTTGTGATGGACTGTAGGTGGATTTTTCCCCCCAATAATGGCGTGATGATTTATTATTAATTATGAAAGCTCAGCTGATAGCTTGGGTTTATTTCTAACTAATTTTTATAACTGAAATTAACTCATTTCTATTAACTTACCTTCTGCCTTGTTACTTTATTATCTCATCTCCATAGAGCCCATCCTGCTTGCTCTGCATCTCATGGCATCCCCCACCCTCCTTCTTCCCAGCATCCTCTCTGCCCCCAAAATCCTACCTAGCTACTGGCCATTTAGCTTTTCATTAAACCAATCTGAGTGACACATCTTTACATGTACAAAAAGATTATTCCACAACCATGAACCTCATGACCAAAAGCAACTGGAGAAGGAAATGATTTATTTTTGTTTCCAGGTCACAGTCCACCATTTGGTGAACTCAGGGCAGGAACCTGGAGGCAGGAACTGAAGCGGAGGCCGTGGAGGAGTGCTTGCTTCCAGGTTTATGCTAAGCTACCTTTCTTCCACAGCCAAGGCCCACCTGCCTAGGGATGGTAGCACCCACAGTGGGGCTGGCATTCTTACCTCAATCAGCGATCAAGAACATACCCAAAGACATGCCCACAGTGGATGGTGGCAGCTCCACAATTGAGGTCCCCTCTTCCCCATTTGTGTCAGGTTGACAACTGAAGCTAACCGTGATGTTAGATTACATGAACTTCCCCTCATTAAGCTTCATGTATATTTAGTTTGGGGTCAAGGACCAGCATGGAAGTAAAAAGTCTGCAGAAGTTAGTCAAGCTCAGCGCTATGTGGTCTTCTTACTTAGTTATAAAGACCATGTGGGAATGCCCAAGGAACATTACCACAATTGCCAAGACTTGACCATTTGGCCACACTGCCTGTGTCTGTGACCCATCAGCTTTAGACTGCATTGACTTAGCTTCCACCTTGCAAGTGGAAAAATTATTTAAGAATCAATGGCAGGAACCAGGTGGTGGTGGCACACTCCTTTAATCCCAGCACTTGGGAATCAGAGGCAGGCTGACCTCTGTTGGTATGAGGCCAGTCTCGTCTACAGAGTAAGTTTCAGAACAGCCAGGGCTACACAAAGAAACCCTGCCTCAGAAAAACAGAAAGAAGGAAGGAAGGAAGGAAGGAAGGAAGGAAGGAAGGAAGGAAGGAAGGAAGGAAAGAAAACAGGAGAGAAGGAAGAGAAGAGAGAAGAGAAGAGAAGAGAAGAGAAGAGAAGAGAAGAGAAGAGAAGAGAGAAAAGAATCAGGGACCTCCCTGAAAGACCCCCATGGGCCATACTTCCCCTAGAGGCCAGGCTGGTATCAGTAGTCCTTACTGCTGCCCTAGGCCATGATGAAACCTGAAGCTCATGTGGATGTCCATGGTCCTTACTGCTGCAAAGTCCATATTTGGGTCTGTGGTTCTGATGTGGCTCAAGGCCGTGTTGATGTCTGTGGCCCATGTTACCACCTACGACAGTGTGGATGTTACTGGTCTGTGCTGCTCAAAGTCATGTCATTGTCTGTGGGCTGTCATGTGGGGCCGTACTGATTGGGTGGCCTATGCAGTCACCTGGGGCCATGTTGATGTCTGCAGTCCATCTGTGGTCTGTGCTGCCACTGGAGGCCGTGTTGGTGGCCATGGGCCAGGCTGCTGGAGTTCATGTTGGTATCTGTGGCCCATATTGCCCTAGAGGGCATGTTGATGTCCTTGGACTGGCCTGGGCTGCTGCTGTGGGCTCTGGTGCTTTCTGTGGCCATACTAGTTGATGTTTGTGGTCCATGCTGACACCAGAGGCCAGCCCGAGGTTCTTGGCAAGTGCTGATGCTGGAGACCATGTGAATAGTCATGGTCCATGTTGTTGCCAGAAACCATGTAGGGGCCCAGCATCTGTGCTCCTGCTGCCTGTGAAGGGCAAGGAAGCTGCTTTTGCAATGGTATCAATGACCACAGACAAAGAGTTGAGAAGGAGAGACATAGAAGAAAGGCTTCTGTGACAACCCTCCCCCCACCTCCGGCCCAAAGTAACAACCTAAAAAGGAAGCCATCAAAAATAACTCTTAAAAATGTGATAAGGATGCTGAGGTGTAGCTCTCCACAATTGATGGCTTCTGGCAGGGGAGCAGGTGGGAAAGGACTCAGTTTTCTTTAGGTGGCTGGCCACTGGGAGTTTGGCCATGCTACAGTAAGTATATAGAAAACACAATTTGGGCTTCTCTCTCTCTCTCTCTCTCTCTCTCTCTCTCTCTCTCTCTCTTTCATCTTTTTTTTGAGGGGGAAGGTCACAGGGTGGGGGCAGACATGGGAGGACTGGAAAGTGAGTATGATCCGGGTGCATGATGTGAATTTCCCAAGTAATCAATAAAAAATATTATGTTGGGGGTTGGGGATTTAGCTCAGTGGTAGAGCACTTACCTAGCAAATGCAAGACCCTGGGTTTGGTCCTCAGCTCCAGAAAAAAAAAAAAAAAAAAAAAAATCACTAGCAGGATGCCCACCAAATCCTCTTACTAACCTTTGCATTACATAGCACCTGAATACTTCCAAAACCAGTTTTACTCCCATCATTCCATCTGCTTCTCCAAACAATCTGGGGGTGTTGCCTGGGTAAGAGTTTGTTCTCGACACTGCAGATCTGCATCTCAGGCTGGGAACCTGAAGCTTGAGAGTCAGAGCTTGGGCAGGCCCCCCGGAGCTGAGTCCTGCCCCGGGCACTCAGCTGCTCCTCCCCTTCCCTCCTGGCCCTGGACAGCTTGTGTACCTCTGCCCTTATCATCAGCCTTTTGGCCACAAGCAGCCACCAGTTTAGAAAGCAGGGACTGAGATAAAGCAGAACTGGTCTGTTTTTCAGGCTCTGCTCGCCAAGGCACCTGATCACCCCGACTTGTCACAGCACAGGGGCGATGCTCCTACAGGTGATCTCAGTCCTCACCTTCATCAGGGAGCCCAGCTGAGGCTTGGTGTCTGGCTGGCACACACATTTCTCTTCTGGGTACAGGATCAGTTTTCATCCTTGTCTTGGTCGCTTTTTCCATTGCTGTGAAAAGATGCCGTGACCAAAGCAACTTACAAAAGAAAGCATTTAATTAGGGGCTTACAGTCTCAGAGGGGTAGAGTCCATGGCCATCATGGCAGCAGGCGGGCAGGCATGGCGTGGGAGCAGTAGCTGAGAGCTTACATCTGATTCACAAGCATGTGGCAGAGGAAGGAAGAGGCTGGGCCTCCCCTCAGATCACACCAGCCCATCAGAAGATCTACACCTTCATTCACTTTCTCTAGGTGGACAATAAATGGAGCAATGGTCCTGAAAACTTCCTGTGGATGGGCTCATGGAAGGGCAGCTGGCCTAAAGTTCCTGCTGCTGCTCTTTGCCAATAAGGAGAAGTGGTTATCTGCACTCCAATCAGCTGAGAAGAAAAGTTCCAACCCCCATCTGTGCTGCATCTCTAGAACAGTGGTTCTCAAACTATAGGTCATGACTCCTTAGGGTCGCTGATCAGATAGCCACATTTTGATTCTAACAGTAGCAAAATTACAGTTATGAAGTAGCAATGAGATAGTTTTATGGTTGGGGGTCACCACAGCATGAGGAATTGTATTAAAGGGTTGCACCATTAAAAAGGCTGAGGACCACTACTTTAGAGTCTAGACTCTGGCACCTACCAAGCTCTTTAACGTTTTCTCGCTTCAGGCAGGTGCAGTGGCACACAGGGGCTGGGGTAGAATGACTGCTTAAGCCTCATAATTCAGCCCCAAACTGGGCAACGTGGAGAGACCTCTGCCTCTTTTCGTTCAGTATGTTTTCTTGAGACAGGTTCTCAACATATAATCTTGGCTAGCCTGGAACTCCCAGAGATCCACCTGCCTCTGCCTCCAGAGTGCTGGGATTAAAGGAATGTACCACTGTGCCCAGCAAACCACCACCTCTTAAGAAAAATAATAACTTCTTTCAATGAGAGATATTTTATAGGGTGCTATGTATGATAGAGCACACCTGAAATCCAGGCACTTGGGAGGCTGAGACAGGAGGATTGTAAGCCCCAGCCTCAGTCTGGACTACATAGTAAGAGATTGTCTAAAAAATACTGTTGTATAAGTAGCACGATTACAGCATGAAATAGCTTTTGTTCCCATAGGAAAATTCCCTTGAGAGTTATCCAAATTGTGGTGTATCTTTATTCTATTACTGTCTGGGTTTTTTTTTTTTTAATCTAAAAATCCGTATAATTAAATTTTACTTTTTAAAAATTTCTGTTGAATATTTTAATAACCAAAATCTATAACCAGGATTAGGGAAGGCAGCTGGGCCATTTCTGAGGCAGGACACCATGGGGATGTCTGAAACTCTGTCTTCTCCACTTTAGGGAGGACAGTCAGATCTCTACAGCACATCACTAAATCCCCACTGTTTGTCACCACTGATGCTAGGCAATGGATGTGTTCCTTATCTTACTTTCTCCCTCTGGCTGGGAGTGGGATCCAGGACCTCACATGTACAAGGCAAGGACTCTGTGGCTAAACTGCACCTCTAGCCCTACACAACATCTGTAGCCTCAGAGAAACTTCAGATCCCAGCATTTGAGGGGTTGGGAGAAACAGCTGATCCAGGGCTGAAGAAAAGGATCAACAGTTAAAAGTGCCTGTCACTCTTGTGACTGGAGTTCAGCTCCCAGCTCCCAGCACCCACAGTGGCTCACCTGTAACTCCAGCTCCTGGGTCTTTGACACCCTCTTCTGGTCTCTGCAGGTACTTACACACATATGCACATATACACATACACATAAATAAACGGAAAATAATCATAAGAAAACATTAGATTCAATAATTCACCTTTTGTGGGAATGCTACCATTCACACTGTCCCATAGCTACTAGCTTGCTTATTCCATGTGGAGAATGTCTAACAGATCCAGACAAACATCACAGTGGGGTCTTCTCTTGTGAATCCCTAAACCTTCTTTCTTGGTCTGTCCATGACAGTCATCCCAAAACAGGCCTGCCTGGGGAGGTGATGCCTATAAGTGTCTGGCTAGAATCCATGTCACATTGGACAGAGGTAGCTGATAGGTGTGTATTTGGAATAGTCTCTGTAGGCCAAGAGCAGGAATTAGTCTATGCTACATGGTACCAAATGAAAAATCTCTGTTCAGTCAAAGTTCCCAGAAGGGGACTTGATTTGACAGGAATATGGGGCTTAATGGACCCCATCAGAGACAACTATTTGACAAGGTTGTTCTAAGAAGCAAAATTAATAGCCAAGAAAATGTTTGGCCAACTATGAGCCCTATATAAAATACTAGCATTTCACAAAAGTCACCTGATTTACCATGAAGTCAGCCCTCACTAAGTAGCTCCTTGGCTATGTGCCATTAGGAAAGGGGACTTCTGCTGTGGGTATGTATGGGATTTTAAATGAGAAGTCAGTCTACATTTCTAGGGAGGCCAGATGTAAAAAAATGAATAGTACATGCCAGAGTGTGTGTGTGTGTCTGTGTGTGTGTCTGTGTGTGTGTGTCTGTGTGTGTGTGTCTGTGTGTGAGTCTGTGTTTGTGCATACACACACTTTCTTATGTTTCTGAAAGGTATCAGTAGAGTTCCCTGATTCCTGTGAAATTTCTGTGGCTGGAAACCCAGACTTAGACCTTGACCTCTGTTTTTTCAGGCATATCCAGGGTTGTAGGCTGTGATACAGCCAGAAACAAACACCAAGTAAGAACAGCTTACATGTTGCCAGCTTGGTCCTCAGACTCCATATTTGAGACACACAAGGGCTAGGCCTTGTCTTTGGATTTTATAGTTTTCTCTCCTCTAGTAAATTTTTGTTGTTGTTTTAGATCTATTTATTTTATTCTATGTGCCTGCATGTATGTATGTGCACCACATGCATGCCTGGTACCTGCAGAGGTCAGAAGAGGGTGTTGGATCCCCTGGGAACAGAGTTGCAGATGGTTGTGAGCTGCCAATGTTAGCCCAAGAGATCTAGTGGCTGAGAAGAGAGAGGAGGCCAGGAGCAGATCTTCCCCAGTGTCTCTGGGAGGAACTCTCTGCCCACACCTTTATTTCCACCCTCTAAAGCCCATTTCCAACTTCTGACCTCCAGAACTGCAGAAACATATACTTACTTTATAAGGCATTAGAATATAATAAACCCTGTAAGTATATAAGACACCAAATAGGTGTTAAACTGTAAGACTCAGATGGAGTCTCCAGCCCCAGTCCTAGGAACCAGAGGAAGACATGAAGGGAAGCCTGGCTCACATGAGTACCTGATTGCAGACAGCCAGGGCCACAGCCTTGCCCAAAGGCCACCAGAGAAAATAATCCTGCAAGGACATCTGCTCAGCAACTGCTTGTCTGACTTGAAACCCAAGGGGTCTGGTGCCACCCTTGTCACTGATGCTCGTGGCCAAGGCTACCTGAGTCAAAGCAGTTGATGCCTCATCCTCCTTTGCTTTCAAGGGTGTCCTCTGGCCACCAAGACACAGCTTACTGCACAGAAGTGTTCCCGTTGCAGGACTCTGTCCAGCTACATAGTGAACACTGGAGAATCTCCCTGTTAGGTTTTGAGAATTGAAAACAGAAACTGGAATTTAATACAGAGGCTAAACCAAGAGGGAAGGAGGAAGAACAGGAGACAGAGGAGGAAGAGGAGGAGGAAGAGGGAGGAGGAGGAGGGAAGAGGAGGAGGAGGAGGAGGAGGAGGAGGAGGAGGAGGAGGAGGAGGAGGAGGAGAGACAGTACCATAAACTCCAAGAAGGAAATGTCCCTGTTGGAGGAGCTGAATCAGTGCCCAGAGAGACCATCATTGTTCCCTGTCACCCAGAAGCAAAACTAGTTAACAAATTAGGTTGACGACTATAATCCCCACACCTGGGAGGTAAAAGAAGTGTTGCAAATTGAAGGTCAGCCTGGGTTACAAAAACTGAAAAGAATAAAGTGAAGGAGGAAGAGAGAATGATAGAGAGGAAAAGGAGAGTTATTAGAACTCCAAAGAGGCCTCTAACCTCCCAAATATTGAATGGATCCAGTCATCTTGGAGGAATTACAGGCTATGCTATAACCCTGGCTGGGAGACCCTCTCTTCAAGATTCATGGCCTCTCCTTAGCATAAGTTGCAATCTACAAATGAGGTTAGTCAGTTTCCTGATCCAGAATCATGGTGAGGATTAAAAAGCACACACTGTGCGCCTCACATACAGCCTGGCATAAATTAGCACCAAGAACAAACGGCATCCACTCAGTCTGAAGCACTTTAAGGCAAGTACATTGAACTGGAATGATGCATACTTAAGAAGCTGAACCCAGCAGTTAAGAATGCATACTGCTCTCCCAGAGGACCCCAGCTCAGTTCTCAGCATCCATGGGGGATGGTTCACAGTCTATAACTACAGCTCCAGGGGAATCTGATGACTCTGACCCCTGCACGGGCACCTGCACTCTCATGCACATAACACACAGACACACAGACAGACAGACACACCCCACATACACACACACACACACACACACACACACACACACACACACACACAATTAAAGGTAAAATAAAAGAAAGGCATTCCGAAGGGGACATCTGTATCCTATCCCCTCATCCAAGGCTCAGAGACCATCACGGGAGAGGGATAGAAAAATTCTAAGAACCAACAGGGAGGCCTGGAGAGAAACTGTTTCTTCTGGAAGTTGGAGGACCACCCATCCACCACAACAGCTGTAGTTCCCTGCAGAAGGTCTGCATGAGGTCAAGCTAGGCAACATTCCCCACTGGGAGGGAGGTGTGGCTCATGACCCCCCCCCCCAATTGAGGAGCTATTGGCAATTGATGGCTTCTGAGGAGTGACAGTTTTCTTTAAGGGTGTGGTGCCCTGCTAGGACCACCATACTCTGGTTGGATGGCCCCATATATGTAACTATATGGGAAGCACAGATTGGAGCCAGTGGACTACAAAAATAAAAAGAGATCAGGAAGTTGGGAGGGGTATGGAATGGGAAAGGACCTAGGAAGAGTTAGGGGGAACAGTCAGGGGTGAGGTGAATATGATCAAAATGCATTGTATGCATGTGTGAAATTCTCAAAAAAATTAACTAAAATATTGTAGTCAAAATAATCAAAGAAGCCAGGAATGGTAGTGCATACCTTTAATCCCAGCACCCAGAAGGCAGAGGCAGAGAGATCTCTGAGAGTTCAAGGCCAGCCTGGTCTATATATGAAGTATCAGATCAGCCAGGGATATGCAGTGAGATCTTGTCTTGAAAAATAATAATAAAACAAGTGTTGAGAGACCCCTGTTCTCCACATTGCCTCTACTAAAATACAGAGACTGTGGTGAATGGAGGCAAAATTAGAGAAAACTAGCCCTAGATGGCTAAAAGATTAAGGAAAAAAAAAAAAAAACTGTCTCAAGGGATGGGGAGTTTTGACATGAAGCTGTTTGGGTGTTTTCAGCATCGGCCTAATACAAACTGAGAAATTTTGTTCCTTTGTTAAAGTATTGAGAATTTCAAAATAGCTATGAAAGAGATATTACCGGAGCTTGGGCCCTCTGCGCACAGCTGCACAGGCTGTGCATGCAGCCTGTCAGGTAACAATTCTGCCCTGCATGGTGGTGCATACCTGTACTCTGAGGGCTGAGGCAGGAGGGAGGGAGGGAGGAAGGGGATGGGTAGAGGGAGGAAGAGGAAGAGAGGAAGAGAGAGGTGGAAGGAGGGAGAGAGAGCAGAACGAGAGAGATAGGGGACTTGAACTCAACAGCAAGAGCTAGAACTCAAGAGAAGAACAGAGAAAATGATGTAAGAGAGAAGAAAGTGACATGCCAGTCCAAAAAAAAAAAGAGCTCCATGGTCACTAGGGTCCCCAGTGTTCCCTTGAGGGTGGAAGGCAGATTTATACAAGGGGAGAAGTTTTTCAGCTCTGACTGAGAAAGTGAAAAGTTATATTAAAGTGTTTCAGAAATATTTCCAGCTCTGAGATGCAAGAATTCTATCAAGTATTTTAAGGAAAGAATTTTGAGTTCCCAAGCTTTTCTGAAAACAAAATCAGCCGAATTTTTGAGCAATGTAGAGCTCACACGCAGAAACATTCATGTATCTGCCTCTTTCCTGATAATCATGCTTTTGATAGATAAAGATTTATTTATTTATTTATTTTACATTTTAAAGATTCATTTATTGTGTATACAGCACCCTGCCTGCACACCAGAAGAGGGCACCAGAGCTCATTACAGATGGTTGTGAGCCACCATGTGGTTGCTGGGAATTGAACTCAGACCCTCTGAAAGAGCAGTCAGTGCTCTTAACCTCTGAGCCATCTCTCCAGCCCTGATTTTTTAGATTTTAATTGCATTTTATTTCTTTATTTTGTTGTGTGTGTGGGTTGTTTGTGCCTGTGTGTGTGTGTGTGTGTGTGTGTGTGTGTGTGTGTGTGTGTGTGTGTGTGGTGTGTATGGTGTGTGTGTACCTGTGCACCTGTGCCATAACACACAATTGGAAGTCAGGACAACTTGCAAGGTCCATTCTGTCCTCTCACCCTGTGGGTCCCCAGGACCAAATTCAAGTTGTTAGGCTTGGTAGCAGGGGCCTCCCACTGGGCCGACTCACCAACCCAGATTTATGTAGCTTGTCTCTCTTTTTAAAAATTTTTTCATTTATTTATTTTTATGGGTAAAGGTGTTTTGCTTGCATGTAGGTCTGCGCATCACATGCATGCAGTGCCTGAGTAAGCCAGAAGAGGGCGTCAGATCCCTTGGGACTGAACTTAGCGTTGTGAGCGATCACGTGGGTGACAGGACTCAACTCACTTCCTCAGGAAGAGCAGCCAGTGCTCTAAACCTCCAGGTCATCTCTCCAGTCCAGCATAGTTGGTTTCTTTTCCATTTATTTGCTTAGAGAGAGGGTCTCAGTATGTAACCCTGGGCTGGCTTGGAACTTGCCGTGTAGACCAGGCTGGACTCGAACTCACAGAGATCCACTGACCTTGTAGCTTCTCTCTCTCTCTCTCTCTCTCTCTCTCTCTCTCTCTCTTTCTCTCTCTCCCTTTCTTTTACTAATTATTTAAGTTAGCACACAAAATAATGGATTTATTATAACATTGTTTTAATTTTTTAAAATCATTTATCCAGTGTGTAAGTGTTTGCACATGTGCCACAGGACACATGTAGAGGTCAGAGGACAGTTTACAAGAGTTGATACTTTCCTCCCACCGCATGGGTCCTGGGAATTGAACTCAGCTGGTCCCGCTGGCCACAAGCACCCTTACTTCCTGAACTTTCTCGTCAGCCTCACCACATCTTCCTTCTTCTCTCAATCTTTAAGCATATGTATTTAGTTTTTGTGACTATTGTAATTGCTTAAGAACACTTTTTAATGTTTGTGGGTTTCCATGACTACCTAACATTCCATTGAGCGGACATAGTACCATTTATCATTCCCTAGGAACTTAGTGACTCAGCTCTTTCCAGTGTTTCCTTATTACAAAGAGCAGGGCCCTGGGATTTTTTTTTTTTTTTTTTAAATCCACAGCTCCATTTTGCTCTAAAAAAAATATTGTTTGCCAAAAAAAATTAGAGCTCACTTGGTCACAAATTCCAAAGCTCCCTGGAGTTGCTGAAGGAGGGAGATTCTGTCGATAAGCGATGACAAGCAAGTCCTGGAGGACCCAGAGAGGCGCCGCCTGGGTCCCTTTCCTAGTCTGACTTTCACTGGTCTGGTGGTCTCTGCTCACTCCCATGCTCTTAGGCCGCGACCTGCTTTGGAGCTGGACATCCAGATCTACACTAGAGAGTTGGGAGGCAGCACTGGCTGACCAGAGCTTTTTAATCTTTTGGTATCAGATTTCTGACAAGGGCAGATCCCCTGCCCTTGTGACCTGGAACGTTCTGTTCAATGGTGAGGTGGGAGTCCTCAGGGGTCCGCTGTATTCTACTCCACACAGCCACAGGATAAGACACAGCTCCCTGAACTAACCCTCAGACCTACTGGATAAGCACAAACCAAAGCTCCCTGTATGTGTTAGATCTTAAGGATTTGGTTTTTTTCTTTTAGTGAGGACACAAACAAGCTCATCCGTACACGTGCATGTGCATAGACACACACGGTTTCCTAATTTAGCCATTTTATGTGTACAATTCAGTAGCGTTTGGAACATACCTACTGTTGCGTAAACATCACTCTGCCCATCTTTTTTTTCACCCTTACAAACTGTAGTTCTTGTCTTTTAATTATTTTCACAATTCTTTCAGATTCAGCCCAAGTCCACTGTTTGGAGAAATGTGCAGGTGGTTCCAACAAAAAAAGGGAAGGGGACATGAGAGTTGGGCACTCCAAGTGTCTACTGAAAATGCGCCCCCCTTTTTAAAGAACTCACTATTTTCCTATTTTGTAAATATTTGTGTCTACAGGTATGCCCATGCCCTGTGTGTGCAGGTGCCCACAGAGGCCAGAAGAGGGCATTGGATCCCTGAGAGCTGGAGTTATATAGATGGTTGTGAGCCGCCAGATGTGGATGATGGGATCAGAACTCAGGACTGCTGCAAGAGCAGCAAGCATTCTTAACCACCGAGCAATCTCACCTCCCCATATCACCTTCTTTAGTGGCACAGAACACCAGTGCGAATTATTTTACGCGTCCGTGTCCTGCCTGCCTGCCACAGGCTTTTGCTTGCTTGGTTGTTGTTGTTTTTCAACGTTGACTGGAGTCAAGCTCTCATGCAGGCCAGTATGTGCTCTACTGCTGAGCTACATCCCCATCTAACAAGACTGAAGTATGGGGCATCAGACCTGCTCAACGTCTCCTGTCTTAGAGAGAGAGAGAGAGAGAGAGAGAGAGAGAGAGAGAGAGAGAGAGAGAGAGAGAGCGAGCTCAGGGTGGAGTTGTCTCATTCCAAGGATGTTCCTCTTCCCTGACATCTCAGAGATGTACCATTGTACCATGCCATCAGACTTCATTCAGTGGTTCAGAGAGCCCAGTTCATGCATGTTCAGGTTTTAGAATGGGAGAGAAGGATTCCACATTTGAAACTGGTGGATGGGCTCTATAAGCAAAGGCCTACAGGAAGTTTGATGGCTGATTCAGTTTACCAACTCCCACCTCAACAAATAGGATTTACAAGAATAGCTTAATGTTGTACAGTGTGGTGATTTTGGAATTACCTGAGTGGAGGATGAGTTAATGACCCCTTAACTTTTACTGTAAAAAGTCCTAAAATATTTGCTGGTATTACTGAGGCAATTTTTTTAAATGATAGAGAAACCACTAGGAGGAAATGTGTGCATTTTTGCTGGTGTTTCATGGCTTGTACAGAGAAACATACCATACCTAATCGCCTTGATTATATGTATTAGTGAAAAACACCTTTTCCAAAGGCTTCATTTTTGAACAAAAATCACAGGAAGAAAGGTTTTGTGGACTCAAAGCTGCCCCCCACACTTTCCTACCAACTAGAATAGTGTTTGCTATCAGGTGATCTTTCCATTAAATTAATGGCTACTTTTTTTGGATTAGGCACTCTCCTTCCATTTGGCAGTGAAAGCCATTTCCTGTCACTTATTTGAAAAGCAAACTACTCAGGGTGACTGAGGAAGTTCCTGGGATGGCCTTTTCTGTCTTTCCTGGTCATTCTTTTTATATAAGATTCACACAGTCCATTTGTGTCCTTCCATATTGAATCATGTGTCTTCTCTTTCCCCTACAACCTGATCCCATTCCAAAGGTGCCACCTTGGTCCCTCCCCATCTCTGCTACTCTGAGCCCACTTTGCCCACTTCCTGGCCCCAGTCCACCCATGCCAGTCCATTCCTTCAGCTCTGCTACATCGGTTAAACGGGTTTCCCTGAACCACCAATGTCTATTATGTTCAACCAACATCCGTCATCACCCATGATGCACTGCGGGCCTTTTCTCTGTGTGAATGCCTTGTCCTTTTACCCATCCTGAACATTTTTAACCTTCATCACAGACACTGTCCAATTTATTTCTCCCAAGGCTCTCCTGGCAGTTTAGAATCCACATCAATTGCTTTCTCCTCTCAGTTTATATGGAATATAAATTACCACTATGGTTTTACTAAGTACATATTAAATGCCAGGCCCAGTATAATTTTTAAAATTTTATTATCATCATTATTATTTTATGTGTATGGGTAAGACTGCAGGTAAGACTGTGAAGTAAGTTCATGCTTCATGCCTGCAGAGGCCAGAATGGGTTGTCTGATCCCCTGGAACTAGAGTTACAGAAGGTTGTGAGCTCCCATTCGGGTGCTGGAAATTGAACCCGGGTCCTCTGGAAGAGCAGCCAGTGCTCTTAACCACTGAGCTGTCTCTCCTGCTCCCAAGCCCATTATTTCTACTCTACAACCAAGCAAGGTAATTAGTATAATTTTCTACTTTTTATGTTCTGAGTTTTTTAGGATTGTTTTGTTTGAGACAAGGTCTCATGTAGCCTAGGCTGACCTTGAACTGCCTATGTAGCTGAGGCTGACCTTAAACTCTGAATCTTCCTGCCTCCACCTGCTAAAAAAAAGATGGACACCACTTCTTCTGCTGGCTCATCTGCCTTTTTCAAAAGGGGCAACTGAGTTCAGGAAGGTTAGAAAAGTTGCTTGATTCTGAAACCTTGGCTGTACCTCTCTCTGTTACATGTTCTAACCATTCTGTGTATGTCAAGAACATCAATCTGTTCTTGAAATCAAGGATGGTATAATTTATTTCAATGTTCCTGTTTATATATATTAATTATATATTATAATAGGTTTCTTAAGACATTTTTATTCATATATGTAACATGTTTTGATTATATTCATTTTCTATTACTTTCTTTTGCAAAACTCTTTTTTTTTTTTTTGAGACAAGATTTCTCTGAGTAGCCCTGGCTGTCCTGGAACTCACTCTGTAGACCAGGCTGGCCTGGAACTCAGAGATCTGCCTGCCTCTGCCTCCCAAGTGCAGGGATTAAAGGTGTGCACTATCATGACCAGCTTGAAACACAAGGTTTTTTGTTTGTTTGTTTGTTTGTTTTTGTTTTTGTTTTCTGAGACAGGGTTTCCCTGTAGCTTTGGAGGCTGTCCTGGAACTCGCTTTGTAGACCAGGCTGGCCTCGAACTCACAGAGATCCACCTGCCTCCCTCTGCCTCCCAGGTGCTGGGATTACAGGCGTGTGCCGCCACCGCCTGGCTGAAACACAAGTTTTTAAAATAATTTTTTTATTCTTTTTTATGTAAGCAGTGTTCTGTCTGAATGTATCCCTTCACACCAGAAGAGGGCAGCAGATCTCATGACTGATGGTTGTGAGCCACCATGTGGTTGCTGGGAATTAAACTCAGGACCTCTGGAAGAGCAGCCAGGGCTCTTAACCGCTGAGCCCTCCAGCCCACTGAAACACAAGTTTTTTTGAGATTGTATTTAATCATAACATTTCTCTCTTTCTTTCCTTCCCTCCTCACTCTCCTTCAGATTCATGGCCTTTTTTTTTTAATTGTTCCTGCATGCATTTATGTATTTCTAGATACATATATATCCTCAAATATAGCCTGCTGAGCCCATATAATATTACTTGTATGCATGTTTTTCAGAGCTGATTGTTTGGCACTGAACAACCAGTGTGCTCCCTGGGGAGGATCTCCTCCTCTGCTCTCAGAGGTACTCAGTTGCCTCTAGTTCTTTGTGTAGGGTTGAGGCCTGGTGGCCTTTTCCCTGTCCACACTGGCATGGCCTTTGGTGCCATCTTTGTTCAGCTCATGCTTGGGGGGTCGTGTGGGTGATACTTTAGGAGTTGTTGGACAAATAATTTAAAGAGATACGCTGCCAAAGGAAAAGGCCAGCCCCGTACATGAAAAGATGCTCAAGTTCATTATTTATCAGACAAATAGTAAAAACTATGAAGAGTTCAAATTACAAGTTCATGGAACGTCTGAATTAAAAGGGTTGGTAAAGTCTCTTTTTCATGGCAGGAGGGGAGGCTTCCTCAATCCTCTGCTTCTTTTGCTTTCCGTTTATTTCTTTTGTGTTGGGGAGCAGTGGGCAAGGGTGGGTGGATGAGGATGTGCTTCAGCACACATGCAGAGGTTAGAGGAGAGCTTGCAGGAGAACCCGTCTTCACTGAATGGGTTCCAGAGAGTGGACTCAGGTCCTTGGGCTTGGCAGCAAATGTCTCAGCCTGCGGAACCATCTTGCCAGCTCCTCACTACCTCCCCCCACTTACTCTCTTATTTCCTCCTCACTTCTGCTGAATCCCTTCCTCTTTCCCACATGCCTTCCTTCTACTTTCATATCTTTGTATACGTTTGCATAAATGAGTGTGTGTGCATGCGCATTCCCATGTGCCTCCACTGAGGAGGACATCACTGTCCTGCTCTATCTCTGTCTACCTTATTCCACTGAGATGGAGTTTCTTACTGAATATGGAGCTAGGCTGGAAGCCAGCAAGCTCCAGCGATTCTCCTGTCTCTGCTCCCCACAGTGCTTGAGTTGTAAGTGTGTGCAGCCTGGCTACTCGGGAGCCGGGGATTTAAAACCAGTTCCTGCACAGCAAACACAGTTCCCAGCTGCGCCAATAGCCAGCCCCTCAAGTCTTTGTTTGCTTTTTTAACTACACAACGAGTTTCATCAGGATTGCTTCCAGGACGAGGGGCTCCTTACCTGTGGCTATACCACTGAAGAAAATGTCTCTTCCTCACCCATCAGCCATTTACCGGATATAAATCCTCAGGGAGGGGTGGGCCCATGAGCTTCTCCTGGTTCTATTGCAGGATGTTGTTGGTCCCACTCTCATGAGCCAACATGTGCAAGTTGGCACAGCTGATGTGAGCCTAAGAGTGTAACATTCATGCCACGCCTGAAGTCAGCATTCCACCCCTCCTCCAGCTCTTACCTTCTTTCTGCCCCTTTGATAGTCTCAACACCTTGGCAGGGATAGAGATCCTCCTGCCTCTGCCTCCCCAGTGCTGGGATTAAAGGCTTGTACCACCACCGCTGGCTAGGGTGTGTTCTTGATTAATGATTGGTATGGGAGGGCCCTGTCCACTGTGAGTGTTGTCATCCCTGGGCAGGTGGTCAGCATTGTATAAGAAAGCAGGCTGAGCAAGCCATGGCAAGCAAGCCAGTGAGCAGCACTCCTCCATGGCTTCCGCTCCAGTTGCTGACTCCAGGTTCTGCCTTGAGTTCCTGCCTTGGCTTCCCTTACTATGGACTGTGACCAGGGCATGTGAGCTGCAATAAACCTTTCCCTCCCTAGTGGCTTTTAGTCACGGTGTTTGTCATAGCAGTAGAAACCCAAGTAAGACAGACTGACAATTTCGATTTTAAGATAGCATTACAACCCTTCCTCTTAGAGCTCTTTCTTCTACTATCCCCAGGGTGATGGTTTTAATTTCACATTTTGCAGGTGGCTACTAGAAGGCCAGCCACCATATTTGTGTTCTAGGCAAGAAGGAGCAAAGGAATAAGGAGAAAAGGTAGGCCTTCCCACCAAATTTGAAAGACCATTTCCAGAAGCCTCGTTCTACAATGCCTGTGTATTTCTTATTGGCCAGCACATTAATCAGGAGATAGTTTACCACTGAGTATGCTGATTCATCTTAAGATATCTTGTTTTCAAGAAGGAATGGCCACCAGCCCCATCTTCAGACTTCTTTCATATTTTCATAACACCCTGGGTCCTCTGTAATCCTGGTGGACAGCAGGGTGGAGAAATAGACAGTAAGAAAATGAGATCTTGAACATTGATAATGAAGACATTGAATAGTGGTGGTTTCTAACTAATAAGCGCTTTCCCTGAAGAAAACCAGACGGTGGCTGACTGGTCCCTGCTCTGCCTGTCAGGAGGGCTTCATCACCGGGTGCTCATAACATTAACATGCACATTAGGAGAGTGAGGCCAGGCCACTGGAAAGTATTTTAAGTCCATTTATTGTGTTTCCTTCTCTCTTTTGTTCTTTGCATACATTTTGTCTCCATTTGCGAAATTGGTATCATAAAACGTTATGTTTTGCAAGGGAACTCATCGTAAACAACCCCTTCTGGCCGCCTGACCCAGCTCTTAAGAGCAGAGGGGTCACATTCCCAATGGAAATGACTGCTTTGTTGGAACTCTCCTGATTTTATTTTGCCTTGAAAAATAATTCAAAAGCCTGAAGGAAAAAAACCTATGATAATTACCTAAAATGTGTCCCTAGCCCCAAGGTTCACAGCAATAGAGGGCCTTTGAAATTAAAAGCACATTCCTATAAGTTTCATTTTGATACAATTTACATGTCTCTGTGCCCCATGCCTGGAATTGTTTTTATTTTGGTTCATTTTTATCATTCACTTTCTCTCTTGTGTTCTTTTTTAATTTTTGAGAATATTGGAGGCCACATGTATTAGGGACCCCTTCAACATTTTAGAATATTCACTGAGAAAAGGACATTCTCTTATAGAACCAGAAAAAAAAAAGTCTAAAACAAGAAATTACAAACTGATAATCATGTTATCCGATATCACTACATAAATGGTCCATCTATACAGTTCATTGATTTCTCCAGTATTTTATTTTACCAAAGGGAAATATTTTTATTTTTTACCAAAGTTCAGAGCAGGCACTGCCCGTTGTTGACATCTCTGTCATCTTCTTTAATCTGGAACAGTCCTCAGTCTTTCCTAGACTGTCTCCAAATGGAGCATCTTTTAAGAAGACAGCAAAGTCGTTTTTTGAGAATGTTCTCTGGTTTAGCTTTTGTGGCTTGCTAAGTTAAATTATACTTGGGTTGTACTTTTTTTTAGAAATGGGATCTGGGAGCGGTGGAGATGGTTCAGTGAGTCAAGTGCGGGCCAATAGTGCTAGTTGATGAGCTTCAGGTGAGGTGGGAAATGAAGTCTAAAAAAATGAGGTGGTGCCGGGCGGTGGTGGCGAACGCCTGTAATCCCAGCACTCGGGAGGCAGAGGCAGGTGGATCTCTGTGAGTTCGAGGCCAGCATGGTCTACAGAGCTAGTCCAGGACAGGCTCCAAAGCTACAGAGAAACCCTGTCTCAAAAAACAAAAACAAAACAAAACAAAACAAAAAATGAGGTGGAGAGCAATAGAGGAAGACACTGGACTTCAACATCTGGCCTTTACACACACCACACATAGAAGGGTAAGTACCGCTGCACAAGCATGTATCCAATACACACACACACACACACACACACACACACACACACACACACACCCAATACCAAACAAAAAAGAAACAGGGACTTGCTATATTGCCCAGGCTGTCCCCTAACTCCTGGACTCAAGCAGTCCTTCTACCTCAACCATCCAGGTAACTGGAACTTTAAGTGTGGGCCACAGTGACAGCCAGGTTGTTCATTTCTGGCAGAAATACAAAAGACGCCGTTGTGGTCTTGGTGTTTCTTGGCAGAACATGTGATATTGGTGTGACTCTGAGTCCCAGGCAGAAGGTATCTGAGATGTCTCCACTATGAAATTGCTGGGTTTCCTTTTGTAATTGAAAAAAAGAATTGATGGACAGATTTTTTTACATGTGTTTTTTTATTAGCACATAGTAATTAAGTAGAACGGTAGAATTATGCCTCCCTATAACATTATGGGTCTATAATGTACTTTGATCATATTCACCCCATGACCTTCCCCTCTCCCCCTCTCACTCACACTGATCCCCTTTCTCTTCCCAACTAGACACAAACATTGCTAGCCACTTTTTGACGTCTTGTAAATGCTAGCACTCACCCACCAACTTTGGCATTCAAATGAGCTTAAAATTCTGTCATCCTTTTGTGTATCAATCAATTGGTAGGCTCCCACAGGGACTCTTTTAACGGGGGTTTCTGATGCCGTGTGGCTCCATCAGACATGGACTCTGTCTTAGTCTGCACCAGCCACTTTAACAAAAATACCACCAGCTCCAGGTTCAACGATGAACATTTACTTCTCACAGTTGTGAGGCTGAGAATCCCAAGTGCTGGCAGGTTCAGTGTTTGACGGTTCTTCACCTTACCTGGCCACTTTCTTGCTGTATCATTACATATTGGAGAGAGAGTACTGGTGTCTCCTCTTCTTCATGTAAGGTCATGGATTCCCATCATGGATCATGACCTTGTCTAAACCTGACCACCTCCCACAACCCCATCTAACATGATCACTTTGGGACTTATATCTTCATTGTATGGATTTCAGCAGGATACAAAGATTCATTTCATAATTGTGTGTGTGTGTGTGTGTGTGTGTGTGTGTGTGCCAAAGACTGACATCAGATATCTTCCTCAATAGCTCTCCATCTTAATTTTGAGCCAAGGCCTCTCTCTGAACCTGGAACTGATTCAACTAGGCTGTCTGAACAGTGAACTCCAGAGAGTCACCTGACTCTGCTTCCTTGGTACTGGCACCACAGACAAAAGCCGCTGTGCCAAGCTTTTTAATGTAGGTGCAGGGATCTGAAAGCAAGCCCTCATGCTGGCATGAGCTGGTGGGGCCATCTCCTTAGCCCCTTTAACATACTTTAGAAAGAGAAAAAAATAAATACTCTCCATCATAAAAAGACGATATCTTCCTTGGACTGGATAACTGTGATGGTGAACTTTCTATCTATGCACTGTAAAAGTAATTTCTCACTTCACCCTCTGTAAAATGACTTTTGTTGGGGGAGGTGTTGGCTTTTTCAAGACAGGATTTCTCTGTGTAGCCCTGGCTGTCCTGGAACTCCCTCTGTAGACTGGCCTCAAACTCAGAGATCTGCCTGCCTCTACATTCCGAGTGCTGGGATTAAAGCTGTGTGTCATGCCTGGTTCTGTAAAGTGACTCTTAATTGCTGTCTCACTTATTCTCAAGTGGTGAGTGGATTTGACCCCTCCCTATGTGAGGACATAGCACTGAAGTCATATTTTTATCTGTTGATATTGGTCAGTTTTGGCATTGAATTCCACACTTCATGGGACATCAAGTACCTTCAGACCTATCTCCTTGCCATAAAAGAGGGAAGACCACCCACTGTGAAGTGGTATGGGGGGAGTTATATATGTGAAAACTTTGGTAAGTGACAGTAGTCAGAAAATATGATTTTCGTCTCTAAGTTAGTCTGGATTTTTTTTTTTTTTTTTTTTTTTTGGTTTTTCGAGACAGGGTTTTTCTGTGTAGCTTTGCACCTTTCCTGGAACTCATTCTGTAGCCCTGATTGGCCTCGAACTCACAGAGATCTGCCTGCCTCTCTTCCCAGTGCTGGGATTAAAGGCATGCACCACCACCGCCCTTGTCTCTAAATTAGAATTCTGATTTTGAAGTACACAACTTCACTGTTCCTTTCAGGGACAAATGACCTTAGAAACAAAGTTTGCATCAGAAAGCAAAAGGATTAGAGGAATCTGCTGACTTTTGCATGATTGATGTGACTACACCAGGTTCCTCCTCCTCCTTCCCATTCTCCTTCCTACTCAGCTCCCTCCTCCTCTCTCTTCTCCCCTCGTCCCTCCCTCCCTCCCTCCCTCCCTCCCTTCCTCCCTTCTTTTTCCCACTGGATACATATTTATTGCCATCTGCAATGTGCCAGTCACTCACCTGGGCTGTAGAGGTAGAGGAGCAGACAAATAAACTTGAAGTCAGTTGTAATTGGAGGAGACACATAATAAGCACAGAACCAGGAGGAGCTGAGCAGCAAGCACGCATGCATTTCTCTACTGTGGGTGTGATGGGATTAGCTAGCTGTTTGCTGTCTTGACTTCCCAGCTAGGGTAGACTGAAACCTAAGAACCATAAGCCAAAATAAAGGCTTTGTCCTCTAAGTTGCTTTTTGCCAAAAATTAAAAGAAAAAAAATTACAGCAGTTTAAATGAAACTAGGTCAGGAGTCTGAGGAAAAAAACAAACACCCCCCCAAAACAAAACAAACACCCCCCAAAACAAAACAAACACCCCCCCAAAACTAAACAAAACAAACACCCCCCCAAAACTAAACAAAACAAACACCCCCCAAAACTAAACAAAACAAACACCCCCCAAAAACTAAACAAAACAAACACCCCCCAAAAACTAAACAAACACCCCCAAAACAAAACAAAACAAATATCCCCCCAAAACAAAACAAACACCCCCAAAACAAAACAAATATCCCCCCAAAACAAAACAAACACCCCCCAAAACTAAACAAACACCCCCCAAAACAAAACAAACACCCCCAAAACTAAACAAACACCCCCCAAACAAAACAAACAACCCCCCCAACAAAACAAACAACCCCCCAAAACAAAACAAACACCCCCAAAAACTAAACAAAACCCCCCCAAAACTACACAAACACCCCCCAAAACTACACAAACAACCCCCCAAAACAAAACAAACAACCCCCCAAAACAAAACAAACAACCCTCCCAAACAAACCCCCCAAAAAACTAAACAAAACAAACAACCCCCCCAAAACTAAACAAAACAAACACCCCCCAAAACAAAACAAATACCCCCCAAAACTAAACAAACACCCCCCAAAACAAAACAAACACCCCCCAAAACAAAACAAACAACCCCCAAAAACAAAACAAACACCCCCCAAAACAAAACAAACAACCCCCAAAACAAAACAAACACCCCCCAAAACAAACAACCCCCCAAACTAAACAAAACAAACAACCCCCCAAAACAAAACAAACAACCCCCCAAAACTAAACAAACACCCCCCCAAAACAAAACAAAACAAACAACCCCCAAAACAAAACAAACACCCCCCCAAAACAAAACAAACAACCCCCCAGAACTAAACAAAACAAACAACCCCCCAAAACTAAACAAAACAAACAACCCCCAAAACAAAACAAAACAAACAACCCTCCAAAACAAAACAAACAACCCCCAAAACCAAAACAAACAACCCCCCCAAAAAACAAAACAAAACAACCCCCCAAAAAGAAAAAACAAAACAAACAACCCCCCAAAAAAGAAAGAAAACAAAACAAACAACCCCCAAACAAAACAACCCCCCAAACAGCCCCCCAAATAAAAAGGAAAAGAAAAAGAAAAAACAAAACAAAACAAACAACCCCCCCAAAAGAAAAAACAAAACAAGCAACCCAAAAAAAAACCCAAAACAAAACAACTCCCCCCAAAAAAGAAAAAGAAAAACAAAACAAAACAAACAACCCCCCCCAAAAAAAAAGAAAAAGAAAAAACAAAACAAAACAAACAAAAGAAACACTCCACGCGGATGCACAGAACTGAGAGTTCACACAAATGAAGCCTGTTGGGAGTGGCCAGACTGTTCTGTGGAGCACAGCAGCCTCCAGCCTCCCTCCGAGAGCTTCAGTATAAGCAAGAGCAGACTTTTCAGGTAGTTGTAGAGTTGGGCCACTGTAAAGCTGTACAGTGAACACCTCTTCTCAAGAAAACCTGCTGTCAGGCAAGGTGGTTCACATCTATAGTTTGTAGTACTTGGAAGACTGAAGCAGAAGGATCATGAGTTCAAGGCCAGCCTGGGCTACATAAAGGGTTCAAGACCAATCTGGGCTATAGAACTGTCTCAAAACAAAACAGACAAACAAACAAAACAACCTGTTACTCAGGGTGCAGAGAGCCGACAAACCCATTTTTGGGGTCTACTTAGCTTCCGGGTTGCAACACTTTTTCCCCAAGCAGCCTCAGTGACTGAGTATGATGGGGTACTGATAAACACTACCGTATAGCATAAGATTCCTTTCTTAAGGAAGCTGTTTAGTGAAGATGTAACCGGTCTCAGAAACAGCCCCTCTGGAAACCCATTAGCCAGATCACTGCCCTAAGAATTTCTCACAGTGAAAAATCTTTGGGAGGGCTCTTTGCTGGGTTGTCTCCAAGTTTCTATAGCTGCTCCACCCCTCCCCCCACCAGCCTTCCTTCCTCTTTTCCTGCTGTGATCACAGACCTCCATCATGCCTCTGAGACTGAGTTGCTCGCTTCCTTTCACAGATATTACTAATTCAATAAATTTCGTGGGTCTCCAATTCTATCCTGGTGTCTGTCTGCTTCCCAGGTAACCAGACCAACAAGGAGGCAAAGGAGAAATGTGCATGAAGAAATTTTTCTTGGCTTCTCCTGCTTATGCAAAGCAGGTCTAGAGCCATGAAGATGGAGAGAGGCCAATCTAGGTCCTTTCAGGGGATAACTAAAGTTTCCAGACAAGTCCACATCACCAGACCTAAGCCATCTCAGACAGCACCAGCCTCAAAAGCAATGTAGTAAAGATATAATCCATGTCAAAAACAGACCCTCAGCCAGGCACACGCCTGTAATCCCAGCACTCGGGAGGCAGAGGCAGGCGGATCTCTGTGAGTTCAAGACCAGCCTGGGCTACCAAGGGAGTTCCAGGAAAGGCACAAAGCTACACAGGAAAACCCTATCTCGAAAAAACAAAAAGCAACAACAAAAACAAAAACAAAACAAAACAAAAAAACAACAAGAAAAAAACCCAAAACCAACCAACCAAAAAAAAAAACCCAGACCCTCTAGAAACCTGTTAGCCAGATTGCTGCCCTAAGAATTTCTCACCATGAAATTCTGGACTGTGGTGGCCCAGTCCACACCCTTCACCACATTCTAAGGAATAAAGGGCCTGCTTTGTAGATATGAATCAAGTATCCTTGGAGGGAGGGAGGTTGGTACTCACTCCCACCCCTGGAAGTCAATCAGAGGAATTTGCTGATTCCACGGACATTCTGGGAGCCCTCCTGATATGACTGTGGTTGAAGGACATTACGAGTCTGGCTCACTGCATTGTGATGACTCCCCAGCGGAAGCCAATCTTGGTAGGTGGGAAGCCCATGGTAGATATTTGGTAGTTTTTGACACTCCAGGATGTGTTTTCCTTTTGGCAAAGCTAATTTCTCCCTAGCAAATTCCCTCTGTCCCGTTGATTTCTTTAGTTTCAGTCCTGACCTGTAAATGCCACTCCTCTTGGGCACTCAAGTTGGAATTTCTAGGTAAACAGTCAGAATCAATATCTGCCAGCACTGCAGGCAGGCGCAACTGCTCCCTCCTATTTGGGCCGAACCTGAGAGGATGGCAAGACTGGAGTGGCTGGAGCTGTTGGAGCCTGGCCAAGAAAAGTGCACACACAGCGAGAACACAGCCAGGTGATGAGTAGGCAAAAACCCGGTTCTGGTGGCACACACTCCCCGCTCCGAGAACTACTCCCAGGCTCCTTTGGTTCTATGATACACCCGAATCCACGTATGCTTAAGCCAGCATGTTGGCTTTTTGTTGCTTCTTTTGACTGAAAGGGGCTAAGATGATTGTAGCAGCCCTGCCCAGTTTAACTCAAAAGACCACCCAATAAAAAATGGGCAAAGAATCTGAATAGCTAGTCATCCAAAGAAGATGAACAGATTGCCAATACGCTCTTGAAAAGATGCTCAACCTGATCGATCACTAGGAGGATGCAAATCAAAAGCACAATGGATGGAACCTCACATTCTTTAACACGTGTTATTTAAGAAATTTGGTTAAAAATAAGTATTGTCAAGAAAGGCTTGTGTGAGAGCGTTTGTAAGCTTACTGTGGAGGTGAAGTCATGTAATCCCAGCATTCAGTAGGCTGAAGCAGGAGGACAGCTACTTCAGGCTACTTAGCAACGTAGTGAGTTTCAGACTAGTCCTGGCTGGTGCAAGCATGTCTAAAAACAAAACAAATAGAATGCTCCTGGCAGTTACATTTTTAATAGCTAATATATATATCACAGATCAACACATTGTGTATATTTATAGAAGGAGTATGCACAGTGAGAAAAAGGAAGAACTACTGACAGGCAAAGCCATGGATGAATCTAGACATGTGCTGAGTGAAAGAAGCCAGATATAATACAGATGGCATCCATGAAGTCCCACAGCAGGCAAACAGCATGGAGAAGAAAGTAAAAAGTGGTTGTAAGTGCTAACTGATGGAGGCATAAGGTTAGGAGTTTAACTAGAACGAGACAGGGGTAAAGGAACTTTCTAGAACTTTAATTGGTAGTCATATGGCTATGTACTGTCATTAAAGCTTAGTGGATCTTAAGAATGGCATATTCCATTTTTAAAATAACGAACATTGTACTTTAAATGTTTATTGTGTTTTCATCTTAGATGAAAGCTAAAAGCACCAACTCAATTTGTATGATCTTGGTGTCAAATCACAAAATACCTTTTCCTACCAACTTAAGAATAAACTGAACGCCCTGCCCCCAGATTCATTTCTTCTTTGATATACAGTATTGAAAACCTAAAGGAAATGTTCTATTCCTTTTCTTCATTACCATCCTTGCAAAGCACTAATATGTAAAGTTAGTTCTCTCCTTATTAAGGTGCCTTAACCAACTACTGACTGAGGGGATACAAACTTTCAACATTACATCTTTGTGGCAGAGTTCTTCATCTCATTGGTCCTAGCTCAGGAGAACTGGTAACATCTGAAAGTTTAGAACTGTAAAGGATAATAAGAGGTTAAAAGGAGATGAATACATTCAGACGCTTAAGAAGGTTGGAGGAGAGCTATTAACCTTCACAAACCGGTTTCCTTTTAGCTGACTCATTCTTATTTCCTCGGTTCATTTTTGCCTCCTCCCTCCTCCTCTCGGCCCTCATCACTTGCCACTTAGGGACCAGCTTAATGGGCTGTGGTGATCCTGAAGTGCAGAGTCACTTCCAAATGTTCTAGTACAGCTCCCCAAGTCCCTCTGCTGCAGCAGGTCCATTTTGATGGTGTGTTGCAAATCGAAATGAGCCCTTAATTGCTCCCCTAACGTTGACTTCACTGTGGCCAAAAATAAAAGCCACCGTGAAAGCTCTTTTGGGGAGATGGACAGGAAATGTTACAAAAGGAAAATGGAATTATTTTTCAGTCCTAAGGAAATTTATTAGCAAACACATTTCTGTGTGCTGGAGTAGTCATCATGCTGAGGAATTGTTTTGGAGAAGGCTTGGATTTGGAAAATCACAGGACAGAAGCAGCTCCCCTCTGTAGCTTGCCAGTTAGACAGCAGGATGACAAATGTCTTATTATTCCCCACAGTGCCTTAGTATTTACAGGACATCTGGTACTATGTGCCTCGCCTTCCCCTGAGTCATCTTTATCACCATCTAACATTATGTTCTTGCAGTTTCCCAGGTCTGCTGGTTATGGTGGTAAGACTCAGATGTCAGATCGACACATAGCTGGATGGGTAAGGTGCCTGCTGTCAAGCCTGATGACTCAAGTTCAAACCCCAGAACCCACAGGGTGGAAGGCGAGCACTAACTCCCACGAGTTATCCCCTGACCTCTTTGTGAGCACTGTGCTCTCAGCAAACACACACACACACACACACACACACACACAAACACCCATGTACACATTCAAAGGCATACACATGAGTGTACACACATGCACACTTAAACTCACACACACGCACATAGTAAATAAGTAAATGTACAGAAAGAGACAGACATCTTCCTCTAGGGTGTCTAGTCACCAGAGGCTGAGTGTCTGGTCCCAGTTGATATGCCAATGATGCCAACTTGGGCAGACATCTCCAAAACATCTGTTTGCTTTTGGTGTCCTCATCTAAAAGTATGAAATATGATTGACAGAGTTCCAAAGACATGGAAGCTACACTTTCCTCTGCTCCCTTCCTCAGGCCATCTGACTAATTTCAAGAAGGGTTGCCAGATCCTTACTAGTAGTTGATTACCCTGCTGCTACATCTGGGGGATGGGCCTGTGGGTGGGTATGTGTCAGCCTCTTGGTCGTGTGACCTGATCAGTGGACAAGGGCTCAGTAAAGCATGACTATTTGTGTCCCAAGCCTGTATGCAATGCCTGCTTGAGAAAAGTGAAGCAGAAACGTCTTTACCCTGGTCCAAGGATCGGGGGATGCCACATCCAACTGAAATGTTGGCAGAAGTAGGAGAGAGAGGAAGGAGGAGTGTCAGCTTGACCTTGTGATGAGCTCCAGAAGCAGGGCGGGGCTAGCCTGGCCCTGTGTTTGTCCACCATCTTTTCCTCTCCCCTCCCTCCTATGTTAGAAAAGAAACCCTGCAGGTGGCTAGTGTTCTGGGATCAGGTAGGCATGTTACCAGCTCCTCCGCACTCTAGCTCTGTTCTGTACCCTGCTGCAGTCTGGGTAGGTCCCCAGGGAGCATGTGAGTAGCATCTCTGGCTGTCTAACTTTGGCTGGCTTCAGCAACAGAAAACACGGTCAGCTGATGCAAAGGGAGAAGAGGAAAGGAGGGGATACATCAAATTCGTCCTTCTGTATCATAGGCTGGCTCCACGCTGCCACTAGTCACCATAGCTCTTAACTAGACTCTTACTATGGCACGTCTCCTGTTTCTAATACTCTCTTTTCCCCCCTTGCCTGTTCTGGCCTCTGGGTGGGAATAGTAAGCCAGTTTCCTGGAGCTAGGCTATTTTACTGTTGCCTTTGGCTTTCTTATATCATACCCACACTTTCATAAATAGTTCCACATTAAGCTCTTTCCAGATTGCCAAAGTTGTATACGTGATTTCTTTTCTCTTGGAGCCCTGACTAATACACACATTTCCAATAGGAACCACAACGACAATTGTCAAATTACCTTTTTTGGTCATTGCTATGGTTTTGAGACAGGGTCTTGCTGTGTAGAGGCTATCTCAGAGGTCTCATGTCTGCTTGAGTCGTGGGTAAAACACAGTCACTGTGGGCCATAGGAAAGCAGTAATCGACTCAAGCATCTTTCAAGTCATGTAATATATTGTCTTGTACTTCAATTCTCCCTGATTTCCTGATAGGGTCTTGTGTGTACTCTGGGCAGTTGTAGTATACTTTGCTAATGTCCCTGCTGTGCACACTTCCTGTGTGACCACAGTCAACTCATTATCTCTTCCACTGTTGGGTGTGTCTGGATTGCTTCATGGTTTCAGGCTATTTGGGAAAATCCTGCTGAGGCGAGTCTTGTCCCTCCGGAGCACACAGTGTGCAAAGTTCTCCAGGACAGAGTCCTCAAACATTTTGGTATCAAGACTCCCTTAGAGTATGAGGGTGTGTGTGTGTGTGTGTGTGTGTGTGTGTGTGTGTGTGTGTGTGTGTGTAAGCCTGAGGTGAGTGCTGGGTGTCTTTCCTCAATTGCTCTCTCTACCTTTATCTTTTTTTCTATTCTTCATATGTGTTTGTGTGTATGTTTGCACGTAAGCATGCTTGTATGGTTACGAATGCATATTGTGCAGGTACATGTGGAAGCCTGAACTTAATGTCAGGAATTATCCTCGATCTCTCTTCCACCTTACTCCTTGAGGCAGGGTTTTCAATCAAACCCAGAGCTCACCAATTAAGTTAGTCTGGCTACCCAGCTTGCTCTAGGGATACCCTATCTCTGCCTACTGAGGCCGAAATTATAGGAGAGTTTAAGTGGATTTCTGGGGATCCGAACTCCCAGTCCCTACATTTGCTCAGCAAGCCCTTTAAGAGCTGAGCCATCTCCCTGGCTTCTATCTTTATTTCTTTTGAGAGATAATCTCTTTTTCTTTTTCTTTTCTTTTCTTTTTTTCTTTTTTTGGTTTTTCGAGACAGGCTTTCTCTATGTAGCATTGCTCCTTTCCTGGAACTCGCTTTGTAGACCAGGCTGGCCTCAAACTCACAGAGATCCACCTGGCTCTGCCTCCCGAGTGCTGGGATTACAGGTGGCCGCAGCCGCCCACCGCTGCCACCGCCACCTGGTGAGAGAAGACCTCTTGCTGAACCTAAAGTTCATTGATCCTGCAAAGCTCTGTGGCCAGTGAGCTTCAGGCATCCACTTGTCTATACTTACCCTCAATACACACAGATCCATGGCTGGGGCTGTATGTGCTGCCCTGCCTGACTGACTTTGTGTGTATATATATGTTTTGCTTGCATGTATGTCTGTACACCATGTGTGTGCCTGGTGCCATGGCTCTGTTTCTCTTTTAGACTGGATCAATCTTGTGGAGCCCAGGGTGGCCTTCAACTCCTGATCTCTCTGCAGTGGCATGCATGCCTTTGATCCCAGCACTTGGAAGGCTCAAGCCTTTGATTCCAACACATGGGAGGCTCAAGCCTTTGATCCTAACACTCGGGAGGATCATGCCTTTAATCCCAGCACTAGGGAGGTGGATACAGAAATATAAGGTGGGTGGAGACAGGATCTCAGCCCTCATTTGGTCTGAGAGTTCATAAAGTTAAGAATTCTCTAATGACTGCTGCTCTATTTCTCTGATCTTTCAGCTTTCACCCTCAATGTCTGACTCTGGGCTTTTATTTGTTGAGACTAATCAGGGTCGCACACCAGTGCCCTCCACCCAAATGTGAACAGCCCACTGGACTCCAGCTTTTCTGTACGTGTGTCTGACCCTTCTTTAGTGTTATTGTTTCTTCATTCCCATGTTACCAGAGGCAGGTTTCCAGGACCAAGCCATGCGGAATGGAGCTAAAGAGGTAACTCACAAGGACTTGAATCTAAAACCTATGCAATCTCATGGATCCATATGGATCTGTAGAGCCACATGAAAAGTCAGGAAACCCAATAGAAAACATTGTAGACGATCTGAAAAAGTGCCACATAAAAGAACTCCATGTAGCAGCGAGCACAGAGTGACAGGTCTCATCTCATCCCCCTCATTAATAAGGGAAACACAACCCCAAAGCACAGTAAAACGCAATTCATGCCAAGAATCTTGCCAGGTAGCCCACGCTAGCCTTGGTTTTATGGTTCTTCAGCTTTAGCCTTCTGAGTGCTGAGATTCATTCATTACGATACCCGTTTGAACCCATTTTTAAATAAAAATATGCTACCTGTTATTTCCATTGTGTCTATATCTGAGCAAACACGCTGGCAGATGACTGTTGGGAGCTTAGTCAAATCTCCTATATATGTGTACACATATATGATGGAAGAAAAAAAACCTCCAGTCAGTTTCTATTTTTCTAAATTTATTTTATGTGTACTGGAGTGAAGGTGTCTGATCCCCTTGGAACTGGAGTTACAGACAGTTGTGAGCTGCCATGTGGTTGCTGGGAATTGAACCTGGGTCTTCTAGAAGAACAGCCAGTGATCTCCACTGCTGAACCATCTCTACAGCCCTCAGTTTCTATTATTAACCTGGTTTTGTATTCCTAGGGTAGTCTGGCTTGGTCATATCTTTATGTATTGCTGGGTTTACTTTGCCTACTTTTGGTTTTAGATTTTTGTCACTTATGTCCATAGATTAATTTCCTCTGTAATCATGTTACCTACTACTGTCCATGATTCCAACAGTTAATAGGCAGTGGGTTCCATGATAAAAACCGACGCCTTTCCTTTCATATAGAGCATGAAGGATAGTCAATAAGGAACACATTTTTGGTGTATGAATTTTGTCATGTCTGACAATGGCCCTTAAAATGCTCAAATTCAACATCTATTCAAGGTTTTATCTTACAGAAAAATTGAAAGTACAGGTAATATTTCATAATTATTCATAATAATTCTCCACACCCACATTTAAAGCAGAATAAGAAGCTAAAAACTCAGGAATCAGATATTGGGGTAAAAAGTAAAAAAAAAAAAAAAAAAAGAAAGAAAAAAAGAAAGGAAGGAAGGAAGAAAGGAAGAAAGAAAGCAGCAGAGGAATGACCAGCTGACCCTCTCTCCACACTTTGCAGATCAAAAGGGCCCTTGAATCTTTCCAAGGCCCTCCCTACTCCTTCCTGTGCCTCTCTATGTTATCCTGGGTCCTCCAAAATCTCTATGGCTAATTCTAGTCAGCTAGTCACTGACTCCATCCCCTGATTCAAGACTAACTCTATTAACAATTTCAGAGTATCACAGTGTGATCAAATAACTTCATGGGCCAGTCATTTGCTTGCTTTGTTTTAATTCAAACCCCACTGACCTTGGCCCTGCTTTACTGCGTTGAAGCTGGACCTGAGCATCTTTCCCTTGGCCAACTGGGAGAATGTGACATTTCACCAGCAGAGAGTAATGAAGTGAGCTTCTGTCCCAGTATGACTCCATGTGAAAGGTCTGTACTCTTGCATGCCCCCATGCTCCTTGGCCAGACTCTTACCAAAAACCACTTTTTGTTGTTGTTGTTTTGTTTTTTGAGACAGAGGTTTCTTTGTGTAGCTTTGCGCCTTTCCTGGAACTTGCCTTGGAAACCAGGCTGGCCTTGAATTTACAGAGATCCACCTGCTTCTGCCTCCCAGTGCTGGGATTAAAGGCATATGCCACCAATGCCCTGCCCCCTGCCGTATTTTAGTATCTTAATGTGATCTTGAAGAGTTCTTCCTTCTCTTATGTGCTATTCAAACACTTTGCTCCTTAAAAGAATGATAGCATTACATAATAGTCCTTGTATTCCCCACCATGAATGATTTGACTTCTTTTTTTTTTAATCATTATAAGATTTGCAAACCTTTTGCTGAGTTTATATAGTTCATGTTTTCCAAGACATTGGCATTATGCCATTCATTTTATTTTATTATCTTTTCAGTCGGGCAATATATGGAATAATGTACCTGCTTTCAATCTTGCTTTTTCTTTAAGATTTACCTATCTATCTATCTATCTATCTATCTATCTATCTATCTATCTATCTATTTATTTTTATGTGGGTACTTTGTCACCATGTACATCTGCACACCAGAAGAGGGCATCAGGCAGTTGCGAGTTGCCATGCAGGTGCTGGGAATTGAACTCAGGACCTTTGGAACAGCAGTGAGTGCTCATAACCACTGAGCCATCTCCCCAGCTTCAGTCTTGCTTTTTCTTTGTGTGTGTGAGTGTGTGTGTGTGTGAGTGTGTGTATGTGTGTGTGTGAGTGTGTGTGTATGTGTGTGTGTGTGTATGTGTGTGTGTGTATGTGTGTGTGTGTGTGTGTGTGTGTGTGTGTGTGTGTATGTGTGTGTGTGAGGGACAGCCTTAGGTGATATTCCTCAGATACCACACACCTTTCATTTTTGAGACGAGGTCCCTCACTAGTCAGAAGCTCCTCAGGTAGGCTAGGCTGGCTGTCCAGCAGGCCCTAGGAACACACCTGTCCACCTCCCCAGGAGGAGGACCACAAATCCCCCCTGTTGTGCTGGGATTAACCTCCTCTCCTGCTCCTCCTGCCCCTCCTCCTCCTTTTATGTGAGTTCTGCGGTTTGAAGTCCTTGAGCTAGCAAGGCAAGTCCTTCCTAACTGAGCCATCTTCCCCACCCTCCTGGTTGTTCTTGTGTTTTCTCCCCTTTCTTGTCCTTCTGAATGACATCATTTGGAATTTCTTCTACCAGGGTCTGCAGGGTCCGTTGTGTTCTCATGGTTCCGTATCTTTCCATTTCTATTTTACTTTATTTGAGACAAAGTCTCTTGTGGTCCCAGCCAGCCTAAAACTGATAATGTAGATGAGGCTGACTTTGAACTCCTGATCCTCCTGCCTCAGCCCCCTGAATGCTAGGCTTACAGGTATGTGTAGACGTAACTGTCTTGTTAATAAGAAACACAGCCAATTGCAGAGTTAAAAGCCAAGAAGTCAGAGCAATAGCTGAGAGCTGAAAACCTTACTCTTCACTGCTGCTGCTGTCCTTCCTCTCCGCCAGAGACCTACTACTGTGTGGTTTTGTTTTTTTTTTTTTTTTATTTTTATAGACTTTCTGTTCTGCTTTCTTATTGGTTGTAAACCCAGCCACATGACCTCCTCGTCATTGCCTGTCTATACAGACCTCCAGGTCTTCTATGGTTGGTATTGAGATTAAAGGCATGTGTCGCCATGCTGGCTGTATCCTTGAACACACAGAGATCTGCCTAGCTTTGCCTCCCAAGTGCTGGGATTAAAGTCGTGCACCACCAATGCTCAGCTTCTGCTATGGCTTGCTCTGACCCCAAGGCAACTTCGTTAACATACAAATAAAATCACATTTCAATACAAATAAAATATCACATACCTATGTATGTGCAACTGTGATCAGTTTAGGAAGTATTGGGGATCAAACTTAGGGCCTTCTGCACGGTAGGCAAGCATTCTATTACCATCATTGAGAAGTCAGTGCTTGAGCAAAACACTCTTCCTCTGGTGATGCTGTGTCCTTGCTACCTGTATCCTCTCCTCCGCAGCAACTTCTGTGCTGCTCATTTATTTTATGGTGGGGACCAGGATGTGATTTCTTTTCTTCCCTACTTGAAATCTATTTGGCTTCTTGGGCATACAGACTCCTATCATTCATAGGTTTGTTTTTTTTTTTGTTTCTTTTTTTTTTTTTTTGGTTTTTCAAGACAGGATTTCTCTGTAGCTTTGGAGCCTTTCCTGGCACTCGCTTTGTAGACCAGGCTGGCCTCGAACTCACAGAGATCCACCTGCCTCTGCCTCCCAGTACCGAGTGCTGGGATTCAAGGCATGCGCCACCACCGCCCAGCTCAATTATAGTTTCTATTGGCTAGTATTTCTGTTTTACAAGTCTTTGCCAGGAGCTCCATGGACAGAGCTTTTATATGAACGTTGAAGAGCAGAATTCAGGCCCCAGGAATTCAAGTAAAAGTCTTGTATGCGGGTACCAGTCTGTAATCCCAGTGCTTGGGAGATAGAGACAGTGGCTTATGAGACAAGCCGGCTAGTCAGACCAACCTGATCAGTAAGTGAGAGACCCTGACTCAGCAAATTAGGCTCATTCAAAGAAGACATCCAACAACAGCCTCCCTCACACACACTCATTGGCATCTGCACACATGAGGGTCCATCCAAATGCATGCACAGCACACACATATACAAGCAAATAAAAACAAAGACCTCTGCCATCTAATCTTTCTCTTCTAGACCTTTACTTATACCTGTTTCCCTCTCCCATGAATCTTTTTTAAGAATTATTTATATGCTTGTGTGCACGTGTGATGTGTGTGTGTGGGGGGGGGGGGGGGTTGGTCCACTCATGGAAGGCAGAGGACAACTTCAGGAGTCCATTCTCTCCTTCCACAACGGAATCTGGGGACGGAACTCAGGCCGTCACATTTGCTGGGCAAACGCCGCCTCCAGCTGAGCCCTCCTGACAGCTCACTCTCACAGACTGTCTCTTCCGTATACTCTGACTCTCCGGATGCATGTGTCGTGTCCGGTCAAGTCTGGTGACCCGACCCTCGTCCTCTGGTTGTTTCTGTTTGTGGCCAGCCACCACTCATGTTTGTTTTGCCTTCATTTTCTTTTACAGTAAACTTCATTTCTCAGTGTTCTATTTGATTCTTCTAAAAATCCCTCGGCCACTTGACGCTTGTCTCTCATTTCTTTAATCATAACAATTGTAATTATGTAAAGTCAACCCAGCAGCTCCAGCTTCTGAACTCTCTCTGCTTCTGGTTCTATCGCCCTGCTTTGACCTCCCTCACCAGCGCCCGCTGCTATGTGCCCAGTTATGCACTCTGCTCTGCCACTGACCTTGAAACTATATTTGTGTAAACACATGGCTGTCCAAGATAAACTTAAATGGATTTGCTACTTTCAGTCCCTAGGGCTGTCCCCAGTATGGCACCCGTTGGAGTTTATGGCTTGAATATTTTTGGACCAGAGTGGTTATCCTGCAGTAATGTCAACAAGCAACTACAGATGGTCAAGGATGGAGATGGTGGCCCACTGTACTGTTCGGCAGTGCACAGGAGTGGAAAGTCGGGGTTTTCAGTTCAGCTCTCTTAGTGGGTTCCGACTGGCAAAAGCCTTTAGCTTTCAGTGTGCTGGATAAATCTCTAGTTTGTTTGTACTTTGAAATTGTGTGAGTGTGTTCATCAGTATGTGGGTGTGTGTTGCCATGCATACATGGGTAGAGGTCAGAGCAAGATGTTCAGTGTCTTCCTCTATCAGTTTTCATCTTAGTACCTTGAGAATGAGTCTCACCATAAACCAAAAGCTCACAATTCAAGCTGTCAAGTGATCTCTTTGGGAACTGCCCTGTCCCTATCCCACGTACTGGGGTTATAGGCTTCTGAAGCCATACCCAGCTTTTTACCCGAGTGCTGGGATTTGAACTCAGGCTCTCTTGCTTGCAGAGCAAGTACTCTTAGCTACTAAGCTGTCTCCACAGCTCCCTGTACTTGGAAAAATTTAATGTAAATTTATTTGAATAATTTTGAATAATTAGAAATTTTTCCTCTCCCATGAGCATTCAGGTGCCTGAGGTGAGCTGTCTGTTCCCAGAACTCTGTAGCCAGAGTACCTCCAAGTCCTCCAGGTGCTGTTTGTGGTTTGATGGGGCCTCTGTTGCTCAGCTGTGCCTCTGAGGTATTTTATAGGATTTCATTTTTTCCCATTTGATCAGGATATGGTGGACTGCCTCTGTTAACTCAGGCCCACCACCTCTCTCCAGCACTGTGGACCACTTTGAATCATCCTGGCATCCTGCATTCCATCTCCTCTTTGCCATGGGTCCCTTTAACCTGTCTTTTCTCAGCTGAGCCATGTTCTGTGTCTGCTACAGAAGATGCAGGACCACCCAGTCCCTCCTAGAGTACCCAGGGCTTCTGAAGGCTCAAGCTGGGCCCCCTTTTCTTCAATGCTCTGTTCCCTTTTCTTTCCTCTTGTGGGTCCACCCCAAGTGCTGCGGACTAACCTTGAACAGTTTCTTGTGTTATTCCATGTGGGAAGCCCCGCTGGCCTGAGCCTGCCTCTTGACTGGACAGCACAAGCTTCCCTCTCTGGAAGTTAGTCCTGGAATCAAGAGTCCTCTTTGCTTCGCTTTCCTAACTAACTCCTTTTCCAGAACAGAGGAGAGGTCCGGGCACTTGGCTTCTTCAGCCTCACCTCCTGTTCCAGCCTGGGGCATCAGGCTCAATGATTCAGTCATCAAAGGAAGGAAGAGTTGTCCCCTTACACCATAAAAGAAATGTTGGGACTCCATTTTCAATAAGAGAGGCTGACTTTTAGCTCTCTCCTTTAAAGTTCGCTCTCTCCTTTAAAATCCTCTCTGTCTGTCTGTCTGTCTGTGTGTGTGTGTGTGTGTGTGTGTGTGTGTATTAAACTTTCTCAGACCACCAGCCCCCAAATCATGACATGGAGATTTATTATTAGTTATGAATATTCGGCCCTAGTTTAGGCTTGTTTCTGGCTAGCTTTTAAAAAAATTATTATTTTTACTTATTTATTATTATTTTTTAAAATTATTTATTTATTTATTTATTTATTTATTTATTTATTTATTTTTGGTTTTTTGAGACAGGGTTTCTCTGTAGCTTTGCGCCTTTCCTGGAACTCGCTTTGGAGACCAGGCTGGCCTGGAACTCACAAAGATCCGCCTAGCTCTGCCTCCCGAGTGCTGGGATTAAAGGCGTGCACCACCACTGCCCGGCTTTTTTTTTTTTTTTTAACTTAAATTAACCTGTTTCTCTTCATCTACACTTTGCCCTTGGGCTTTCTACCTTTCTTTTATTCTGTATGTCCTACTTCCTCCTGCTTACTCAAGTCTGGCTGGCCCTGGGCGGCTCCCTCTCTTTCTCCCTTTTTCTTGCTTCTCTCCTTACTTTCTGAACCTAGATTCCTCTTCCTACTTATTCTCTCTGCCCACTGGCCCTGCCTAGCTAGCTATTGGCCATTCAGCTTTTTATTAGACCAATCAGGTAACTTAGGCAGACGAGGTAAAATAGCAACACATCTTTAGATAATTACACAAATGCAGCATAAACAAATATAACACATCTTTACATGGTTAAAGTGATATTATATTTTATACACAAATGTAACACATAGTTACATAGTTAAAGTAATATTCCACAAGTCTGTGTGTGTGTGTGTGTGTGTGTGTGTGTGTGTGTGTGTGTGTGTCTGTCTGTGTCTGTGTCTATGTCTGTGTGTCTGTGTTCAGTTGCATGCAGAGTCCAGAAGAAGGCATCAGGTCTCCTGGAGGTAGAGTTACAGGTGGTTTTAAGTCCTTGGTGTGGATGCTGGGAACTGAACTCTGGTCCTCTGTACTACTTTAGTCAGGGAGCCATCTCTCCAGCCTAGATCTTTTCTTTTACTAAGTGCTACTGTTTTATTGATTTGGGTTTTTTTTTTTTTTTTTTTTTTTTTTTTTTTGTAAGACATGGTCTTACTGTTTACAAGTTGGCACTGAAACTGTGAACATGAAGGACCCTCCGCCTGAGCCTCTTGAGCATCTAGGACTGCGGGCATCTACAGCCACCACTGGCTTCTGAGGGCTATTTCTGTTGTTTGTTTGAGATAAATATATATTGTTTTTCAAGATAGGGTTTCTCTGTGTAACCCAGGTTGTCCTGGAACTCGCTCTGTAGACCAGGCTGGCCTCCAACTCACAGAGATCCTCCTGCCTCTGCCTTCTCAGTGCTGGGATTAAAGGTGTGCTCTACCACCACCCGATTTGAGATTGTATTTCAGTTACAACACTTCTCCTTATCTTTCCTCCCTCCAAACTCTCCCACTCCACTCTCATTCAAATCCACGGCCTCTTCTTTCATCAATTGCTGTTGCACGCTGTTTTAGTTTGGGTTACTACTGTGATGAAACACCATGACGAAAGAAACTTAGGGAGAAAGGCTTTATTTGGCTCACACTTCCACGGCACTGTTCATCATCGAAGGAAGTCAGGACAGGAACTCAAACAGGGCAGGATCCCGGAGGCAGGAGCTGATGCAGAGGCTATGAAAGGGTGCTGCTTACTGGCTTGCTCCACATGGCTTGCTCCACATGGCTTGCTCATCCTGCTTTCTTATAGAACAGTGGTTCTCAACCTGTGGGTTGAAACCCCTTGGGGGGGAGTGTCAAATGACCCTTTCATGGGGTCACATCAGATATTCTGCATAACAGATATTTACAATTCATAACAGTAGCAAAATTACAGTTATGAAGTAGCAACGAAATAATTGTATGGTTGGGCACTAAACATGAGGAACTGTTTTAAAGGGTCGCAGCATTAGGAAGGTTGACACCCACTGGGCTATACCAATGTGACTTTCACATCCTGCTTTCTCAACTCACATGCTACCTTCTTCATTTCATTCTCTTCATTAGAAGTGAGTCACTAATCCAGTCACTACTCCAAGAGAGGAGAATTAAACCACCTCTTACAATGAGTGTCAAAGAAATTGTAGACACTTTAAATCACCACATAGCATTCAGAATTGCTCACTTATTGTCAGAGGTATATCAAGAATAAGATAAAGATTCCTTGCATGACAGAGCTCAAAAGTCTGGAGGGTACTTGAACTTGAAAACAGGTGTCTCCAAGCACTGAGAAATGAGTACCAGCTTTCTCATACATGACACGAGGGACAGTAGCTACTTGGGGGTGAATGAATAGCACAGTGCTTTTGTATGAGAGTGGTTTAGTAGACGTGATCAAAGCACAGACTGCAGCCACTGGGCATTATGCACACGTCTGTAATTCCAGCACTTGGGAGGTAGAGGCAGGAAGATCAGGAGCTCAAGGTCATCTTTACTGACATAGTGAATGAGTTTAAGGCCCACCTGGGTTACAAGAGACCCTGACTTTAAAAAGTCATGTGACTTTAAAGGCACGTGGTGACATATACGCCTTTAATCCCAGCACTCGGGAGGCAGAGGCAGGAGGATCTCTGTGAGTTCGAGGTCAGCCTGGTCTACAGAGTGAGTTCCAGGACAGCCAGGGCTACACAGAGAAACCCTTTCTTGAAAAAACAGACACAACAAAATACCAAACAACAAAAAACAAAGATCCAGGGCTAGAATCTGAACCCGCCACTTAGCAGCAGGGTGACGATGGGTGGTAGCATCTTCTCAGAGCCTCAGTTCCCTGGTCAGTGAGATGTGAGAACCCAGGGACCCCGCCCATGGGGCCCTCTAAGTGTTGAAGGAGTCAGTAAGTGAAGGCGTATCTGTGCCTGTAGTACAGAAAGTACTAGCTGTTGAATGGGACCGTCAGCAGCAGAGGGGCAGGGTTAGTCTTCTAATCCGAGACTATGCGTCCCTTTCCAATCTGACTGGACACTGAACTGGATTGCTTTGTAATTCACTTTTTAATGGTGTACCACACTTTCATTTTTCTTTTAAAGTACATAAACATGTAAAATGTGAGCATCATTCTTTATCTCCCTCCTCCCCATTAATGAATGCCATTTCCTTGCCCAGAGGAAACCCACTTTAACAGTTTCTTGAACGTTCTTTCAGGCATGTGTCTACTTTTATTTATTTTATTCTATATGTATGGGTGTTTTGGCCTGCATGTATGTATATATGTACATTCTATGTACAGTGCCCATAGAAGTCAGAAGAGGATTCTCTGGAAGCTACAGTTACAGACAGTTGTGTGGGTGCTGGGTCCTCTGGAACCACCAAGCCATCTCACTGACCACTGAGCCATCTTTCCAGCCCCACATTTCCACTATTTTAAAGTTATGCATTTTAAAACATTTTTACATAGAATCATGTTTGTTTACATCATTTTATTACCTTGCTTAACTCTTTTTGATTTGTCACAGATCTGTTCATGTCCGTGATTATAGCTTTACATCTCTCTCTTTTTTTTAAATGAGTGCTTTGATTTGAACCCGAGCTCTTATACTTGGCAAATGCTTTACCACTGAACTATATCTCCAGCCCTGTTTATTTACTTCTTTGTTTTTACTTTCATCTTTTCCAATTTCGAAACAAGATCTAGGTTTCCCAGGCTGGCTTTGAACTTGTAATCCTTCTGCCTCAGTTTCCAAGTAACTAAGATTACAGGCTTGTGTCACTAGGCCAGGCATCATCATCATTCTTTTTAATGACTGCATTGAACTGTGTAGGATGGATATTCCATAGGTATTATAACCATTTTATTGATGGACACTCAGGTTGTTTCCAACACACACACACATGTATAAATTGTGCATGCATGCACACATACATATGTGTACTCGTGTGACTGTGGAGGTCAGAGGACAATCCTGATAGTTGGCTGCTTCCACTGAGGGCTTTGGGGAGTCAAATGCAGGTCATCAGGTCACTTTGGTGTCACTTCTGCTCATTTGTTCTTCCCCCCCCCCCACACCTGCCCCCACTGTCCCCCCACCCCTGAGATAAGTTTTCTCTGAGTAGTTTTGGTGCCTGTCCTGGATCTCACTCTGTAGCCCAGGCTGGCCTCGAACTCACAGAGATCCACCTGGCTCTGCCTCCTGAGTGCTGAGATTAAAGGCATGTGCCACCATTGCCAGGCTCATTTTGTGTGTGTGTGTGGGGGGGTGTTGTTTTGTTACTGAGATATGGTCTTACTCTCCAGCCCAGGCTGAGCTGGAACTCACTACAACTTGGAGTAGCCTTCAATCACTGCAGTCTTTCTACCTCCGCTTTGGAAAGCTGAGGTTACAGGCAGGGGCCACCATACACAGCTCTAAATAGACTCCACCTGTATAGGCTTCATGAACATCGAGAATATAATGATCCTGATAAAGACTCCACTGCACTCACTGAACCTTACATTTATCATGGAAAAAATCTACACAACAGTTAGGTCATTTATCTCGACATCCAGGAATTTCTCCAATGTGATTGTGACCCACCAATGTTATTTTGCCTATCTGTACGTGGTAAATGCACACACATACATATGTATAGACAGGGCAGAGGTTAATGTTGTGTGTCTTTGTTTATCTTATTCTCCTATCTATCTATCTATCTATCTATCTATCTATCTATCTATCTATCATCCTTCTATCTATCATCCATTCGTCCATCCAACTGTCCATTTGGCTGGCTAGCTGTCTGTCTGTTTGTCTGTCTATCTTGAGATGGGATCTCTTTCTGAACCTGGAGCTCATCCACTGGCTAGACCTGTCAGTAAGCCCCAGGTCCTCCTGTCTCTGCTGTCAGAATAACAGGACACTCAGCCTTTTACATGGATTGGTACCAGGTCCTCATGCTTTCACAGCAGGCACCTTATTTATTAACTGAGCTAATCACCCTGCCCCTACCCTACTGTTAAATCTCATAATACTCTTGTATGAATCCGTATCTAGCCAAATGCGTCCACTCAGCATCACCAGAAGAGGCAGAGGCCATTCTGGGGTTCACCCAGCTTCTCTTCTCACAGAGAGGGACTTTCCTGCTCTCCTGACCCTTCCCCCTCCCAGAGTTGTCACTAAACTGAGGCTGTGACAGTCAGAAGCACAGTCTCTCCTGGGAGAACCTAGAGGTGGGACTAGAACAAGGGGCAGTCTCTCACCAGGTAGCCATCCCTGGGCTGATTTGGAGACTCATCCATGGGGGCTAGAAATATAACCAAACCTGGTTAGCAGAGACTTTCGGAACTGGCAGAAAAACCGATGAGAGACGTGAGGCAGTCTCCAGTACAGTGCCGACTACCTTCTTCCAGGGGCTGTTTCACTTCGACCTTGGATCCTGCCAGATACCAGACACCCGCCCCTAGACCATGCGTAATAAAGTCCCTGTGTTCCAGGTTGTTGCCGTGGTTGGTGTACCTCCGTCAGAGTGAGCAGAGCCCACCTAACTGCGGCTTTTCTGTAAGTGTGTCTGCACTTCCTCATTCCCTTGCTGTCTAGTCAGGTCAAGTCCCAGGTGCCCTGGAGGAGGCAAGTACCTGCCGCTGAGTCAGAACACAATAAGCTACTTTTACAGGCAGGAAATAGGAAATCAGGTGTATGACTTTTCCTGTAAGAACAAAATTGTTAGTTACTTAAAATGTGTATTCTGCAGGGCATCTAGGCACACACCCTTGGTCCAAGCTCCTGGGAGGCAAAGTCAGGAGGATCCCTGTGAATGTGAGGCCAGCCTGAGCTACTCGGTAAAATTCTGTCTTTTGTTTATCCATTTATTTGTCTGTTTACTTGTTTGTTTATTTATTGGTTTTTTAAGACAGGGTTTCTCTGTGTAACAGCCCTGGCTGTCCTAGAACTCACTCTGTAGACCAGGCTGTCCTCGAACTCACAGAGATCCACCTGCCTCTGCCTCTCAAGTGCTGGGATTAAAGGTGTGTGCCACCACACCGGCTATTTATTTATTTATTAAAAGTACATTATGTCTCATACACTCTTTTGAGTAGCTCTAGGTTTGATTCCCAACACTAAAGGTGGAGAAGATGGAGAGTTTATGTGTGTGTGTGTGTGTGTGTGTGTGTGTGTGTGTGTGTGTGTGTCTGTGTGAAGTACAAGCAAGCAAGTGTACATGTTTGTGTGGGTACAGATATATGGACATTCCTGTGGAGATTATCTGGCCTCTGGGCTTGCTATCCACCGTGTTTCTTGAGACTGTATCTCTCTTCTGGATCTCACTGAGTAAACTAGTTGGATTAGCCAGCAAGGCTCAAGATCTGCCTATCTCTCCCTCCTCAGCTCTGTTTTTCCAAGCTCACAACACCACATCTCATTTCCTTAACTTGGGTTCTGGGGATCAAAGTCAGGCCCTCACGCCTCTGTAGTCTATGTAGCCTGTGTTATGGACTAAGCCATTGTCCCAGCCCCCACAAAGAAGGGACACTTTCAATGTCTGAAAAGCTATGTCTGGAAGCAAACCATCCAGATCCAAATGTATTTTCAAATTAGAATGTTTTATGCAAGACATTTTAGATTGTACAGATGGGAAAGCCAAGTTCATGATTCAGCACAAAGACCTTAGAGAACTGACAATCAGTTACCAAATAGGGGTTCATTTTACCAAATAACATTCAATTTCCATCATGTGGAACTGGATAGTTTTGTTGTATCAAACATGTGTGAAGATCTCTCTAGAAAGACAGTATTTGCTGGGTGGTGGTGGTGGCGGCGGTGGCGGCGGTGGCGGCGGTGGCGGCGGTGGTGGCGGCGGCGGCACACGCCTGTAATCCCAGCACTCGGGAGGCAGAGGCAGGTGGCTCTGTGTGAGTTCGAGACCATCCTGGTCTACAGAGCTAGTCCAGGACAGCCTCCAAAGCTACAGAGAGACCCTGTCTCAAAAAACTAAAACCAAGAAAGAAATAAAAAAGAAAAAAAGAGAAAGACAGTATATTATGATGGTATAGTCAGTCATAAAGGTTAGTGAAATAGACTTCATTTTGGATATTCTAACATGGGTGTAGCTGCTGTTGGTTCGAGAGAGCTCACCAATTGTATTTATTGCTAAACTTACACAGTGATTGTCATTGGTTTGGTTTGGTTAAGAATGAAACCTCCAGCTTCTAAGAGCAAAACTTCAAGAGGAAGTCATTGTTTGTTTATTTTTAGACAACTGTGGCTTTTAAAAAATAAACCATACTTAGGCTGGTGAAATGGCTCAGTGGTAAAGGAGATTTGCTGCCAAGTTTGCTCTCCAGGACCCACATGCTAGAAGAGAACCAGCAGTAACAAGTTGTCCTCTGACATGCGCCCCCCCACATACACAATCAAAATAAAATATAATCGTATTTTTCATAGAATATAGCAGGCACAAATACATATTTTAAAGAATTAAAATTGAAGTGAGCACTATGTCTAGCCTCTTCCTAGAACATCATCTATATCACAGCAAATCCCTTCAGAGACCTCAACCGCTCATCTCCCCTCACTCCCACCCTCACCAAGGTAATCAATGTCCTAAAGCTTAGACTAATCACTCCCTTCTAAGATAACCATCCTCCTGTGCATATCCTTCTGCTAAACTGAAGGTATATGGTATAAACCAGTGGTTCGCAACCTGTGGGTCTTGACCTTTACATTATGATTCATAACAGTACAAAATTACAGTGGTGAAGTAGCAACGAAAATAATTTTATGGTTGGAAGTCACAGAGAGACTGTATTAAAGTGTCGAAGCATTAGGAGGTTGAGAACCACTGGATAAATGAACTCATAGCATAGATTTCCTTTTGACTTGCATCTCCCAGCACTGTTTCTGCCACAGATATTAATGCTAGTCCATTACTTTCATACTCTGTAACATTCCCTCTTCAGAAGAGACTATTATATATAGTCCACTCTTGGCAGGTGCTTGGATAGCTTCCAATTCTCTTACTATTAAGGACAATGGTGCCACGAAAATTAATGTGCATGTTCCCCCCCTCCTCCTCCACCTTCTCCTCTCTCTTCTTGTTTTTGTTGGTGTTGGAAATTTAACCCAAGGGCCTGTGCATGCTAGACAAGAGCTCTATGAAGCAACCCTCAGCCTCCTGGACATGTTCTTAGTGAGAGAGTTGCACTATGGTAGGTGACTGGGAGTGACTGGGAGCAGGCTAATTACGTGCTGCTTGTAGTAAGCCATACCAACTGTGTTTCAGAGTGCTTGCACAAAGTTGCACGCTCACTAGCAGTGTACAAGAGTTTCCATTGTTACACAGCATTCCTCTTCATTTGGAATTGTCTGTTATGTATGCAAAGATGTCCCTGTGAGGTTGAACTTTGCATTTCCTGCCTTACTTACAAGGTTGTAATATTTCTTCATCTCTTACAAGGTTTCATGACAATTTGAATTTCCTCTCTTGCAAAGGAACTTTCAGTTTCTAGTCATTTTTCCTATTATGCGTTCCATATCCATACATATATCTCCTTTGATGACAGGCATTTTGTGAAATCTGATGAATAAATGCCCAAGCTTTAATGTATTCCAGTTACTACTTCTTTATTGTATGTGCTTACTTAAGAATAAACAAATGTTTAAAAGTTATGCTACTCCGGCACTACTTACTAAAGGATCCCCCCTTCTTTCATTTTTCAAACCCATTTACATATGTGTGAATATAGGTCTAGTTTCTTCAGATTCACTGATTCACTTACCTAAAGTTGTGATTTTTATAAGTCTTTAAATTTTATTATTTATGTTTGGTGTGGGGTCTTGCTATTTATACCCCATGCTGACCTGGAACTTGCTGCGTAGCCCGAGCTGATGAACTCAGAAATCCTTCTGCTTCTGCTCCCTCAGTGCTGGGGTTATAGCACATGGCACTGTGCTCAGATCAGCTTTACAAACTGTTTTCAGACTTATTTTATTATTTATTTACGTCTATAGGGAGTATGCCTATGTGTGTTCAGATGCCAGCAAGTCCAGAAGAGAGAAAGTGTCAGATTCCTGGGAGCTGGACTTACAATGGCTGTAAGCTGCCATCCCATAATATGAACTTCTTCAACGGGAAGAGTTTGTATTTGGAGCCGGGTGGTGGTGGTGGTGGCACAGGCCTTTAATCCCAGCACTCGGGAGGCTGGTGGCTCTCTGTGAGTTCGAGGCCAGTCTTGTCTACATAATGAGTTCCAAGATAGCCAGAGCTGTTACACAGAAAAACTTCGTTTAAAAAAAAAAAAAGCTTATATTTGAGTTGCATTATTATACTTGTATTATAACCATCATTGCAGAAAAGTTTTTACAACCTACAAAAGAACCCCTTTATTTGTGATATTTAATTTGGGTTCTTTTGATCTTTTGTTAGGCATCTGATGCCTAACATTTGGTATAGTTTGGTCCTCCTCGAAATGCCAAACACAGCAAGCTAGCTTGCAAAGCCTGTCATTGAAGTTCCCTATATTTTCACAGATCGTGTATTCTAAAAGATGTGCAGCAAATTTATTCCAAGCCCGAGTGATACAGACCAGCCTAGAGCAACTCTTGACAATTCACTCCTGAACGGGCTAGCACACTAGCCGAGCACCAAACCATCTTAACCATCAAAGTAAGATCAGCGGGAGCCTGACGTTTTATATACGATCTTCAAGAAATATTCATTCGCGGCCCCTTCTTTTTCTTTAGATATTTCATGTGACTAGTGACAGCTCTCTATTCACAGAAATAACTGAAGTTATTGATGGACGTTACTGAGCTTTTCTGGGGCTAGATTTACTGTTTCCTTTTGCTCGTCGAGGTATATGTGGCGTCAGGACTTGCAGCGATTACTGCGGAAGGCATGCCGTTTTCCGAAAAGGGAAGCCACTCCCCACTTCGTCCTTATGAATATCAGAGACTTGTGTGCCTGCGGTCCACATTAGCTAGGTGACGTCAGGCACACACTTAACCTCTAGGTTTCCTGTCTGCAAGGTGATGGCATGGTCTTACGACACAGCCTTCTGAATGTTGTCTCCACGCAGGCACGCAGTCGGGGTTCCCGCTGATTCTTAGAGAACTCCAGGTTGGGTCTCCAGCACAGTTTCCCGCTCCTTCCTTGATGACAGGCGCCTGCTTCTCTCCCAAATCCCAAATGCTGCCTGAAAGTGTACCACATAGACGCTCCGTCAGCAGCAGCCTGGAGCTGGAGGGGCGTGAGCTTGCCTTTCTTTGACAGTTAAAGTGCGGTCCAATCACCGGAGTAAGTTGAGCTTAGAGGGCGCCTGAGGTTAGGGAACGCCGCCGCTCTCGGTTAGGCTGGGAAACCTGGGAACCATTTCGGGCTGGGTGAGAGTCACGTGGCAATTGCACGGCAGGGATTGTGCAATGGGGCTGCGGAGGGGGACCCCGCAGGAAGCGGGGGAGGCTGCCACTGAGCCAACTCTTCCCATCTAACTTAGGCTGCGGGAGCGGCCTGAAACTGAGGGCTCCCGTTCGCCCTCAGGGACTCTGCGCCACCTCCGCTTCCCCACCACCATCGCTTTCCCGGGGCGGCACAGTGCCCGGTGCAGGCGCGGTGACGCGCGCACGACGGCTCCTGGGCGCTCCTCGGCCTGTAGTCCATGTGACGTACACGCTATTATTAGTTTCTCTTCGAAGTCAGAGGACAGGCTAGACATGGGAAGGCCCCTGAGATGTAAATGAATGGGGCAGTGGCTGCGAAGCGAAGCAGAGTTCTGCTTCCGGTGACGGTGTGAGCGCTTGGGGCCCTAGGGTGCTGCTGATGTGGGAATGGTCAGAAGAGCTGGACAGTATTTTCAGTTAGACGCTGGGGTCAGGAACATCTGTAGAACCAGTTGTTGGAAGATGCAGATTGTAGAGGCGCATGCCTGTTAGCCCAACAGTAGGCTGAGGCAGGAGGATTGCCGCGAGATAGACAGGCACCAGGCAGCCTGGGATACACAGTGAAACTGAAAGGCAGAGGAGAAAGGATGAGAGCAGTGGGGGCTGAGATTACAGCGATTTTGCCCTCCTGGGAGAGGGGCCTTATTTCGCCTCCTTTTTAAAAGCAGCGCTCTCAGAAATATCTGGGCCGGGGTTTCCGGACAGTGACATAGGGAGGAGACCTAAGTTGGTTGCAGGCTGGAGATCGAATTCAGTCCACAGGAAAATCACGTAGCCCTGTCTCACCTAAACTAAAGACAGCCAGAGCTAAGGGCTGTCTGTCTCTTGGTCCCACTCTAGGGCCCTTGTCAATTCTCGCGTCTACGGGCCACTGCCTCCCCTCGCGGCAGCTTCCGAGAAGCTGGGAGGCTGGAGCGTGACTTCTCAGTGGCAGGGTGGCGGTGGCGTGGGCGGGCACCTCCGGGAAAGCGAACTGAGGAAGTGGAGTCAGCGAGCAGAGCAGGCAGGCGGCCTGCCAGCGCGAGCCTCGGGGACACAGCGTGGGGCTGCGCAGCTCAGAGCTGGCCTGTCTGGGGCTCTTGCAGACTCCGGGAAGAGAAGCAGCCCAGGGCGCTGCTTCCAGCTGTGCAAAATCCAGTAAACGTGAGCCTAGCTCCAGCACGCTGGCTCCGAGGCGCCCTCCTGGAGCAGTTTCGGGGGTCTGCACGAAAGTTTGGAGAGGCATTTTTATCTGGAAAGCAAAATAGGCTAGTGGGATTTCTTTTTTTTTTTTCCAGTCATGAAACCTTGAAAATTATCCAGTCTGTTCGGATAATCCTGCTTGCTCTCTGCTCACTAGAACAGCTATTTTTCCCTCTCATGTTTTTGTTAGGGAATTTAGGCTAAAAAGCACCTGTGCAGTCTAGGCCCCTCAGACATCCTGGAATGTTGCGGATCTGAACATCCTGTTCACAAGGCTAGAGTCACAGAGGGAAACAGGAGAAAGAAGGAAAAGGTCTCTCTCCGTTAGAAATAAAACCGTCCTTAAAAAAAAAATCGTAAAACTATGACTAGTCGTAGAAAAGTCAGATTATTTTTTTCAAAACCAGAATTTTAAAAAATTGAAATGGCACCACCCAGACTCCAGTGTTAACAGTCTGATTTAGTAACGGTATTACATGAACTCACAACGTTCCTAACATTTTCTTCAGATCAAATGTTACTATATGTAAATGGGTTCCACACACGATTTTAATGACGAGTGTGTATCTTCGTTTACTTAACCGATGCCTGATTGACTTAAGGGAGCTAGCTTATTGAATGTTGCATGTTGCTATTTCAGTGCACAGTCTTGAAGCTCAATCTGTGAAGGTAGTCTCGACTGTTTACATAGGTAAATTATACAAGAAGTATATTCATCGAGGGGTGGGGAGCATTGTCCCGCCCACACCTGTCCAGCTTTCTCGCTTTCCACTGTGTCCACCAGTTTGCCCAGACTTTCTAGGCCATTTATTCCCGAAGGATTTCTTGAGCTCCCATCGCACAACGAACATGCGGGAGACAAAGTATACCACAACACAGAAACCAATAAACAGTGCTGTTGATGGGCTCATTAATATTAAAGCCTTGAGCAGCCAGGTCCCAGGGTTGAGAAGTCTTGGAGGAGTGGTAGATGCTTTCAGACTGGCAGCAGGTTTCCTGTGAGCAGAGGATCACTGGGAACATTACTGAAGGATGGGAGGTTGCAGTGGAAATTCCGGTGCAGAAGCATAGTGCCCTGAGAGCCTGGTATGTCTCCATTGACTTGGGAAATGGCGTGTTGTCCTATGTTGCTTCTTGTACTGAGAATAGACTAGAAAAGAGCACAGGGACTTAAGACAAAGAAACAGCCTATTATGAGGGGGGGAGAGGGAGAGAGGAGGAGGAGGAGGAGGAGGAGGAAGAAAGTTTGGGCTACAGGTGTAGCGGAAGGTCATAGCTTAAGTATGAGACCCTGGTCCAATCCCAGCACAAAAATTAAATTTACATTTTATTCATCTAGCAACTAGAAAGGGTGATTTAGAAAGGATAATGAAACTGGATTCCATCACTTAATCTACCAAAGATCTCTGATTTCGGAGGACCCATAATGTTGTTCCTTCAGAGAAGAAACACAGAAGAGGGAAATCCAAAAAGGAAACGTCCCCAAAGAGTTTTTGAGAAGTACAGAGAATCAACCAAATTCACTGGCACCAGCTATTGTGCCCGTGACACTTAGTGTACAGTGTATGTCACATTAGTAAATGTCTTTTTTCTACTTTAAAAAAATTATTGAGGGCTGGAGAGATGGCTCAGTGGTTAAGAATGCCAGCTGCTCTTCCAGAGGATCAGGATTCAATTCCCAGCACCCACATGGCAGCTCACACTGTCTGTAACTCCAGTTCCAGGGGATCCAGCACCCTCACACAGACATACAAGCAAGCAAAACACCAATGCACATAAAATAAAGATAAATAGTTTTTAAAATTATTTAATTGTTATTATTGTGTATCTGAGAGTGAGGGTGTGTGTGTGCATGTGCAACAGCCCACATGTGTACACGTAGAGGTCAATGGCCACTTTCAGAAGTTAGTTCTAACCTTCCTCTGTAGGTTCCAGGGATTGGATGAGTCTTTAGCCTTGTATAGTAAGCATTTTCCCTAGTCAACGAAGACATACCAGGCTCTCAGGGCACTATGCTTCTGCACCGGAATTTCCACTTCGACCTCATATCCTTCTGTAATGTTCCCAGTGATCCTCTGTTCACAGGAAACCTGCCACCAGTATGAAAGTATCTACCACTCCTTCAAGACTTTTCAAACCTGGGGATGTAGTTCAATGGTAGAATGTTTGCCATTGTGCAAATCTACGTGAAAGCCCCTAGAAAACTGTGAACTGATGCTCAACAAGAGACAGACTTCTGAACTGTGGATTAGGAAAACATTTTACTTATAGACAAGAGGTCAAAAACCCAAATGTCTGCTGTGACAGTGTATGCCGTTCCTCTCAGCCATTCTGAAAATTTCTAACTATTCTCTCTGAATATTCCATCTCCCTCATCTCCATCTCAATGATGGATTCTGGTTACACATGTATGAGCCCCAGGTGTTATCCAAGACTCAAATCTTTCTTTCCCTGAGGCAGGGTTTCTTTGTGTAATAGCCCTGGCTGGGAACTCACTCTGTAGCCCAGGCTGGCCTCAGACTCACAGAGATCCGCCTGCCTCTGCCTCCCGAGTGCTGGGATTAAAGCTGTGCGCCACCACCGCCTGGCTTATATCTTCTTTCAGAGTTTGTATCACCTTAAAGGTTTACTGACTGCATTTGGGATAGATTTAGGATCTGTTATCTCCTTTAACATTCTTCAGCTGTGTGTGATCTCCTGCACAACTTGTTTGTGTTTTTAATCTCCCTTATTCTCTCACTCTCTTCTTCTCTTTTCTTTCTAGAAGATCTATTGCAGATCTGTTTGGACAGTTCTGTGTAGCCTCTTGTTTCTTGCTTGGGTTTACCAGCCTTTATTTCTCACAACTAAAGTTTTTGAGGTAAAATGATCTCTCCTGGTCTCTGCATTTCCACAAGAGGAAATAAGAGATAGCTGCATAATCTGTGCTTCAGATAAGAACACCCTTTTCCCTACCTTGGCTTGTCTGTGGTCAGGAACGAGGAGGGAGGCCACCCTCCCCACAGGTATCAATACTAGCTGCCTGGCAACCATATCATACTGTTATATATTCTTCTTGTTGGTCTGTCAGACCAGACCAGACCATGTAATTATAAGGATACTAGGTATCCTCTATTACAGTCATTTAGCCCATTACCTTCTTCTAGATTGCTTTCTGTTGGTAACTACCTACCAGACCACATATTTTATTCATACATTTCCTTGTCATCTTGAAATGTAATGTTCTTGAGAGCCAGGGGGCTTATACTGTTGGTCACTTTATTCTCAGGGCTTAGAAAAGTTCTTGGCAAATAGAAGGTGTTCAAATATTTGTCAAATGGGCTAATAGTGCATACTTTTGCTTTGTATTGTGTGCCTTGTTTATTTACTTAGAGGTAGGGTCCCACTATGTATCCCAGGCTGGTCTCAAACTTACAGTTCTCTTGCCTTGGCTCCCAAGTGCAGGAATAATAGGTAGGTGTGTGAATCCATTCTTAGCAGCTTGAGTTGACTTCTAGAAACCCGGTGTTCATAGACTTTCAGACTTCTCTAGATAATTTGATTTTTATGTAAAACCATAAAATTATTGGGAATATTGGGGAATAATTCAAATTAGTGAATTTCCTTACTTTTAGATACAATCTTGCCTTCTAGCCCAGGTCGACCTAGAACTCATAAATTTCCTGTTTTAGTCTCTTCCAGTACTGGGACTATAGGCAATGTGTTCCTACACCCAGTTCAAATTTATTTTTTAAAGTTTCTATTTTATTTATTGTTGTATGTATGCACATGGTGTGTATATGTGTTTCGGGGGAGGGTGCATGTGGAAGTCAGAGGAGTTTATGGAATTGGTTCTCTCCCACCACAACTGCATGTTATGCTGGTTGGGTTTTGTCAACTTGACACAAACTGGGGTCATCTGGGAAGAGGGAACCTCCACTGAGAAAATGCCTCCCTAAGACTGGCCTGGAGACAAGTCTGCATGACATTTTCTTGATTAATTGATGGGGGAGGGCCCAGCCTACTGTGAACAGAGCTACCCTGGGCAGGCATACCTGAGTTGTATTAAAAGCAAGCTGAGCAAGCCAGTGAGCAGTTCCATGGCCTCTGTGTCTGTTCCTGGCCTAGGTTTCTGTCTTGGGCTCCTTCCTTGGCTTCTCTCAGTGATGGTGTGTGATCAGGATGTGTCAGCCAAATTAACCCTTTCCTCTCCAAGTTGCTTTTGGTCAGGATGTTTTATCACAGTGATGGAAAACAAACTAGACCACACAGATTCCAGGGATCAAATTCAGGTCTCCAGGCTTACACAGCAAGTGCCTTACTGGCTTTTAACTAAAAAGACCACCACAGACTATATTTTATCTTTAATCTACTAGTGTATGAGTTATAGTTTACACTAGCTAAGTGAGTCAATTCAACAATCAACCCACAAGTAGTATGTTTATACCATGCACAGAATACTATGTTTGAATGCATTTTTTAGATGCAAAAATTGTGGGCGTGGAGGGAAAACTTCAGTTTTTGCTTCCACATATATATGTATGTATGTATCTATATCTCTATACACGTAATTGTCAGATCATGTGCCTGGGTTTATTTGGGTCATTGTGTCTGCATCATAGGGAAATATACCTGTAACTATATAAACTATATAAATACCTTTTCCTTAGCAATTTCACATTCTGTGCAACAGTAGAAGATGACGGGAGCATCACATGATGGAAAGAATCAGGTATGGTGGTGCACACCTGTAATCCTTGTACTAAAAGGCTAAGGCAGAGGATCATGTGCCTCAGTATACACTATGTAGCAAGGCCCATCTAAAACTTAAAAAACAGGGCTGGAGAGATGGCTCAGCAATTAAGAACTCTTGCTGTTCTGCCAGGGGAGCCAAGTTTGGTTCCTAGAGCTTCATTAAGCAAGTTACAACAACTTTTTAAGATCCAGCTCCAAGGGCCAATGACCCCATACACACACACACACACACACACAGAGAGAGAGAGAGAGAGAGAGAGAGAGAGAGAGAGAGAGAGAGAGGGAGAAATTGCACAAAGACTGTGTATACACATAAATAAAACATAATAATACATCTTCACAAAATAGAAATAGATGCCGGATGGTGGTGGCTCACACCTTTAATCCCAGCACTAGGGAGGCAGAGGCAGGTGGACCTCTGTGAGTTCAAGACCCGCATGGTCTACAGAGCTAGTTCCAGGACAGCCAGGGCTGTTTCACAGAGAAACCCTGTCTTGAAACAAAACAAAACAAACAAAAACAAAAATAAAGATTTGAAAAACAACTTAGGAAATCACTGTCTCTGCCTTGGATTGCTTTGAAGTAGAATTTTAAAAAGCCTTAAATATGGTGGATTTGATGGCACCAAAAGATAAGCAGCAGATAGCAAATATTCAAAAGTTGATGTGCCAGGGAATGACAAGAAGTGTAGAATAAGGGGCTGGAGAAATGGCTCAGAGGTTAGAAGCACTGGCTGCTCTTCCAAAGGTCCTGAGTTAAATTCCCAGCAACCACATGGTGGCTCACAACCATCTGTAATGAGATCTGGTGTTATCACTGTATATTTAACAGATCTGCACATATATTAAAATTTTTAAGAAAAAGAAGTGTAGAATAAGAATAAGGGAGATACCAGGTGGAGGTGACACACGCCTTTAATCCCAACACTGGGGAGGCAGAGGCAGGCGGATGTCTGTGAGTTTGAGGCCAGAGCAAATTCCAGGACATCCAGAGCTACACAGAAAAATCCTGTTTCTAAATAAGTAAGTAAGTAAATAAATCAATAAATAAATAAATAAATAAAATAAGGAGAAATAACATTTCCTGCTTACATGACTGGAGAGGTTCTAACCAAGCATTCTGTGTCATGACTATCAGAAGTGGAACTGTGGATACAATTAGAAAAGAAAAACAAAACAAAACAATACTGCTGTATCAAATCTTTTTCTGTCCCACTGCCAGCTTCCAAATAATGACACGGAAACTTGTTATTAATTATGAAACTCAGCTTACCTTAGACTTGTCCCACTAGCTCTAGTAACTTAAATCAACCTGCTTTTATTAATCTAAATTTCACCATGTGGCTTTTTACTTTTCTTCCATTCTGTATGTCTGACACCCTCCATGTCTTATTGGCATCTCCTCTGGGCCTCAGTTATTTCTTCCTACTTCCTCTCTCTGCCTGGAGGTCCTGCCTATACTGCCTGCCTAGCTATTGACCGTTCAGCTCTTTATTAAACCAATCACAGCAATATGTCTTCACACAGTGTACAAATGTCCCACAACATACTGCTCTTCTTTTGGTATATCCATTTATTTTTCAATGATTCAGTGTGTGTGTGTGTGTGTGTGTGTGTGTGTGTGTGTGTGTGTATACAAGTGAGTGCAGGTGCTCTAAGGCTAGAAGCATCAAATTCCCTCTGGAACTGGAGTTACAGATGATTGTGAATCACCCAATGTGTGTACTGGGAACCAAATTTGGGTCCTCTGAAAGATCAATGCATACTATTAACTGCTGAGCCTTCTTTTCTCCAGCCTTTATTCATGTCTTTGAAAAGTTTTAAAAATCAAATCTATTTATGTATTTATTTATTTATTCATTCATTCATTCATTCATTTAGTGTGTGTGTGTGTGTGTGTGTGTGTGTGTTTGTATGGGTGTATGACCATGGCACAGTATGCATGGGAAAATCATAGGACAACTTAAGGGAGTTAGCTCTCTCCTTCCATTATGTGGGTTCTGGGGATGGAATTCAGATCATCAGGCTTGGTGGCAAGCACTTTTACCCAGTGAGCCATCTTGTTGGCCACTGGTACATTCATTTCTTAGAAATCAAAGGCAATGTGATACATTATCTAATGTGTAAGTCAATCAATTTTTCTATAACAGCCCCCCCCCCCAATCCAAAGGGAGATATTTTGGCTGATAAAGTTATATATGTTACTCTTTCCAGGTGTCTTCTCATCATTAACAGATTACCTTCCTTTTTAAATAGCAAAGATATAAGTACAGAAAACATCAGGTTTTGAAATATCTGTAGGTCTCTCACTGGGGAAAGCTTCATTGATGTAGACTGTCAATATTCTCCTAACTCATGCTATTAGTTCCATTTACAGCACTTCACTGGTGTCTGCTTGCTTGAAGGGGCTACAGGGAAGTAGACAACATTAAGTAAGATAGATTACAGATCACATTCACCTCTCAGTGGGCCTAGCAGACATAGCTCCCGGTGTTGCAAGTGGGAGTTTTGAGCACAGACCTCTGGGTTCTTCTCAGTTTACCAACCCATTATCCTCAATCTCTGCAGTGGGTTGCAAATGATATTTAGCTGTAGCTGTAAGTGCTTAGCTGTTTGGATGATGATCTGTTCAGAAATGGTTATCACCAGCAGGTTTGGTTTCCTCCTATTCTACCCCTACTGCACCAGGAGGATGAAACGTTTATCAACAGCCTACAATAAAGAGGATGCCAGGAATGCAGTGGTTGATTTTGTAGATTCAAGGCTGAGACGTGAATACAAGCAATGTTTGTTTAGGGCTTTGGAATTAGTGAGCACTTCCAGTGTGTACATTGTCACCCTTCAATAGCACTACATTTGTTCCTGAGAATAGGTAGGGCAGGCTTATTATCCAAATATGGAAACTTACTGTCAGAGCTCCATGCACATTTCCCACCATGTCCCACATGAACTCATCACTGGAATGAAAATCTTATCACAGGGGTAACACTGTAGCCTCCACTTCAAATAGCCTTTTGAAGCCTTCAACTTAACCAGTGTTCTTCTAGGACCCCTTATGTGTAATCTGTCAGGCTCAGAGTGTGGCAAGAGTGTCCCATGTTGCCACTGTTCTTGAAGGACCTGAACTTTATTTGATGAAAGGTAGTGTGTTGATAACATGACTGCAGTGTGACCTATATTTTCAAGTATTTCAGGAACAGAAAAAGGAGAGTGTGGGCTTTTTGTTGGGGATGTTTTCATGGTGACACTCCTTACATATTTTAGAGATTCAATTGTTAACAAATGTATGATTTACCAGTATTTTCTCCTCTTCTCTGTGTTTGAAACTTTATTAATAATGTTGTTTGAAGCACAAAAGTTTTTTACTTTCTCGAGGTTCAATTTATTTTATGTTGTTGCTCATGTTTTGGTGTCATATGTATGAATGTATTGCCAAACGTCTGGAAAGGGGTTCATGAGATAAAGTGATTGCAGACCACGCATGAGGAGGACCTGGTTCCAAACCCACAGAGCCCACAGAAAAAGCCGGCATGGTTGAATGATCGTGTAACCCCAGCCCCATAGCTGGTGGAGGTAGGAGGCTCCCTGGAGCTTGCTAGCCACCAGCCTAGCTGAAAAATCACTCCAGGCACAGTGAGAGATCCTGCCTCAAAGGAACGAGGTAGACAGTAGTAGAGCAGGGCACCCAACAGCCTGTTCTGATCTCTGCAAATAGACGTGCATTCACACTCGCCTGTGTGCAAATACCACGCACGCAAATACAGAAATCAGAAGATACATGAGCTTTAACAAACAAACTCCATGGCTGTCTTAGTGAGGGTTTCTATTGCTGTGAAGAGACACCCTGACCACGAACTCTTGTAAAGGAAAGCATTTAATTGAGGTGGTGGCTTACAGTTTCAGAGGTTCTGTCCATTATCATTATGGCTGGGAGCACAGCAGTGTGCAGGCAGATGTGGTGCTGGCTACATCTTGATCAGAAGGCAACAGCATACAGTCTCAGACATTGGGCGGTGTCCTGAGCATAGGAAACCTCAAAGCCCACCCCCATGTGACACACTTTCTCCAACAAGGCCACACCTACTCCAACAAAACCACACCTCCTAATAGTGCCACTTCCTATGAGCATATGGGGGCCAATTGCATCCAAACTACCACAATGACCAAACTAGGCTTTCTGAGATTTTATTTATTTATTTATTTATTTATTTATTTATTTATTTATCTATCTATCTATTTATTTACTATTTTAAGGCACTATTGTCTATGGGGAAATCTAGAAAGTCATGCAGATGGCCAGGGCAAGGCACTAGCTGATGAAAGTCCTGGAAAAATTAAAACCCTAAGTTTTTCTCATAGGCTGATTATTAAGTTCAATGTAAGTCTAGCTAAGTGTTAAAGAGAGCCCCAACACAGACTCAGTCTGCAGAAATGGAAAGGTAGGAACTTTGTGATCATTTGTTTGCTTGCCTGATTGTTTTTCCTTAGAGATTTAAATTTTTAATTGTTGTATTTAGTACGTAGGTCCATTGTGAAGTCGTTTTTGCATAGGGTTTCTCTGTGTAGCTTTGTGCCTTTCCTGGATCTCGCTCTGTAGCCCAGGCTGGCCTCGAATTCACAAAGATCCGCCTGCCTCTGCCTCCCGAGTGCTGGGATTCAAGGCGTGTGCCACCACCACCGCCTGGCTGTAATACATTTTTTTAATTGCACCTATTTGTTTATTGGAGATGAGGGATATACATGGTGTATAAGTGGAAAGACAATTTGCTGGAGTCAGTTCTCTCCTTCCACCCTGTGGGTGCTGAGGACTGAATTCGAGTCACCAGGCTTGGAGGCAAGTATCTCAATCTACTGAACCATCTCCTGGGTCCCAAATTTGTTCTTGGCATGTGAAATTTAGCTGTGCCAACACAATCTGTGGAAGAGACTCTACTTTCTACTGTGGACTCTCATCAAAATAAAATGATTTTTTAACTCCCAGTTCTATTTCATTGATCTGTATGTCTGTCCATTTGATGCCAGTATCTGACTGTTTGATATGTTGAGCTACGCAATTAGTTTTGAAATCAGGGGTAGTAAGTTCTTTAACTTTGTGTGTGTGTGTGTGTGTGTGTGTGTGTGTGTGTGTGTGTGTGTGTATGTTTTAATTGTTTTGACTGTTCCAGGCCTCTTTCAATCCCATCTGAACTGGAGGATAGACTTCCCCCATTTTTGGAAGTTTGATTGGGATTGTGTGTCTTCTAGTCCATGAATGCATATATGCATCTTTTTGTCCCTAATCCTCATTAGCAAGAATGCACAGTTTTTTCTGTATAAAAGTTCACCTCCTTGATGAATTACATTTCTTGATTTTTTTATGCTACTGTAATATAAATGGATTTGTTTTTCTTTATTTCTCTTTTACATATTCATTACTTGGGTCCTAAGGTATAGAAACAACTAGTTTATATTTGTGATCTTGAAACCTGCAGTTTTCCTGAATTATTAGCATTAACAGCTATCTTGTTATTATCTTGTGGGTTATTTGGCTTAAATAACATAAAATAAAATAGTGCTAAAATAAATAATAAATAAAAATAGTGCTTTTTTTCTTCCCAATTTTGGTGCCTTTTACTTCTGTTTTAACGGTTGCTCTGACTAGAACTTTCTATATGGTGTTGATAGCAGTGCTAAAAGTAAGCTTTATTGTCCCTGGAAATTAAATTAATTTAATATAAATGATACATGAAAAGCTTAGGGAGGAACCTATTGTCCCCATAAGAACAATCCTGAGAGTGTGTGGAGACATATAAACACACGAAGAAAATGTGGAGTGCAGTGACCGGCAAGTCAAGAACAATCGGGAAGGTCTGACTCAAAGGGACAAAATAAATGGGCCAAGATTGTCCTTGAAGAGTTACAGACATTCAATCTACTTGACAGCGACCTGGATTTAAGATTTTTTTCCTTTGTTTGTTTTTTGTTTTTTGAAGCAAGGTTTCTCTGTGTAGCCCTGGCTACATTGAAACTCACTCTGTAGACCAGGCTGGCCCAGAACTCAGAGATCCACCTGCTTCTGCCTCCCAAATGCTGGGATTAAAGGTGTGTGCCACCACCACTTTTAGTGCACAAGCAATAACTTAAAATTTTATTTATTTATTTTTTAAGATATGTGTATGTGGGGATGGTGTATGTATGTGGGAGCAGGAACCTGTAGAGGCCAGAAGGAGGAATTGGATCCCCCAGAGCTGGAGTTACAGGACACTGGGATCAAAACCAAACTGTCTGTGCAGGAGTGATATAGTCTCCTAACCGCTGTGCTGACTCTCCAACCCTTTAAACAATAACTTCTGCAGAATGTTCTGGAGTTGGGCACCCTGTCATGCACTTACGATCCCAGCACTTGTCAGGTAGAGTAGGAGGCTGAGTCCAAGGCCAGCCAGAGCTACACAGGAAAATTCTGGTGTGAGAGAGAGAGATCAAAGAGCTAAAAGAAGTCCTAGACAAAGCCTAAAGGATTCAAGGAAATTATGAAACATACTAGAAGAATATCTTACTAAGAGACAAAAATATGAAAAGGATCTGCTCAGAATTTCTTCAACTGTAAATGCAATACCTGAAATGAAAATCTCACCAGATTTTGTAGTACTGTACGAGCAGCTATATTACTGATTCTATTTCTAGTTTTGTGTTACTGTTCCAAGGCAGCTATAACAAAGTACTGCCTCCGAACCTAATGTGTTCCAAGGTTTATCGTTTATTTACGTATTACTATTTTTTAAGCACCTTTGTCTATGGGGAAATCTAGAAAGTCATGCAGCTGGCCAGGGGGAGGTACTAGGTGAGAAAAGTCCTGGATAAATTAAAACCCTAAGTTTTTCTTGTAGGCTGATTATGAAGTTCAATGTAAGTCTGGCTAAGTGTTAAAGAGAGCCCCAACATGCACTCAGTCTGCAGAGATAGAGGGGTGGGAATTTTGTGGGTTTGGGTTTGTTTATTTAAGCCTTTGTTTTGTTGTTTAAACCAGGGTGGCTTAAACAACAGAAATTTATTTTCTTACTCTTCTGGACGAACAACTCTTTGTAGACTTTGTTTCCTATGAGGCTTTTCCTCCTTGAAGAAAGGTTTATTTGGGCTGATGGTTTCGGAAGTCTTAGGTCATGGTTGGCTGGTTGGATTGCTGTGGGCCTAGGTACAGCAGGAACATGAATGTGGTGGCTCAGAGTGGCTTCACTTATGAAGCACATCCTTTTGGGATTGTCACAACTTCCCGAAGAAACTCTCTCCTCCCAGGCCTCTGGAGGTTTATTGCATCGCTTAACTGTGCCTTTTGCATTCCACATTTTCTTGTTTATTTTTTATTTTTGTAAGCATCTAACAATATCTGTAGACATTGGCTACTTTAGAGTGAGGCCGACTAAAGTGAGCACTTCACCCCAGTCCTTTCAGCAGCCCTTGGCAGCTCATAACAGACTTTTCAGCCGTTTGCAAATAAAATCCCTGGAACCAGGCGGGTACCACACTGGCAGCATGAGCTACTGTCTTCAAGACTTTTGTCAAGTCTGGAGCTGTGGGATAAAGGCAAGCGAAAGTGCTCTAAACCTTGCCTCACATCTATACCGTGATGTTTTCTTGCTGCATCATTCCATTGGGGCACCTGTTATAATTCGGTCTTCCGCTGTAAAGCTCAGCAGCATGCTAGCAAATGTTTAGTAGCCTGCTTTAGAAGGGACGGGGTGGGAAACCTTGATTGCATGGTTCGCAGTGTCCTCCTGACGTGGCTAGTTTTGGATACTTGTGTGAGAGCATCTAATGTGGAGTCAAGAAGACATCTTCCACTTTTGGGGGAGCCCATGGGCTTGTGGGAAGTAATTCTAGTACCTCACTTCAAAATGAGTGGAAGATATAGGTCATCAATTAATAAATGTTGCCGTCTTCAGTTGTCTTTAGTAAACAGAATAAGATGGGGATTGATGTTTTTTGACAAGTCAAGATATTCACCTTCATTACTACTCCCTTGTATTCTAGAATGCTCTATTGGTTCTCTGAAGAGCTGCCTCCACATGCTCTATCTCCACGGCTACATATCTATCTTTAGATCTTACATCCCTGGCTGCAGTAAACACAATCACAGGAAGCATGTTCCCTGCCCACTCTCTACCACCCCGCTGGCAGCAGATCAGGCCTGGAAAGACTTGTTCCTACCTGGTGGATCTGTTAACCTTGTGAGCTGCAGGGATGTATCATCTTGCCTTGGCTCCCTGATGAACAAGGTGCTTTACTCAATGTTGGTCATGCCTGATATCACCACTAATCATGCATTTCCCTGGAAAATTTGCAAAGATTTCCTAACCATGCTTGACTGGCTAACAATTCTGTGAGCATCATGTCCTTTGCCTGTCTATTTAGATTCAGGATTAGGCGAGTCTGTAGAACGAAGGCTGCTTTACCCAGTGATATAGGTAGTTAGACCCATCTCTAAAGTGGTTGTGTTGCCTCATGCTTAGTATCTATCCTTTCATCCACCCAATGGCTGCAAACAGAGAGATGAAACCATGGGCCTTGTAGTGTACTTGTTCACAGCTTGGGATGAGGTTGTTTAAACTGGCCAGAATCTATGTATCAAAGGCAGTTCTAAGATGTATAAAACAATCTCAGAGGGGGCTTGAGAGATCGCGCAGCAGTTAGGAGCACTGGCTGCTCTTCCAGAGGACCCGGGTTCAATTCCCAGCAACCACACGGCAGCCCACAACTGTCTGTAACTCCAGTTCCAGAGGATCCAACACCCTCACACAGAGGTATGTACAGGCAAAACAACGATAGAATAATAATAATAAATTTTAAAAACCACCATCTCAATAAAAGATTTTTTAAAAACTCTGAGAGACCAAGGGGGGCACTCTTCCTCTCTGTAGGGTCTAGGGAGTTTTTGTTTACTCCAGCAGGTATCTGGAGAGGTAAGACCAGGGGAAAACTTTATATTCCAGATGTGTCAGTGATTCCCCCAGCTCCAAGGGGTCCCCCCTTATTTTTCTGTATCTTTGGGCTTAAAATCCTGGTCTCTTCTAATAATCAACTTTTTATGACTGGCAATGTGGCAAATGTGGCAGATACACCAAGTGTTTTATAGCCATGATTTAGCTTAACTTTGACGATAACTCCAGCAAACATTATGGCAGTCATTTTCTAAATGAGAAAATGCATTCTTAAAGTAGCAGTGTACTCAGACACACACCTGGGAATAGGACTAAGAGGTAAGACCCCACTTCAATTCACTACCAAGCCTGTGGTCTTAGAAACACAAGGTGACATCAGGGGGGGTGTACGTCTGTAATCTTGCCACTCAAGATAAAGAAGCAGGAGGGCTGGAAGTTTGAAGGCAACCTGAGTTACAGGGCCAGAAGTAAGAGAGGAGGGAGGGAAGGGAGGGAGGAGGGAAGGAGGAAGGGAGGGAGGGAGGGAGAATGGAAGGGAGGGAGGAAAGGAGGAAGGGAGGGAGGAAAGGAGGGAGGGAGGAAGGGAAGGAGGGAGGGAGGGAAGGAGGGAGGAGGGAGGGAGGGAAGAAGGAAAGAAGGAAAGGAGGAAAGAAGGAAGGAAGGAAGGACAAGGTAGCAGGACTTGGTATAGTTGAGGGACTGGAAGAGAGTAATTTTTCTACCCTAAACTCTTCCCAGATGATAGTAGTTGCTATGGAGAAAACGTCAAAGGATGTTGACAGTGGTACCAATTTACCTCCCAGAATGGTGCTTGCTGCTGGGTGATGTCGGGTCAAGGGTTAATCTACTCTTGTGTGAGTCAGCAATACTGCTCCTCGATGTAAGATGTTTGCCGAATTAGAAACACCTGATCAACTAATCTGAAGGTCAGACCTGAGTATTGACTTCCATTTGACAGGGTGTGAAGGGAAGAAGGATTACCACTTAATCCACAGAAGCTCGGAAGAGGGCAATTGTCTTTTCAACCAGTGGCTAGGTATTGCAGGGGTGACTGGTGCTGACATCAACAAATAATACCTTGAGGTTCAGAGAAGTAAGGGCTTGCTTCAGTTTTGAGGGTCAATTTCCTTTCTGCTACCGCATGCAGCAAACTGACTTCATTTGTGGCTTAGTGAATAGCTGTTCACCTGAGTCACAATGACAATTTAAATATCTCTGAAAGGGTCTTACTCGTGGATGTGTGTGATGCAGCCAGAACAACCTGAGCTTTGAAGTTTGGCTCCCTGCCCTGCCATGCTGGGACCTTTGACACACACCTAATCTCTCCTCAGAAGTTGGTGGTGGGAATTCAAGCAGATGGTCCGGACCTTGAAGGACTTTAAAGACATGTTTGTCCTTTCCAGCTCTTTCCTGGTAGAATGTGAAGGGGCATTTCTAGCTGTCTTAAGTGAATTGGTTAAAGACTCTGTACGTTGTTAGAGATATGGTCATTTATTTTCATTGGAATAAATACCCATCATGTGAAACTTTTATGGAGGTTTTAAGTATTGTGAAGCTAGACAAATACCTACACAAAAGACCAGTCACTGAAGTACATTACCCATGAGGCACGGTAAGAGAGGGAAATGAGAAAAGTCTGCCATAAAGGAGCTGTGAAAAACCTGGAGATAAAACACACATGCAGAGAGACAGAGAGGGAGAGAGAGAATAATGGAAGACATTGAAGGAGATGTGTGCCCTCAAGGAGTGACTTGGGCAGCGGATGCGTGAATTCAGAAAAGAGAACTCTCCATGTCCCACGTCATGCTTGATTTCTCTGGAACAAGATGGGGGCCAACATCTCTTAGAATTCCCAGTAAGGCCAGAAGCTTCTAGATTTTGAAAAACTGTTTGGAAAGATTTCTTTGTTGTTGTTTGGTTTGTTTGTTTTAAGTCAGGGTTTCTCTGCGTAGTCCTGGCTGTCCTGCCTGGAACTCAGTCTGTAGACCAGCTCTGCCCGCCTCCCAAGTCTGGATTAAAGGCCTGCTCCAGCACTGGCCGGCTGAAAAGCTGGTTGGAAAGTTTTGGTGTCATTGATTCGGTTGGAAAGCTGGGGTGGGGAATGTGGCTGGGACCATGTGAGGGACAGCTTGCCTTGACCCCATAGGGGGACTTGGATTCTTGGGAACAATCTGCAGAGGAACCTGAGTGACAGTGAGGGAGGACAGAGAACAGAGAGCAGCTGGCCAATGGCAGCTTGTGGTTCCTGCCTCCAGCTCCCTCCCTCAGCTCAGGGTTTGCAGCCCACGCAGGCATCCTGTGTGAGTGCGGCTGATAGGGAAACTCGGAAGGCACAGGCTGTATTCATTTCCACTGTGCAAAGTGGAGCAGGTGTGAGGTGTTGAAAATGACCTGGGGAGGTGGCTTAGCTTTTGAAACAGCTTTCTTCCCCCGCTGGGTTGGGGCTTTAAAGCAAGGTTAGTCATACCTTTGATGGACTCAGGTAACTGCTTGTCATTCTCTGCTTCCTTTTTTCCCTTCTTTACTTTAAATCAGTGGTTCTCAACATTCCTGATCATGTGACCCTTTAATACAGTTCCTCATGGCGTGGTGACCCCCAGCCACAAAATTATTTCATTGCTACTTCAAAGCTGTACGTTTGCTACTGCTATGAATCATAATGTAAATATCTGATATTCAGGATATCTGGTATTTGATCCCCAAAGGGATCATGACCCACAGGTTGATCATGACCACTGCTTTAAAAGCTTACATACTACAGTGCCTGATATACAGTAGGCACTCTATAAGTATGTTTTACTGACATAAATATGAAGACACATGACTGTCTCAAAATAAAACAAGCAAAATAAAGAAATATTACACAGGTGCTCTTCCTTATCTGCAAGTTCTACATCTATAGAGTCAACCAACCACGAATAACAAATATTTTTATGTGGTATTTGGGGGCTGGAGACATGGCTTAGTAGATAAGACCCCTTGGTTTTTAAGTGTGAGGACCTGAGTTCAGATCCCCAACAACCATGTAGAAAGCTGGGTATGACTGCAAGTGCCTGTAACCCCTGGGGCAGAGGTGGGGTAAGGGGAGAAAGGCAGGTCTGAAAGCTCACTGGATAGCCAGCCTAGCCCAGATGGCTAGCTAGATTCTTGTTCAGTGAGAGATCCGGTCTCCAGGCAATGTGGTGGCGAGGGATAGAGGAAGACCTTTGGCATCCTGCTTTGGCTTCTATGTGCACATTCAAAGGTGTACATACATGCAGACATGCTCAGCTTTTAGCATGGGTGCTGGGGATGTGAACTCATGTGCATATGTTGTGCCCAGGTTGCAAGACCCCCAAGCAAGACCACCACAGAGCCATTATCCCGATGCAAGCACACAAAGGTTTTTAATAACAAAACAAGCAAGCTTGCTCCGAATCCAACATCTGACACAGCAGGTGGAGGAGAAGGATCTGAGCACTCACTTTAAGGGGTTTATTTAGGAAAGGTTTACATGCAGCTTGGGATTGATGAGGGGGTTAGGGGTGAGGTAGTTCTTTGAAGTTACTGGCTGAACTATAAGCATGAGGTTACTGATGGCTAATAGGATTCAGAGTATCTACAGAGACATCAATTTTTACTCCCTATGTCCTGCTTTTGTTGAACCCAGGAAATATACATTCAGATTTATTGTTGCACTCCCTATTCTCCTCTAAGGTCAACTTCTGGTCGGTTGAGCCCATTACTCCCCATATCTTGTTTTGCCAAGTCCAGGATACATAGATTTATTGTCTCAGCCTTATAAGTTCAACTTCTGGTCACTTCTAAAACTGTTGGTCAGCAAATACCTTTGGAGGAGGGGAGGGGGAAGCGTCTCTCAAGATAGCTACTGATTTTTTCCTTTCACATGCACCACAACACACACACACACCACATACACACACACATACACATGCACACATGCACACACTAGATGATGTGTATACTAAACCTATATAGACTTATTTTCATCATTCCCTAACAACTGAGCTGAAGTACTCTGTGTGTGTGTATAATATATAGTATATAACAACCATATATATAATATATAATATAATATATTATATAACAACAACATAGCATTTATATTCTACTAGATATTATAAATCATCTAGAGGTTATTTGAAGTATGTGGAGAATGTGCCTAGGTTACATATAAATACTATGTCATTATGTACAGGGACACAAGCATTGTCAGGATTTGGTGTCCACAGAGGAGGGAAGTAGGAACACTCCCCCACCCCCAGAATACTGAGAAATGATTGTCTCTGCCATTGTGGTATTTAAAATTAAGTGAAGGGGCTTAGAGAGATGGCTCACTGGCCAAGAGTACTTGTTCTTTCAGTGGACCTTGTTTCAGTTCCCAGCACCCACATGGTGGTTCACAAATATCCTGTTCCGTGGGACCTGATGCCTTCTTCTGACTTCCACAGGCGTCACCGAGCATACATGTAGGACACAGACATACATGCAGGCAAAACACAAATAAATAACATTAATAAATGAATCTTTTCAATTGAGTAAAGACAATACATAACTCCTACATAAAAGAAAACCTAATCTTAACAGTTCCCAGAAGGAATAAGTGCCAGGTATCTGAACAGCCCTGTTATCATGCTGAGCTGGAAACATACCCCCAGGCTCATGTAGTAAACACTTGCTCCTCAGCTGGGGGCTGTTTTGAGAGGCTGCAGAACCTTTGGGAGATGAAGTCCAGCTGGTGCAAACTGGTCATTGGGGACAGGCCCTTCAAGGTGACACCACACTGAGGTTCCAGGCCCACTTCTGGGCTCACTGTAACCCTGGAGCGGCCGCACGTGCGATGCCTCAGTGGACTGAAATCTCTCTGAAACCGACCCTTCCCTCCCTTAAACTGCTGCCGTCGGGTCTCTTGTCACAGGGATTCAAAGCAAGCGACCGACCTTATCAGGCCTACGATCTTTTCTTTCATTTTCCAGTGCCTCCCAAGTTTCAGCAGCACATGTATCTTCCAGGAAGTCTCCTTGAATTTTCAGTGACGTTTCCTGCCTCTGCAATCTTACGACACTTTTTCCCTGTTTCAGCAAGGTGACACATCATCATTTATTTTCCTGATTGACATCATCACATCTTTCTCCAGGAAACACACAACCTTTGAGGGCAGGAAGAGAGACCACTTGGCCAGGGACCCACATTACACCCTGTACAGGCAGCTGTCCGGATGATGCCAGTCACATATTGTGTATCATCATTTCA